>NC_044037.1:267183724-267491991 GCF_901765095.1 Microcaecilia unicolor
TGGGCTAGGGAGCCAACGTAGATTTTTTTTTTTTGGGGGGGGGGGGGGGGGCGCTATAGTCCTCCTAGGAAAATCTTCAGCAAATAGATTTCCTGTAAGTAACAGTAGTCTGGAATGTTCTGAAGGCTTTCAAAAGATCAGTTGGCTAATAAAATTGTATTGATACAGACAGATAATCAAGTAGTGATATATCAGCAACAAGCAGGAACAGGATCATATCTTCTGTGTTGGGAGACCTTTAGGATATGGACCTGGGCCATTTCTTACAGAATGACCCTCAGGCCCCTTCCCTGGCAGGGAAAGACAACTCCATGACAGACAAACTGAGCCATGTACTGCAACCACATGAATGGTCTTTGGACCAGGAAGTAGCTGAGAAGATATTTTGAGAGTACAGCACTCCTTCAGTAGATCTTTTCACCACTCCTCAGAACAAAAAGATACCTCAGTGCTATTCCAGAATAAGGAGGCATGGCAAACTAGCCTCCGATTCCTTCCTTCTATATTGGCAGGAAAGTCTTCTGTATACGTATCCTCTAATACCCTGGATATCAAAAACTCTCCTGAAACTCAAACTGTGATTCTAATAACTTCTGGTTTAGCCGAGATAAATGTTGTTCCCTCTTCTGGAGGTTTAGTATGAGAGCCCAAAAGACTGGGGAATTCCCCAACATTGATCACACAAGCACAAGGAACTCTGTTGCATCTCAACATCAAGTCTCTCGCTCTCACAGCTTCAGTGTGAGTGTAAATTATCCAGACAGTGTTTCACAGGGGTTAATGGCTTCTAGGAAAGATTCTGCTACTACTACTTAACATTTCTAAAGCGCTACTAGGGTTACGCAGCGCTGTACAGTTTAACAAAGAAGGTCTTACAATTTTAAGTGGAGGAGGTTTGCTATCTGGTGTGATAGAGAAGGGCCCTAGACCCCCTTTCCCATACCACATAAAACTACATCTGTCAGGTTTGAAAATCCATTAGGGTATACCTTAGTGCGACTGGCACTTACCACCAGAATGTAGAAGGAAACCCCATCTCTGTATAACCGTTAGTTGTTTGATCCATGCTTTGGCTTGTTTCTGTTGAAGGCTCCCATCGTAGGATTCCACTGTTACCTTAACCTAACTGATGAATGCACCCTCTTAGTCATTAACACCTGTGAACTGAAGTATCGGACCTAGAAGGTCCTATGGCAGTAACTACAGCACACGAGTGAATGCCAAGCTCTATAGTAACTGATCCTCTTACACTATATTCTGCAACAAGGTGGTTTTTCCTAAGGTAATTTTGGATTCCGTTTTAATCAGTCTATTCTGCCAAATTTTTCCCAGGCCTTGTTCCCACAAAGGTGAAAGCACTTTGCCCTCATTGGATTGG
This sequence comes from Microcaecilia unicolor, assembly GCF_901765095.1. NCBI lineage: Eukaryota > Metazoa > Chordata > Amphibia > Gymnophiona > Siphonopidae > Microcaecilia > Microcaecilia unicolor. The sequence continues at coordinate 267,185,103 of NC_044037.1, forward strand.
CCTTTTATTTGGAGCGGACTCAAGTCCTTAGAAAGTCCACCAGCTCATTGTTTCATTTGATTTTAACAAGATGAGAGCTGCCATCAACAAACACATTCGATCCAGTTGGTCAGCAGATTGTATTTCCTTCATTTAATGCCCAAGCGGACTTGGCTCCTAAGGATCATGTCACAGCTCATAATGTCAGATCTATGGCAGCTTTGGTAGCCTTCTTGAGGTCAGCTTCCTTTGGAGGAAATTTGCAGGGCTGCAACTTGGATTTCTGTTCAAGTTCATTTCTGTTCTGTTCATTTACTACTGTTTAGAAAGAGACTCCTTGCATGACAGTTGGTTTAATCAGTCAGTCCTCAAGAATCTCTTTAGGAATTAGAATTGTTTCACCCCTCGGGCCCATTGTTTTTCTCTTTCAGGCCACCTTCAAAGAAGGCAACTTGCCACCAAAAATATGTTGGTGTCTGCCTGTTGCAGTACCTCATTATCGCTTTCCCCTTTTTTGCTATTAAAGGCATCCTATAGCTAGAGAGTCCCATGATGTGAGGACTTCCTTTGCTGCTTGTCTTCGGTAAAAACAAGTTACTTGTAGCAAATGTTCTGTTTAGACAGCATAATACAAGTCCCATCTCCCCAAGGAGTTGTATTCTACACTTATCTGATAAAATAGACAAAGATGAACCATTTGACAGTGGCGGGTGGGAAATGGCACATGTGCTGTGAGATGGCTCTGAAGCACTTCCCATGCAGGCTGTGTCAGTGACATCACCCATTCTGTAAGGACTTGTATACTGCTGTACACGGAGAACACCTGCTACAGGTAAGTAACTTTGCTTTAGTGTGAATATGTTAAGCATGTCTGGCCAAAGGAATTGTGTTTTTATAGGTAATCTGTGTGAGGAGTGGAGGCATTGCAGGGCCTTTGTGTATGTGTTCTGGCTCAAAAGACTCATGCTGATTTTGTTTTCTGTTACCCTGAGGCCATTGGAATAAGTGTGATGTCTTTTTGGACAGGTGCCCTATCCCCCAAGTAGCACTGGGAAGTTGTACCTACAAAGTGGAAAAAGTCTGAAAAAGTGCACTGGTGTTGATAAGTAAATTGAATCACCCAAAATTCTTAAAGTAGTATTCTATTGATTCTGAGAAACATAGCAGTGAAAGAATCTAATGTTATTTAGCCAAAGAGGTAAAAGATCAGTTTAGGTCTTAGTTTGATTGCCCAAGTGCTGCTATACATAGTTTTAAAATGTTATTTTGGGAGGTTGTATCTGTATTTTATTAATATTAAGGGTCCACACAAACCACTTGAGGATCTTCTCAGCTCATCAAGATACTTGACGGTACAAACCCCCCACTTACCACAAGAAATAGCTGCCATTCTCTATTAATCCTGATCCAATAACTTCTGCAACTTTATTTTAAAATTTAGCCTCAAATATCTGTAACTTCATTTTATAACTACTGTAGCTAGAAGAGCATTTGTTCCTGCAGCACGTTTTATTTTTGTGTTTACTGCACCGCCTCTAACCAGAGGTTGACATCATTTGTTTTGAATCTGTGAGGGCAGAATGTACAGTAGTTGAGAAAACCACAGCTCTTTACCCTTAATTGAAAAGTCTTAGAGAAAGAAGAAGTAGAAAGGGCTGTGACCCACATCCCTTGCAAAATGGCATGTTCTCTTGTTTGTGAGATCAACCGTCTTATCTGTCTGAATAGTCTGTTTAACTGTAACTTATAACGGGAAACACCTCTCATCTGAAATACTTATATGCACAAAACCAGCAAGAACTAAACAGGTGTCAACATAATTGTGTTGCCATAGTCTTATCAAAATCTAAGACTATTTATTTTAAACTAGTAAAAAAGGCCCATTTCTGTAGGCAAGAAAACGGGCCCTAGGCAGGCAATTCCTTCCCCCCCCCCCCCCCCCCCCCCGCTACGGTCCCCTCGCCCCCCACCTCTTCGGCGAACCTGTCGCCCCCCCCCCCCCCCCCGGGACCACCGAAAACCGCCCCCCGCCGCCGTTGTGTACTACCTGTGCTGAAGGGGGACCCAAACCCCCGACAGCCAAAGTGTTGTTGTGCCCTTCGCATTCCTTCCTCATCTTCTCTGGAAGTTCCTCTGCTGCGTGCGTCTGATGAGAGTTGATGAGCTCCAAGCCTTAAGTGTCCTGTCTACATTATACTAGATATCAATACAATAGGGTGGTACTCTGCGTGCATCCTAAATTCCATTTTAAGGAGGGTGGTGTCAGATTTCAGTTAATCAGTCGTGTACCAACATATTTCCCCAGATAACATGACTATAAAGTTGAAGGTGCCTTTCATTCCTTGGATTGCAGGAGAGCTGTGACCTTCAGTCTGGTATGACTCAACCCCCTAAAATATTATTATTAGGCCTAGGAGTATCATGAAATATTTTTAATTGGATAGAAGGTAATATCTCCTACTATTGCACCATTAAGAGTTTATACCATATATCCTTCTGTCTGGACATGGTCTCATGGCAAAATAATCATGTCTCTTTTCTTTTTTTTGTAGGAAGAAATCTATTTTTCTTTCTATAGGAGGGAGGAGTGGCCTAATGGTTAGTGCAGCAGGCTTTGATCCAGGCAACCTGGGTTCAATTCCCATTGCAGCTCCTTGTGACCGTGGGTAAATTACTTAACCCTCCATTGGCCCAGGTACAAAAACTTAGATTGTGAGCCCTCTAGGGACAGAGAAAGTACCTGCATATAATGTGTACAGCGTTGCATACGTCTAATATCGCTATAGAAATGATTAGTAGTAGTAGAAATTATAAAAATGAACTCTAAGAGAGATTAAGTTAGGTTTTATCCCTCAAAAAGGCTGTGTGGAAGGAAAATGGGACTTGATATACACCTTTCTGTGGTTTTTGCAAGTACATTTAAAGCAGTTTACATGGTATGTACAGGTACTTATTTATACCTGGGGCAATGGAGGGTTAAGTGACTTGCCCAGAGTCACAAGGAGCTGCAGTGGGAATCGAACCCAGATCAAGTTCCACTGCACTAACCACTAGGCTACTTCTCCACTGTCCAGAGTTTTGTCCTTCCTACCAAAACGTTCTCCTTTTTCTTGGAGATAAGCCTTAGTTGCTTTTCTTCCATAAAGGTGAAGTTTCTTTTCTTGTTTTAGCCCCCCACTAAAAGCTATGTGCTAGAGCTGGGAGGACCAGTGGGATAGCAGCAGCATGAGAGCTATGCTGCATGACCAGAGAAAGGCTTTTGTGTAGAGAGCCCTGGAAGATTCTGTCCATTTGGTATTGCACAACTCACTTTTGTGATTGGTAGACTATCTTCAATGAACACCTGCATTAGCTAAGCAGTGTCACTTGAACTGATTTCATTGCAGTAGCAGAGGCATAGTTGGTATGAACCTCAGGAATTGCTTTTGCCGCTGTATTTCTGGTTATCACAAGGTCAAAAAATGATCACCGGATTGCATGCTGTGTACTTAGCTATCTAAGTACTAGGTAGGAGGAAGTAAGGCTAAATCAGCATTTTTCTCCTGCTTGCTTTTGTATTGAGCTATTTTCAGCTTTTTTGGGGCCAAGTAGAAAATATCTTTCAGAAAGAATATCCTAATACTGGAATCTGACAGGCTGCCATCTCTCACAGCCTGACACCATTTTCTCAAGGATTGTGACAGATGTTTTATACCCCACACAGTATATCTGTAGTTTGTGTTTTTCACCTGAGGTAAAATAGCATCAAAAATATTTCTGCCATATCTAGGGTAGTAATATACATTTATTTATTTGTGACTTTTATACCACACAATTTCAAGTTCAGTGTGGCTAACAAGTTACAAAGAGACGTTATAAAATATTAAATAAAATCCATAATCCCACACATCAATAAAGGAAAGAATCATAATACAGTTATAATGGAAGGGGAGGAACTAGGCACCAGCATCAATTAACAGAAGTTTTTTGTTGTTGTTTTTTAAAGGAAGGATTTCAAAATCTTGTGAAAAACTTAAGTAATCATGCTGGGATCTAATGTATTTTGGCAAGGAATTCCACCACTTAGTACCTTGGCAAGAAAAAGTAACAGAATAAATTGACTTGTAGACTACTTTCTTACAAGTGGGAAGATGAACACGCAGGTAGTTTCTCGCACCAAAGATTGCATTGCAAGAAGGCAAAGTAACAAGGGGCAACATATAATCAGGGGCAGTACCATATAAAGTCTGAAATATGAGAGCAGAGAGCTTGAAAACAATCTTGGCTTTAATAGGAATCCAGTGCAATTGTTCCCACGTGCAAAGCATCTTTTACAAACAGAAAATGTCTTTTATAAAATTGTATGCAAGTATATACAATAAAAAGTAGCCATACCACAAGATTTCACTTACTTGCTTTCCCAAGAGTGGAGCTTGGACAGGGCTGGAGCAGAATTGTGATGTATATGTGTATTTTAAGAAATCTGTGTAAACACATGAAAGACAATTCTTTAACTGGCACATAAGTGATACCTTAATTAGCACTCACATACACAAATGCTATAGCGCATAACTGCAAGGGGGACATATACGTGGAGCATGGGCATGACTCATACTTAAGCATGTATCCTATAGAACACTAAAAATTCCACACTTCATGGTGTACTTAGCATGCTAACTTATGACAGCCATAGACCTGGCTTAAGCAGGCACGCCTAAATGTAGGTGAATCGATGCTGAGACACTAGTATTCTATAATGGTATCTTGGCATCAAAATGTCGCTACAGCAGGGGTGCTCAATGTTGGGTTTTCAAGATTCCCCCAATGAATATGCACCTGTGCGCTATAGGATTGACAGTGTGTGGTATCAAGGCGCCTAGTTATAGAATTGCCCCCATAGTATACAAGCACATATTGATACCTTCAGAGCAGCCATAAATTTATACAAGTTTAGTTTATCAAAATTTAATATACCGCCTTTAACAAAGCCAAAGCGGTGTACTATTAGGGGTCATTGTACAAGCTTATTTTATAAGAATATACAGAAGCCTAATTTGCATATTTAACATATGAACCTTTTTTTTTTTTTTTTTTTACATTTCACATGGAGGATAATATAACAGGTTCCCTACACTTGAAGGCCAAATAGATGCCTATTTCTGGCCTGTTATTTAAAGACATAGAGGTACTTATGTGTCTTCATAAACTGCCAAGGACAAAGCAACAGAAATTGTGCTTAGATTGAAGAGAGGCTCGAACATTTACACTTGTACGGGAGCAGGCATAAATGTTCACGCAATAAAGTATATGTGCCCAAACTCCACCCCTTGATCACACCTACACGCTGGTCATGTAAAAGTACATGCCTTCTTGGCACCGTGCATACTTTATGCATGTAACCCTTGAGATAATGTTATAAAAGCATTTTTTTGCACGAAACAATCCTCTGTAAAAAACAATATCCAGCTGCCACTTCAAATGTACTTAGACCACTGTACTACAATCTTATTCTGTCAGCTGGTGTATTCGTTTAAGCAGGCTCTCCACTGTTCTTTGATAATATAGGAACTGAGAGAACCTTTACAACAATTTCTCCGTTATTTCCAAAAATTCTTATGCTGGACCAATGGGTATTAAATCATCAATTATATGAATACATTTGTAAAGCGTATCCTTGCTAGATGTCAATTGCTTTTGAAGAAGTTGTAATTGTATGCTACAATATTACTTATTGAACTTGCCTAGCAGAATTCTCTTGGGCTTCTTATCACACTGCACCTGACTTCTCAGCTATACCCAATTTATTGCATCTGTCTACTTCCCCACAGACATGCACTAGTCAGGCTGTCTTCTGCCTCCAGTCGGGTATCTGCAGTCTCTTCCGAGAAGTACTTATCCACAAGGGATTTGTGGAGATCCAGACTCCCAAAATCATTTCAGGTATATTTCATGTGCCAGCCTTGGTCCCTGAAGAGCTTCCTTTGCTTGGCTTCCTTAGCACTATCAGTTCATAGTTTCTCGCATGCTTTAATCTCAGTATCTTTTCTGTAGAAGTTATTTTAGACAGGAACATACAGCCATTCATCTTTCAAATTGTAGTCTTAATCCACACACACACACAAAGTTGCCATTGGTGCTTTCCTATCATCCGAATGGGAACTGCAAAGCTGAGCAGGTAGATCATCTAAAAAGAGAGTTAGTAAGAGCACTCTTAACCAGAGGCGTATCTGAACTTCGGCGGTAGGGGGGGGGGCACATTATAGCCCCCCCCCCCCCGCCATTGCCGACCCCCCGGCCGCCGTCACCTACCTTTGCTGGTGGGGGACCCCAACCCCCGCCAGCCGAGGTCCGCTTCCTCCTGAAACTGCCTTTAAAAATATTCCTTCAGCTGGCGGGGGACCCCAACCCCTGCCAGCCGAGCCGAGGTCTTTCAAGTTCTTCTTTGTCCTCCGTGCTGTTCAAAGCTGCTGAATCCAGTTTCGGAGTCTGACGTTGCTGCACGTTGTACGTGCAGGACGTCAGACTCACAGAAACAGAGTCTGTGAGTCTGACGTCCTGCACGTACAACGTGCAGCGACATCAGACTCCGAAACTGGATTCAGCTTTGAACAGCATGGAGGACAAAGAAGAACTTAAAAGACCTCGGCTCGGCTGGCAGGGGTTGGGGTCCCCCGCCAGCTGAAGGAATATTTTTAAAGGCAGCGGCAGGAGAAAGCGGACCTCGGCGGGGGAGGGTTGAGGGCGGTCCAGGGCGAAATCTGCGGGGGCCCAGGCCCCCGAGGCCCTACGCAGATACGCCCCTGCTCTTAACAATAAGAGTGTTTGTGGCACCCTAAAAATAGGATATAAATATTATGAGTTGAAAGAGGTATTTAAAAAAAAAAAACAGCAAACAAAACTGATAAGAAATGTTGCAACATCTAACCCCGAGAGTTAATTGTGACGTTTCTAGTTCATACTGTATCCAAATACAGTAATAGTGTTGATTATCCAACCTAAACAGGACTGACCCATTGTCGGATACCTGAAAAATCAGATAATATGGAAAACGCTGCAGAAAACCCCTCTAACAATGCATAAACAAAGGCACAGAGTTCCTGATTTTCAAAAATTGTACTAAAACAAAGATTTTTAATAGAAATAAATGCAATGACATCACCGGGGGGTATGTCAGATGGTCGGATTTCCGAAGGTCAGATAATCAAGACTGTACTGTAAAACAGTTACAGAAGTTCAAAACATGTAACAGATTGGACGATTTATGTCCTAGGTCCATAAGCATTCTCAGCATTTTGGATCTGCTACTTTAGTCACCTTTTTCCAGAGATGGTCACAATTTTCAGTAGTTTCTGAAAGATTCAGTGGATTTCATATCCAGTGGCATGTAATTGAACAGGATTTGTCCTTGAACATAAAAGTTTGGAAGGGAAGGTGGGGGCTAAAATTTGCCAAGGAGCGCTGCCTGTGGGATACCACTTTTTAAGTGTGCGGTTGTGGATCTAGACCTCAGCCTGAATAATGTAAAGGCGCATAGTTTCTTCTTTGCTCTGTAGTCAAATAATTTAAAGGATTGAATTTTTTAAAAAAAATCATATTGCTGCTGACAGCTTGCATATGAAATTGCAGTCAATGCCAGCTGCTATAATATTAAAACCCCTCTGTAGAAAGGAGTGAATGATTTGAAATTCAGATCCACATCTGCAATCTCAAGCAATATTATAGCATAGAGACTCAAGGGATTTTAAATATACATTACCTTTGTTTATAAAGTTTATTATGCCGAATAAAAAGCCAGATTTTATATAAGTGGATTGCTCTGTATTATAGAGTACCTAAAGGATATTTAAATCAAAGCTTCTCAGTTGACTGTTGGTGATATCCCCTGATAGTGCAAGGCAGCTCATGAAGCATATTTACTGAATATCATCTGATAGCTAGAGAGCATTTGAGTTTTCATTTCTCTTACTGGCAAATCTCTAAACAGTTTGTGTTTTGCTAAGTGTGAACACACACAGTGTGATTTATTTTTTTAAGTGTGTGGATTGTTGCTGTTTCAGCTGCCAGTGAAGGGGGAGCCAATGTGTTCACTGTATCCTACTTCAAAACCAGTGCCTACCTGGCACAGTCCCCACAGCTGTACAAGCAGATGTGCATCTGTGCTGACTTTGAAAAGGTTTTCTGCATTGGACCAGGTAAGTCTGTAATAGTTACAGCCGAAGATGCAATAAAGAGTTGTCTTGGTGATGCCAGTTCACTGGGTAACATTGAGTTTTGAATCCTTTCTGTTCTGTTTAATTCCAGAAGTGTTTTCTGAAACATACACTGATAAACAATGCTGCCTATTAAAAGCACTTATAGGAGAAGATGTAGGGAAGAGTGATAGTTACACTTAAAGCAGGGTTTTTATGCACAGGAACGGAGGTTTTGAAGATGATTCACTTACATATACACATACTGGGAAGGTGCTCCTGGGGCTGGGTTTGAGGCAGAGCTTGTACTTTTGTTTTACAAAAGTATTCATATAGGTTTTCATTGAAAAATTCCCTTGCACATAGCAGGTGCATAAGTTTTCCAAATTCTTTTTGAAAGGGAAATTATTCCCTTTGAAATTTGAGGTAAAATTTTGTTGGTTAAAAAGAGTTTGCAGACTTTACACTTATGAACTTGCCTCCAGAGTGACGTACGTAGATGATGGCAGGCAAAGCCCAGAATGGGCCGTCTAGTGTGCCTGGTAAGGGGTTAGATTTTATAGAATGTGATTGTGCCTGTAGTCATCATGAGAGTCATTTTTTTTAAATATTTGTGCTTATATGCATGTAAAATGCCTATCAAGAACACAAGTCCTTGTATGTGACTTTAGTGTAGACATTTTCTGAGATGTAGTTTTGGCATAATCACATTTTATATATGTACTTTGGTTGCAAACAGTTTGCACCTGTTCCTGAGCAGGCATAAATGTCCAATGTCACAAAACGCCTAGTCACCTGCCTGGGGCTACCTCTGCGGCCACCTGGAGGGTCTGTCTCCAGCACAGCTCAGATCGGCCTGTATCTGCTGCTTGTGCTCTACACTAGGCACCCTCCTCCCACCGACTGGGTCATAACCGCCTCTGGGCAAGTCTTCCACTTTCAAATTATCCCCAGTGATTTCTAGGTTACTGGATGCCACACTCCCAGGGGTCCCACAGTTCCCAGAAAGCACCCACAGACCCAAACCATAAATCACCAGGATTCTTAGGCAGTCCAGACAGAGCAAACAATTATGTTTATTTTCATAAAAATATTGGAACAGTGAACTATAAAACAGATGGTAAAAACAGCACACAATGACATATAACTGAAATAGGATTAATTATAACCTATAAACATTTTATCACTACCTGAATAGTGCCTGAAAAGTACAGGAAATGTGGCTACTCACCAGTTACAGAATATAACTGATTACAGGGTCTCAGCAGAGAGGTCTTTCCCCCTCTACTTCCAAACTGAGACTGACAAATTATCTCACAGTTAGGCGGGAAAAAGTAAACAAGCTGTCACTTCTGGTACAGCTTTAAAGAAAATAATCACCACATGCTGGCAACCAGGAGAAACACATATCAGCAAAACAACCAGGAGAAAAACATGTCATCAGCAAAACAATACAGTTCATAGGCTCAGAAATCCATTGTTTCGCCACATCCAAGTTATCACTTTAGCCACAATTTATGCAGGACTTGTTCTGGTAATTTATAAAGACCCAAAAGACACTTATGAGTCTTTAAAAAGTAGGCCACAAATAGGCAGAGTTTGGTCCCTAAACCTAGGCAATCTGTTTTAAAAGTAACCTCTAATTATGCTAATACATCTCAGTATGCATGAAATAGCCTTCTGATGAAGGTTATGAGAGCAAATATGTTAATGGGTTTTCAAGAACTCATGAGGCAGCAGTAAGGAAGCATAAAGCCAGAGATCAGGTAGGGTCTACAGTATCTGAGAAGGAAGCGAGAGTAGGCAAACTAAATGGACCTTTTAATCTAGGTTAATAACTGCTCAGGGTGGACTATGGTTTAGTTTTTCACATAATTAAGTTGTTTCCAGAAAGGCACAACATTAAAACAGGGAAACTGAATATTGATCATCCTCAACGAAACGGCGGCCATCGTAGGTCGTGGTGCAAGAAAGACCGGCACAAGCAAAAACAATTTATGAAAGCTAAGTAACTTTGCTAATTAACCTATTTTAACAGATAAGTTACAACAGACAAGTCACAAAGAAAAGAGGTTTTTGGCCGATGATGAGGAAGTCCTGTCCCCGAAGCTAATACTCAGGCTGGGGGCTTCTCGAGGCCTTTTCCTCAATAATAATATTATTATTAACAGTTGTATAGCGCTACCAGACGCATGCAGCGCTGAACATCCAACATAGAGAGAGACAGTCCCAGCTCAAAAGAGCTTACAATCTAAAAATAAGACAGACAGACAAAACAATTAAGGACAAGGGAAGTACTGGGTGAGAAGGAACAAGGGGAGGGCAAATTGAGTAGTGGCTAGGAGTCAAAAGCAGTGGTGAAAAGGTGGGTTTTCAGCATAGACTTGAAAACAGGTAGAGATGGAGCTAGACGTACAGGCTCAGGAAGTCTATTCCAGGCATAATGATTTGAATCATTCTTTTCTTTAAATCATTTCTTTTATGTTCCAGTATTCAGAGCAGAAGACTCCAATACTCATCGCCATCTGACAGAGTTTGTTGGTCTGGATATTGAAATGGCTTTTAATTATCATTACCATGAGGTGGTGGATGAGATTGCCGACACTATGGTACAGATATTCAAGGGGCTTCAAGAAAGGTAAAATGGTAGACTTCACCTATTTTTGCTGCACCTTCTGTAAAGAACAACTGCAGTTTGAGGGTAAACTTATAACTGGTCATCTAGCTTAAGAGATGCCTGTGTTTAGCCTATTTGTAAAGACAAGCAGGCGCCTACGTGCCTGTGTAGAATATTAGGGTAACCTGACAGAAATCGTGGCTAGATTGAAGCCATGCTCAGTTGTGTAAAAGTACCTACATAGCAATCTGCACGACCATGCGGATTTTAAAAAGAACATGCGTGCTTTGTGACCGCACCCATGCTGTACTCAGACTCCACCCAAAAACACATTTGTCTCGTGTAAAAGTATGCACTGTTTTGTCACCATTTGTACTTTTATGCATGTAACCCCTGGAGTAATTTTATAAAAGCTCTTTTATGCACGGAAAGAATGCTTTTATGTGTCAAAAGTTTAGATGTTAAACATAAAATTACTTCAATTTCTCCTAACTGTAAAATTATGTTTTGTCCGAAAACTGTAGTAAAACTTTTATCTTCAAATTTCAGACCCAACAAAAAACAAACTGTCATAGTCTAATCATTGATAATGTTGTTTTGCTTTGGAAATATTTGCTATGACATTGTCATGCATGATAACTGGTAGGTGAAAACTTTTTATTTGAAGAGTTTTCTCTTACAAACCGTGGCCTAAAGCCAGATATGGCCTTTGAATTAAAATTATCCAGCCCTTTATTCTGTACCTGTCTCCAAATTAGATCCAGCGCACAGAGGAAGTTCCTTTGGGTTTTTTTTTTTTTTTGTTGTTGTTGTTTTTGTTGTTGTTTCAAAAAGATCATCCCGAACTTTCCTCAACCTCCACTTCCCTAATTGCAAAGGCATAAAATACAAAATGCTGCACGCATCAACCTTTTCTTATATGAGCACGCAATTCTGGAATAAACTACCAAGAAACCTGAAAACGAACTACGAACTAACCGACTTCCGCAAACTCATCTCTTTGGAAAAATCTATCGAAAAGATCAAAACACATGAAGTCCACACACACTGTTAACAATGCATCAATACATTCTCTTCTGTACTATTATCCCCCGTAACTTTAACACATTTAAACCTTAATTTTACAGGTAAAAAAATATTAAGCCCGAACGTTCTCTTGCAAATGTTCTGTTGCCCTATCAGTATCCGTTGTTCTTCTATTGTTCAGTCGTTCTTCTCCATTGTTTTATTCCCCTTAACAATACCTGGACTTTGTTTTAACTTAACTCCTCACAATGTAACCATAATTGTGTTGTAAGAAATTGTACTTCCATCATTACAATGTATTGTAAGCCACACTGAGTCCGCAAATAGGTGGGAAAATGTGGGATACAAATGCAATAAAATAAATAAATGAAATCCTGCCTCTTTCTCCTCCTGTTCCTCTTGTAGCCTGGGGATTTAAGTATCAGACTGAACAGTCCAGTCTTAGTGGTCCTTCCCTCTCTATCCCTCCCTGCTAAACTTTTACTGTTCAGACCTTCCTCCTCCCCTCCTCCCCCCCCCCCCCCCCCTCCGGGGCGTAGCCATGGGTGGAGCAGTGGTACACGCTTGACAGCACAGGCATGGGGGAAGCAAGCTGGGCTCAGCTACAGAGGCTTCTGCAGTCCTGCATCTCCCTCCCTCTTGACAGGCATTTCTCTTCAAGGGGCAGTGGCAGCAAGTCCTACACGCTGTCTGCAGCTGACCCAGAAACCTCTCTGCCATGTCCCACCCCCTTCTGATGCAATGTCTGCCTAGATCTAATGCAGTGTGGGGGGAAGGAAATCCAGACTGGGGATCTGCTAGAGAGAGGCTGGACATTGGGAGGGAGGAGGGGAAGAGAGAGGGAGAATTGTTGGACATGGGGGGGGGGGGGGGGGGAACTTGTCACACAAACGGGGCAAGGAGGGAATGCAAAAAAGCTCAAGGTAGGGTAAGTACCGTGGAGGGGTGAGGGTCATTGGAGCAGGCTGGGGGGGGGTTGCCACAACAGGAGGGGAGAGCAAGACTGAGTGTTTGCCACAGGAGTGGGGGATGCAGAGGAAGCTGAGTGTACACCATGGGGGATGCAGTGAAAGCCGAGGATGCACTGTGGGGGGGAGGGGGGGATGCAGAGGAAGCTAAGGGTGTACCGTGGGTGAGGTTGGAAGAAGAGATGATGAAAGTTGAGGCGAGGAAGAGAAAAAATGAGGTGTGAGTTTATACTTTGGAGGTGGGTGGGTGTCTTGCTGGGAGTTAGAGGAAGACAGAACTACAGTTGAAATCAGAGAGGGAACTGTGAAGGCTGAAGGCTGAGAAAAGGCAGGGGGCCTACTATCCCAATAAAAATTATTGTAAAACCTATTCTCTGTGAAAGCTTCTGTCTATAATCACAATAAACCTTTGTTCGTTCATGAGTGAATTCATGATGCTTATCACAGATCCACTCATTGCCAGCAGTGGATTAGTGATCAGCATCACCAATGTGTTATCTTGTCATCTTCCCCCTCCATGTTTTCTTCTTTTCTTTTATTAATTTACCTTTTAAACAAGATTTTATTGTGCATTTATTATTTCTTATTCCTTCTGTTCCTGTTTTATCGTGTCCATATTTTTGTGTAGCCCTTTCTCCCCATCAAACATATAAACTGTAAGTGACCGACTCACCTGCAAATGCGCAGTAGAGACATCCCTCTCTGTCCCGCCCTTGCGTCAAGACGTGTTGACGTCAGAGGGTGGAACAGAAAGGGAAATGGAGTCGGACGCTGCTGCTGGAGCCTGGAAACGAACATCGAGGGAAACGGAGTCGGACGCTGCCGCTGGAGCCTGGAAACGAACATCGCGCGCATCAACCTCCACCGCCCCCCCCATCCCTGCCGCCGCTCCCGCCCCCCTCCATATCAGGCCCCCTGCACTGACCTGACAGCGCCTCTCACCTCCATGTGGAAGCGCTGCAGGCAGCAGCAGAGCGATCTACTGCTGCCTGCAGCGCCTTCACACGGAGGTGAGAGGCGCTGTCAGGTCAGTGCAGGGGGCCCGGCACGGAGGGGGGAGGGAGCGGCGGCGAGGAGGGTAGCTGGAAATCTCGCCCATTTTAACGGGCTTAACGGCTAGTTTTTAAATAAATTATAACCGCTATGATTTTAATTAGAATAAACAGAATATCAAGTTTGAACCTTCATTTTAGATCTGGCTAGGCTTCAGGCCTTATGATGGGGAATTTTGCACAAAGTAAACCCTACAAACAAATTTTTCAGCGTGTTCAAAATTTTGTATGAAACTTTACTTTTTTTTATAGAATTCCACTAGGAGCAAAGGACCGTAATGAATCGAAGTTCTAGCAGAAATGGAGGCACTCTAGCCCACTCTGAGGGGCATTTTTGATATGACATCTAAGTCCAACTTTGGACGTTTTGCAAAAAACATCCAAAATCTAAATAGGAGAGAAGGTCATTTTCTAAAAAGAAAAGCGTCTTATCTTTTTTTTCGAAAATGATTTGGCTGTTTTGTTTTTTGATGGTTTTGTGATTTGTATGGGGTTTTTTTTTTTTTTGGGGGGGGGGGGGTCCATTAAAAAAAAAAACCATCCAAGTGCAAAACGCACAAAATCAAGCCATTGGGATGTAGGAGGAGCCAGCATTTTTAGTAGACTGGTCCCCCTGACATCCCAAGACAGCAATAGTGCACCCTAGGGGGCACTGCAGTGGACTTCATAAAAATCTCCCAGGTACACATCTCACCATTTCTCCCTTACATTGTCTGCTGAGCCCCCCAAAACCCACTACCCCCACCTGTACACCTTACGGGTGAAGAGGGCACCTATATGTGGGTACAGTGGGTTTCTGGTGAGTTTTAGAGAGCTCACAGTTTCCTCCACAAGTGTAACAGGTAGGGGGAGGTAGGAGCCTGGGTCCACCTGTCTGCAGTGCACTGCAGCACTACTAGACTACTCCAGGGACCTGAATTCTATTCTAATGGACCTGAGTATAACATCTGAGGTTGGCATAAAGGCTGGCAAGTAATGTTTTTCATCACATTTTTGGGGGAGTGGGAGAGGGTTAGTGACCACTGGGGGAATAAAGGGAGATCACCCCTGATTGCCTCCAGTGGTCATCTGGTTATTTAGGGCACCTTTTTGTGCCTTATTTGTTATAAAAATAGGTCTAGCTCAAAACATCTAAGCTTTCGTCTTGGATGTTTTTGTTTTGTTCCATTATGGCTGAAAAATGTCTTAGGAACACCCAAGTACCACCCTGAACACGCCCCTAAAATGCCCCCTTGAGATTTGGATGGACTTCTGACGGACTTCATAGAAAAACGTCCAAATACTGCCACTTTTTAGACATTTTTCTCTTTTGAAAATGATCCCATCTGGAGTGGCCTAGTGGTTAGGGTGGTGGACTTTGGTCCTGGGGAACTGAGGAACTGAGTTCGATTCCCACGTCGGGCACAGGCAGCTCCTTGTGACTCTGGGCAAGTCACTTAACCCTCCATTGCCCCATGTAAGCCCACATTGAGCCTGCCATGAGTAGGAAAGCGCGGGGTACAAATGTAACAAAAAATATATATATAAGGGTTACACAGGGAACCCAAGGAGGTTTGATGTTTGGATAACTGCTACGCTGGTATTGGAAGCTCTTTAGATTATTAAAAAGCTTCAGGGCTGGTGGTAAGACATGTTGGACCCAGAGCAGAAAATGGGGAGAAGGCCCAGAAGCCCACCTGCAGGTTATGCCTCCTTTAGCTTGAGGCAGGCTTGGGGCTTCCTGTGGCATGGGGGCCCAGGGCAAATGCCCTATTTGTTACCCTACAATGCCAACCCTGCAAAATTTTATGGTGAGAAGGGAGAGAATCAAAGTGTGAACGAAGCAGGGCATCTTGTTTCTTCATCTTCCCAAAAGGTGATAGAGGAAGACAGCTGAAACTGTCCTGAACAGAGAATGGTGTCCCATTCTGTGACTGGCAGCTGTGGAAGGAATAACTGGGTTATCTTTCTTTCATCAGCTATTATGTCAGTATTATAATTGTTGTTGTGCTACTAACTAGGGAAAAATAGCGTAGGAGATACAATTTAGCTGGTAAAAAGGTCAACAAACAAGTTGGAGGTGAAACCATTTTATTGGACTAAATATATTCATGGCAAACTTTCGAGAGTTATCCTGTCTTCATCAGGTCACTGAAAAAAACAGCATGGTTACAATGGGTTTAAATCAAGATCTTAGGCTGTCTGCAGATGTTATTACAGTTTAGTAAAAGGAGGTAGGAGTAAACAGATAATGCAGCAGCGGTTCTATGCTGAGCTGATGAACAGAGGTTAACGTAGATATATTGTTAGTCCAATAAAAAATTCTCATCTACAACTTGTTCTTTGTTCAGAAGTGAACTGCATAGTTAGAAAAAAATTTTACAGACTGTCATTTGTGCGTTTAGCTTGAAAGTCTTTCTTGCATAATTTACATAAGCATTGTCATACTGGTAGAGACCAAAAGTCCATCATTCCCAGTATCCTGTTTCCAGTAGTGGCCAATCCAGGTCACAAATACCTGGCAAGATCCCAGAACAGTAAAACAGATTTTATGCTGCTTATCCTAGAAATAAGCAGTGAATTCTCCCAAGTG
Source organism: Microcaecilia unicolor (assembly GCF_901765095.1). Lineage (NCBI taxonomy): Eukaryota > Metazoa > Chordata > Amphibia > Gymnophiona > Siphonopidae > Microcaecilia > Microcaecilia unicolor. The sequence goes on from NC_044037.1 coordinate 267,201,485, forward strand.
CATCTTAATAATGGTTTATGGACTTTTCTTTTAGGAAATTAACCAAACTTTTTTTTTAAACCCTGCCAAGCTAACTGCTTTGACCACATTCTCTGGCAACAAATTCCAGCATTTAATTACACATTGAGTGAAGACATATTTTCTCTGGTTTGTTTTAAATTTACTACTTAGTATCTTCATTGCGTGCTCCCTAGTCCTAGTATTTTTGGAAAGAGTAAACAAGTGATTCACGTCTACCCATGCTTCTCCACTCGGTACTTTGTAGACCTCTATCATATCTCCTCTCAGCCATCTCTTCTCTGGCCGCTTTAGCCTTTCCTCATAAGGAAGTCATCCCATCTCCTTTATCGCTTTTGGCGCCCTTCTCTGTAACTTTTCTAATTCCACTATATATTTTTTTGAGACGCAGTGACCAGAATTGCACAGCCTGAATTGATAGTCTTCATTCAGTTTACAGCTACCCTGTCCCACTGCAGTACAATCATAGTGTCGGTGTATATGCACAAATTCTACACAGTGAAAAGCTGCTATTATTTGTAAGCAAGACAAGTGGCTTCCACCACAAATCCAAACCTACTTTGGTGCTCATGTCTCTGCTACTCAATGTTATAAAATTGGGTTATGATAACTTTAAGGATCAATACAGCTCAGTCTCTTCTTATGTTGTGCCGTGCGCTGTAGTTTTGCTACATGTTCAGTAACAGTTCCAGTAATCTGCTGTCAGGCAGAACCCAGGCTGTTGATGTTTGGGAGAAGGCTGATTGTCCTCATTGATAGTCAGTTACCCACAGGAAACGCTTCCAAGTGAGTGAGCACAGCAAAGCTATTAAACATCTCTGACGGTGGAGGCAGCTGATGCTGTCTGATTTCTGTTATGGGAAAATCATCACTAATTTTGCAGCTCTTTGCTGCTGGTAGGTTTTGTGTGGGTGCAATAGTGATAAAATCTGGGCTTGCAGAAAACTGAAAACCTCAATAAGAGTTAATTCTTTTATACATCTGAGGTGTTTTGTAGTCTTTAATTATTCTTTCCAACAGATTTAATTTTTCTTGCATGTTTTTGCTGTTTTGTGAAGTTTTCAGGTTAGCACTGAGATACTGCAAATGCTCAAATAAAAGTTTTTCCATTTTGGATTGCTAAACCTAATTTTGTTTTGGGGGCGAAGTTCCTTCCATATGTCCCAGAAGGAATTGTTGTTTATAGCCTGTTCAATTTTAGACAGTTTTTTTTCTGTGTATTCATATTTCTTTTTTTTTTTTTTTTCTTAGGGTTGTCTTTAATTTCTAAGGTTTTGGAAATGGATTTTGCATAAATCTTCTCTGAGGTGCTCTGTCTATTTTAAATTGGATAGTTTTTCTTTTTGTTTTAGCTAGATTTTCAGGTTACTAACCTTCGATAGATAAAATTCTACTTGCCAGTTTAGGTTACATACAAGATGGACACCTTGTGGACCTTATGTGTACTGCAATAGTATCAAATCTACATTTAAAAATTCTGGTTTGTCTAATAAAATAACATAGTAGATGACGGCAGATAAAAACCTGTATGGTCCATCCAGTCTGCCCAATAAGATAAACTTATTACATATGGTATGAAGTGATGCATCATATGTATACCTGAACTTGATTTATCCCTGCCATTTTTAGGGCATAGACCTTAGAAGTCTGCCAGGCACTGGCCTTGTTCTAAAATTTCTGAAGTTGTTGTCAGAGGCCCTGAATAGCTCCACTCCAGCCCATCCAAATCTATTTGGCCTCGATCAGGGCACAGACCGTAGAAGTCTGCCCAGCACCGACTTCCCTACCTAATCTCCACTATGCTTCTTTGGATCTGATCCTTCTAAACAGGATTCCTTTGTGTTTGTCCCACACATTTTTTAATTCCGTTACTATTTTCATCTGTACCACCTCCCGCGGGAGGGCATTCCAGGTATCTACCCACCATCTCAGTGAAAAAATACTTCATGTCGTTATTACTACTACTTATCATTTCTATAGCGCTACTATACATACATTATATATTCAGAGGTCTGATACAGTAAAATAGACTCGACATGGAGCCATGTTTCGGCAAATGAATGCCTGCTTCAGGAGTCATTTCTGATTGGCACTTATAGTCAAACTTGTATAACCTCTGTGGCACTTGTAACTCACAACTCAAACACCAGAAACCTAATCTATAAATCCTGCAGTATCTCATTTCCCGTGTGTCTTCAGCAAAAGTGCTATGAGATACCGCAGGCTGTATTAATTAAGTTTCCGGTGTTCGAATTGTGACTTACAAGTGCCATAGAGGTTATACAAATTTGACTATAAGTGCCAATCAGAAACGACTCCTGAAGCAGGCATTCATTTGCTGAAATACAGCTCCATGTCGAGTCTATTTTACTGTATCAGAGCTATGAATATATATTCAATAAACTTTAATACTACACCAGTGGCGTAGCCAAGGGTGGGCTTGGGTGGGCCCAGGCCCACCCACTTTGAGCTCAGGCCCACCAGTAGCAGCAGCACACCTATGATGTGGCTGGCAGAGATTCCCAAGCTGAAAACTCCCAACAACTATCACTTCTGCATACCTTATAAATAGCAGATCTTCACCTGCAGGAAGCAGCAACTCATACATAATGCTCACACCGACCCCAAAGCCTTCCCCTCTGATGTATTCCCGCCTATGCAGAAATAGGAAGCTGCATCAGTGGGAAGGATGTGGGGCCAACATGAGTACTGTGTATTAGTTGCTGCTTACTGCCGGTGAAAATCTGCTATTTAAAAGGTGTGCAGGAGAGGAGGGATATTTGAGAGACCATATAGCATGCAGGCGAGAGAAGGAGAGACCAAATCACCTCTGGGATGGGGTGGGGTTCTTCTGCCCACCCATCTTGGGCCCAGGCCCATCCAAAATTGGGTGTCTGGCTACGCCCCTGTACTACACTTTTGACTTCTGGCTGCATTTAGTTTTATTTTATTTATTTATTAGGATTTATTTACTGCCTTTTTGCAGGAATTCACTCAAGATGGTGTACAGTAAGACTGGATCAAACATGAGCAATAGGCAATTACAGCAGTAAAAATACTCAAATAATACAAAATATGGCATAGAGGCATATTTTTAAAGCACTTAGCCTTCCAAAGTTCCATAGGTTTCTATGGAACTTTGGATGGCTAAGTGCTTTGAAAATATGCCTCATAGTATACTACTTACAATGTCAACACAATATGTAATAGAACATTTAGAAGAGAGCAAGAGTTAGAAAGTAAGGTGACTAATTTAAAGAAAGTTGCACATGAGGTCAGAGTGATGATTAAATATTATCTCAGCTAGGGTAGGAGTGGATAAACATGTCCTGCTGGAGTATGTGCAGCCCGTGTCACTCGTGTGTGTGTGAGTGAAACTAACAAGTTACTTACTTCTTCCATTAAAGGCTTGGTTGAAGAGCCAAGCTTTCACCTGCTTCCTGAAGTAGAGATATTCTTGTGTTAAGCAGAGCCTTTCAGGCAGTGCATTCCAGAGTGTGGGGGCTACTCCGGAGAAGGCTCACTTGCGGGTATCACATTGTGTAATGTCTTTTGGAGAGGGTGTGGTTAGTGATAGTCCTTGAGAGGACCTTAATAACTATTAGGCTACTCCTCCACTTTACACCTAGTGGCTGTATTCAGTAGATTCGGATAGGCTTTGACGGCAAAGTGGTTGGAACATGGAAGAAGTGACGTCAGAGCTCTGAATGGCCGCTTAGATCTTTAGCTCCTGCACCTCCTTGCTAATCAGCATCTTTGGACATTAGCAGCCACATTTGTGCCAATCTCGAGTAAAAAATTGATACAGAAGTGTTTCTCTTGGACAAGCCATGAGTAAGTTGCCTTCCTCGGGGCGTAGGAACCCGGAGCGCCTTTCGACTCGATTGACTGGTAAGGCCTCTCAGCGCCATGTTTCCCTGGCCCTTCACTCTCCCTCTGACTCAGATTCGGCAGTTTCTATTGCAGACATATGCACTTCACAGTCTAAGCGAGTTTCCTCCAAATCTTTACAACAGTGTTTAGTGAATATCCAGACTGAGATTAAGACCTCCAAAGAGGAAATCTTGGACAGCGATGTTTTGAGCGTTGACCGTAAGGAACTGGATGGTCGCATGGAGGAGCTGGAGGCGCGTGCTTTAGATCACTCGGAGCAGCTCGCTAAAGCAGAGACTCGCCTGGGTAAAGTGGATGATCGCATTGACGATTTACAGTATAAAATGGATGATCTTGAGAATCGTAGGTGGAGGAAGAACTAGCGATTTTGGGGAGTCCCTAAGTCTGGAGATTTGGAGAATGTTCCTGTAATAGTTCAATCATTATGTGGGCAGCTGCTGGGTGATGGTGAAGACGCAGCCTCTATTATGATTGAGAGAGCTCATTGCGCTTTGGGGAAGCCTTGAGACAAGCAGCCCAGATATAGCGTGATTCGATTTGCTAACTTTTCTGACAAAGAAACTCTTCTTCAGAAAGCTCAAAATTTTACTACCTTGAAGTTTAATGATGCTAAGGTTTCAGTGTATCAAGATTTGTCCTCATTTACATTGCCCTTGAGGCGGCCCATGAAACCGGTTCTGGATATTCTGTCTAAAGAGAAAGTGAACTATCGATGGGCTTTTCCATTTGCGCTGTGTTTTTCAATACAGGGGAAAGCGTTGCCATGGGCCCGGTCCTCTGCGTATTGTTGGGTTTGAACTTGTGGTTTTTTTTGGTTGGGGGGGTTCTAAGCTATTCAATTGTGTTGCATATTTGTATAAGAACGGGATTCTTGTGCATGAATGTGGCTTGATGGATGGAAGTGGGGTGGGGTTTGGGTGGTTTTATTCGGGGCATGGCTTGTTTTCTCCTAGGTTCCCACTCAGGTTTCCCTTTAGGGTGAATATCTGTTTGATGGTTAGGATGGATTAGGGAGATGGGGGCTATTGAGACTGGGAGAGGGGGAGTTGGATGGGGTAGTTGGTGTGTGTGGGGTCAAGGGTTGGGGGGGCTGGGAGGAGCTTGGGGGGATTACAGAGTGTTAGGGGGTATTGATAAGGGATATGTTAGATTCTTTTGGATCAGAACATTGTTTTCATTTGGTGACTGGTTGCTGCTTATAGCTCTAATCATTATGTGAATGTCATCTTTAAAAGTTTTTTCATACAATGTTAAGGGACTCAGTTCTCCCCAGAAACGCCAAAAAATATTTAAGGAAATTGTATACCATGGCCCTCAGGTTGTCTTTTTGCAGGAGACCCACTTCCGGAGAGACCACGAGAGGTTGCTGACTCATCCTAGTTATCCTTATGTGCTTTGTAATTCAACTAGTGATGGCTCAAAGAAAAGAGGTGTTGCAATTTTATTGCATTCTTCTTTACAGATAACGGTTGATCACATAAAAAGGGACCCTGCAGGCAGACTTTTGTTTTTGCTTGGCACATGAATGCTAATCCAGTAGTGCTGGCCTCAATATATGCTCCAAATCAATCTCAAGAGGTCTTTTTTCAAACTATTCGTTCTAAGATCCCAGATATTCAGGCTGCTGACTAGATTGGGGGGGGGGGGGGGGGGGGGGGGGGAATTTCAATTCTACTATTCATCCAGCTGTGGATAAGTATGGCCCTCCTGTGGCAAATGATTATAAGATCTCATGCGCTTTGGCTGAATTGGTACGAGATCTGGGGGTTTGTGACTCGTGGCGACTGGAACATCCAGGTGTTAGGGACTATACATTACATTCTATTCTCATTCTCATAATTCTTATTCTAGAATAGACTATATATTCGTGGATACTCGTCTGGCTGAGGGACATTTTGAAACTGGAATGGGGTCTATTACAATATCGGATCATGCTCCGGTTTGGGTGACTTTACCATCTTTTTGTGATGAGGCTGGAGATACAAGGTGGACCTTGAACACTTCTTTGTTACAGGACTCCAAATTAGTTGCTGGATATAGAAAAGTAGTGAAGAAGTATTTGCAAAATAATTTGTATTTGGTCTCCTCCATGGGAGTAGTGTGGGACGCATTAAAGGTGGTCACTAGAGGTTATTTTCTTCAAAAAGTGAGCCGTAAAGCAAGATTGCAGAGAACAGAAATAGCTGATTGTTTGTCTCGAATCCACAGTTTAGAAATTCTACATAAAAAAACTGGTTTGGTCAACTCTCTCAGGGAACTACAGGCCATGCGCTTGCGTTTAGATAGAATTTATTCAGATCAGCTCCAGTTTATCACTCCGCGTCAATCTTTGACATATTATGGTCATAGTAATCAACCGGGGCGTCAACGAGTTGGCTATGCCAAAACAGAGTTGATAGGACGATCTTTAAAATAAATGATGGTAGTGGCTCCTTTTTTTACCACATCTCCTCGCATTCGCCACAGATTTCGGGATTTCTACCATAATCTTTATTCAGTTGATACGTCTTTGTCATCTGACTATATCGTTGAATACTTAGCAGCGCGATTTTTGCCTACACTATCTCCTGAGCAGTTTGAGTTATTAGAGGGCCTGATCACACTAGAAGAGGTTCACAAGGTTCTTAAACAGCTTCCAAGGGGGTAAGTCACTGGATTTAGATGGCTTCCTGAATGAGTTCTATAAGACCTTTGTAGGGGAACTGTCTCCTCTTTTATTAGAGATCCTTAATGAAGTTCGAGAGGGTAACCCCCTCCCGAGATCTATGATGGAAGCATGGATAGCTGTGATTCCGAAGCCAGGCAAGGATAGGACTCAATGTGCGTACTATCGTCCAATTTCGGTTCTCAATTCTGATGTTAAAATTGTGGCTAAAGTGTTGGCTAATAGGCTAGCTTCAGTGTTGTTGGCTGTGGTTTATCCGGACCAGGTCGGATTTGTTCCTGACCGGCAAGCTATGGATAATATTCGTCGGGTGCTTAATTTAATTCATCTTGCGTGTCAGGATGATTTTTCTTTTTGTCTTCTGGGATTGGATGCGGAGAAGGCCTTCGACAGAGTCCATTGGCCTTTTCTGGATAAAGTGTTAGAGAAATTCGGATTTGGTTCTCACTTTAGGGGGTGGATGGATTCAGGCTCTATATGCTTCCCCATCTGTTTGTGTGCGGATTAATGGTGGTAATTCCTCGTTGTTCCCGGGGGGATGAGGCAGGGTTGTCCCCTCTCTTTGATGCCTTTTGCTTTAGTAATGGATGTTGGCCGAATTGTTGCGCTCAAATCTTAATGTCACAGGGGTTTCAGTGGGAGGACATGAGTACAAAGTGTCTTTTTTTGCAGATGACATTCTGCTTTCTTTAACCAAGCCTTTGATATCATTCCCTAATTTGTTACAAGCCTTAAATGAGTATTCTATGGTTTCCGGCTTTAAACTTAATATGAGTTAATCGGAAGCTATGCCGGTTGGCATTTCTTCCAACCTGCTGGCATCTCTTAAAGATAAATTTTCTTTTCGCTGGGTTTTCAAAGGATTGAAGTACTTAGGTGTTGCTCTTACTCCTCAATTTGCTGACTTCAAAAAATGAATGTTCTTCCCAGATTGATGTATCTATTTCAGGTCCTTCCTTTGAAATTGTCTCGTTCTTTTCAAGGTGCAAAGCAGATTAAATTTGTTGATTTGGCACAACAAATGGCCTAGATTGCCCCGTTCCCTTCTTTATCAGGACCTGAAGAAGGGGGGTTTGGGGGTGCCGAATGTTGTTTGATATTATTAGGTGGCTCAGGCTCGTTCGGCTTTAGAATGGTACCAGAACTCCTCTCAGAAACTTTGGGTTAAACAGGAACAGGAGGCCGTGAATCCCTCGCTTCTTGGTGGGCTCATGTGGTTCTCTAGAAAATATCGTAGCATTCCTTTAAGCGTTTGTCCTTTGATTTCATCCACTCTATATTATTGGGACTCTCTATTTCTGAAACCTGAGGGGGTGTGGTCATGTTTATCTCCTATCTGGATGAATGCAAATTTCCTCCGGGACTGGGTCGGGGGCCTTTTGCTCGATGGGCTTCATTAGGTCTCACATGTTGGGGTCAATTCTATGAGGGAGATTCCCTTAAATCTTTCAACACTATGATGGAGTTTTCTATTTTGCTATAGGAGTTTTAAGCCTACACTCAGCTGAGGCACTTCTTAAGTGTTCACCCACCATTAAGACTCAGATACTTAGGGAAAATTCTTTTTTGGAAGGTTTGTGTGAGGAAGTTGTTGGCACAAAGGGCCTGATTTCTGGTTTGTACAAACATTTGAGATCACAGTCTAAGCTTTCTTATGCGCATAGGTGGAGATGGCAGGATGAGTTGGAGATTAAAATTGTTGAAGAGGACTGGTCTCTCCTGGAGCAGGCTTCTTGGAAGGGCTCTATATCAGTTCCCCTTAAAGAAAACTATGTCAAGGTGCTATATAGGTGGTATTTGACGCCGGCACATCTTAATCAAGTTTATCCCCAGGTGTCACCGTTACGCTGGAGGGGGTGTGGGGAAAAGGGGACTATGGGACATCTTTTGTGGAAATGTGTGAAGGCTAGAGCATTCTGGAAGGGAATACAGTATCGGTTGCAGAGGTGATTAGGTAGATAAAAAGTAGCACATATGAATTTATCTTGTTGGGCAGACTGGATGGACCGTGCGGGTCTTTTTCTGCCGTCATCTACTATGTTACTATGTAGATCACTTGGTCTCCGCTTTATTTTTTGTTCTGTAAAAAACCTCTCGGTCTGGCCAGGTTTCAAGCTGTCTTGGTGAGACATGCGATGTCTGCTGCTTGTGTGACATTAGCTGTGCACTGGAAGCAACCTTGTGTTCCTTCTATTACTAAATGGCTACATTCTGGTATATTTGTGAAATGTAGAGACTTGGAGCACTCAGATGTAATTCACTTGCTAAATGGGGGACAATTTGAGGTCCTTTTCTGACTCATTGTGCTTAGTGTGATGATTCACGTTGTGACTAGACCCTATATAGTAGCGGTAATAAGTGGGATAAAGGGGGAGGGTTCTGTGGGGGTTTTAAGGGGGCCTTAGGGTGCTGGGGAGAGAGAGTGGAGGTAGGGGTGGGGGTGAACTGAGGGGTGGGGTTACGGGGAAGTGGATATAAAAAACAAAAAGGGAAACACTTTGAAGTTAGTTACCTTGCTGTATTTCAAGAACTACTATTGTGATATGTTGTTGGGGTATTGCACTCCTAGATGTCTTGGTATTGTTGGTCTCACATGTTAATGTAAGCATGTTTCAGATCACTGTAATCTGTGGCTTTTTCTTGAAAATTGTTCAATAAAGACTTTCATACAAATTTTTAAAAAAAGTAGTTGGAACATTAGGACAGAGCTGGGCAGACTTCTATGGTCTGTGTTCCTGAAACAACAAAGAAAGGTCATGATCAAGTATATAATATCATGTTCATTATTGACTAAATTTAGAATTGAGAATTAGTGTGACTGTTAGGCAGACTGGACCATTCAGGTCTTTATCTGCCACCACTTACTATGTTACTGTGATCGCAGTATTCTGGTAAGAGCCCTGGTACATGGCTGCTGGTCCAGGATCATTTGTTGAATGACCAGATTTAATAGCCCCGTTTAAATCTGTTAGTCTTAGAGAAGCATCATCTTTACAATGGGCTAACACATTACTCTCTGCATTCTGGATTTTTTCAGAAAAGGAAGAAATTATTTTGTTCTCACAATTTACAGGTTTCAGACTGAGATTCAGACTGTGGGCAGACAGTTTCCAAGCGAGCCCTTCAAGTTTCTGGAACCCACTCTACGACTGGAATATCTTGAGGGTGTGGCTATGCTCAGGGAAGCAGGAGTGGAAATGGGAGATGAAGAGGACCTCAGGTATATAGATTCAGAGACTTAAGATACTGTTCATATACCTGCTGTTAAAACAAACTCTGTGTGTGCACAAAAGATTCAAACTGGATAAAGTTTATGAATCTTAAATAATCTACTGAGAGGTTGCCGGATAAAAATGACCTCAGTAATCCCTACATGTTGCATATTGAATCATTTGTTAGCGTCACCATTTAGAACTCTTGTTTTGCATATTGTCATGATAACTTGCTTTTTCTACTTTCCAGAATAGTGCCTAAGTGCTGCAGATACCCAAGTAACTTACAGTATTCACCCAAAAAAGGATTCCAGTGCATTTTACCAGTATATGGGCAATTCTGTAACAGGGCACCTACAGTTAACTTCCTGGAGGGTACATGGTAGGAGCTCATTGCCAGTGATCTGCTTTAAAGCAAAGTAGCTTATAGAAAGTTTTTAATAGAAGTGAAATTTGATAAATTCAAGAATTTTGAATTAAAAAAAAAAAAAAAATTGCAAGGAAATGAAAAGATAGGTTTTTTTAGCCTGTGATGGATTAAAAAATTACTGCTTCAGTAAGTATTTACCTGTATAAATCTGAGGCTTTTTCTTCTGAATAATATTGTTATTGAAGACATTGTGGTCATAAGAACTTGTTAGATCGTTGAACAAAAGAGTTAGTGAAGAATTTTGTGATTATTATATGTATATAATAATAATTATGAACCCATCTACCCAACACATACCCAGGAGACAACGACATTGTTCCAGACTATATCTCCCACCTTTCTCCCTTCTTCATTACCTATCTCTACCTACATATCTCTTTTACTATTATGTTGTATTTGTTATATTGTACCTACCATTACTATGTAAGCAGCATTGAACGTGCTCTGAGTGGGAAAGCGCGGGATACAAATATAATAATAATATACTTCACTGCTCCGTGGTTTGGTTTGTAATATAATAACCATTTACATATATAATGCATACATAAATGTTACTGCCTGTGTTATAGAATTGCCCCCTATCTATGAAATCCATATGCAGCCAAACAGAGGGAGAGGGCTGGCAGTGCTGTTTTTGGCTTTTGAGTACACAGAATGTAGCAGAAGAAACTTGTAATTCATGCCTCGTTTCAAAAACAAAAAACCTGTATATCCAGACAGTGGTGCAAATCTGGACACGTTTTCCTAGCCAGTTGCGTTTCATTGTAAAAAGCATACTTGTAAATTGCTTTGTTACATACGGCGTGCTGATTGCTTCTTGAACTTAACCATATAGTTATTTGACACGAAATAACTTTCATTTCTGTTGTGAGGCATATTTGATTTTATGGAATCTTTCTTTCTACTGAAAATATTTTTGTTGACAGACGCCAAACACCTGATGCAGGCACTTAAGCCAAAACACGGCCCGAGTGAAGTCAAGTGAAGATGCGTAATGAAGACTTTATTGTCTCTTTGCTGTCTTCACTGTTTTGTTCTTTCTAACAGCTAGACTACAACATGTTTGCTTTTATTTGTTTTGAAATCTTTGTGCATCAGATTTGATTTTTAAAGGCAAAAAACTATTTTTCCTTGCTCCAGCACTCAGACTATTTCCTCTGTAATTAATTTGGCTCATATCTTCATAGAGTCATCAGCACAAAAGCGTAAACAGTTTATTGTGAGTGGATGGAAAAGGCAACGCCTTGTCTGAATCTTGTGTACCCTCTAGAAGTAAAAAGTGTGTGTGACGTCCATCATTTCTTGCTTTTATGCTGATTGCAGTTGGATGTGGTCTCTGATCTGTGTTTCCATATTCAGCAATGAATGTGCTTCAGGCCTGAAGCATCAGAAACACACAAAGGCACAGTGTTAACAGTGGCCAGTTCAGTCTAATTTTACCCGCAATGATGAAGTTCTGATCTTTAAGTGACTCTTGTATGGAATACTTACAGCACTAAAATTAGAGATCCATCACTGACCGATTTCTTTTCTGTATTTTTTTAGCACACCCAACGAAAAACTTTTGGGACGTTTGGTGAAAGAGAAGGTAAATACTTACACCATCTTAATGAAAGTGTGATGTAATAATGAATTTTCTAAATTTTCTGTTCTTTCCCCTTATGTGTATTTGTAAATTCACTTCCATTAACTCTATGTGTGTGTGTGTTGTTTCACAGTATGATACAGACTTCTATATTCTTGACAAATATCCTCTTGCTGTAAGGCCTTTCTATACGATGCCAGATCCACATAATCCTGTGAGTAAATCTTTGTATTTCTGGCTTCATGAGTATTTGGGATATTATTCTCCAATTTTTCTCTCTTTTCAATCCAAAACCCAAGACATCTTGCCCAGGTGGCATGTATACCCTTGGGCTTGGACTTCCTGAGATGGTTACAGAAGTGGCAACTATCTTCACCCATGCTGCCCTCCCCCTCTCCCCTCCCCTCTTTGGGCTTCATCCTGTTGGTTAAACCATGCTCCCCCCCTGTCAGAGAGGGTTTATGAACTCCTGTGTCACTGTACACAGTGCTACAGGCTGAACCAGGGAACCAATATTACAGCATGAGAGAGACGTTTAGTCTGACAGAAGAATGCGATGAGGGATAGTATTTTGCTTTAGATATTTAATAAGGGATATACCTAGTGCATGAATACAATTAGATTGTTGTGAAATATCAGTGCTCAGACTGAAATGGTTTCAGTATACAAGTAGTTTGAATTGTATACAAACCTTGGTTTTGTAAACAGTGGCGTACCAAGGTGGGGCGGTCCACCCCGGGTGCACGCCACTGGGGGGGGGTGCCGCGCATCTGTCGACTTCACTCGTTCCCTGCTCCCTCTGCCCCTGAACGGGTTACTTCCTGTTCCGGGGCAGAGGGAGCAGGGAACGAGTGAAGTCGACAGGTGCGCAGCACCCCCCCCCCCCCCCCCCCAGCAGGTAAAGATGCACCTGGGGGGGGGGGGTGTCCGTCATTTCGCCGGGGGGGGCGCATCAGCGATCCGCCCTGGGTGTCAGCGTCCCTAGGAACGCCACTGTTTGTAAAGAAATGCCAAAAAAATACATTCTTGACCCTGTAAGAGATTTGAAGCGCAGTGGTGGTGAATATGGGACCCCAAATCAAAATTACTTTACCTTGCAGTTAGTGTGAAGTAGAGTTAGTAATTGGATGAATTCAGTGTTGTGCATAATATTAGAATACCATATGAATACGTTAGCACTTTAGGAGGCTCTTCTGATAGTTGAAATTTATTGCAAGCTGCATAACTGTAGTGATTCAGTACTGTTTTCATTTTAATATTATATTTGATTTTCTAGAAATACTCCAATTCCTATGATATGTTCATGAGAGGAGAAGAAATATTATCTGGTGCTCAGAGGGTTCATGATCCTGAGCTGCTGACTAAAAGAGCACTACACCATGGCATTGGTAAGGACAAGATCACTGTGTCACTTGTTTGCATCTAATTTTGTGCCTCATATTGGCAGACAATCATCTTGTTGTCTCATCATATGCCCAACATACTTCACGCCATCTGGTTGGGGATGAAGGATCACTGGGATGAGAAGGCGGAGGAGTAGAGAGAATGGGGAACTTCCTTTCTACCCCCCTCTCCTCCTCCTCCTCCTTTTCCTTTATCTTCCTTTCTGTCCTTGTGATCCTGGTCTTTTGTTCAAGCCTCCAAGTTTCATTCTCCAGTCCCTGGTAGTCTCAAAGTCCCCCATGATGGTCTTCCTCCGCCCTGGAAAATTGCCCTTTACAGCAACTTTTCTTTTCTTCCCCCTCGGTTAGTAATGCAAACAGTCTTGCCTGTTTATAAAAACAAATATACCACTTTCTCGATTCCCAGCCATCTGAAGCGGTTTACAGCACAATAATAAAAAAAAAAAAGAGATGGTGATGATTTTACTGGGGTAATATAAATTGTATCTGTCTAGCAGGGGCTGGAGGAGTGGCCTAGTGGTTAGGGTGATGGACTCTGGTCCTGGGGAACTGAGGAACTGAGTTCGATTCCCACTTCAGGCACAGGCAGCTCTGGGCAAGTCACTTAACCCTCCATTGCCCCATGTAAGCCGCATTGAGCCTGCCATGAGTGGGAAAGCGCAGGGTACAAATGTAACAAAAATAAAATAGATACTATTGGAGATTCTACATGGAATGTTGCTACTATTGGAGATTCTACATGGAATGTTGCTATTCCACTAGCTAATAAACACAAACCAGGACTCAAAAGCCACCTACTGCGAGTAAGTGTAGTAACAAACAGTTGTTTCACCCGTATGTGATCAATAATTTTTATGTGTAGAGTACCCTCAGATATAAACCACCGTGACTGCAGTCAATAATGCTGCTACAACGTGGCATAGCACTTCTTTCATTGGGTAACTCCTACTGTATTTTTTTGGGTAAAGAGCAACCTCTGCTCATATTTTTTTGCATCCCAATCACCACAGTGCTATAAAATCACTTATTCATTTGTTTAAAAGATTACATATACTAGGTGAAAAAAACTGTACACTTATCTCGTGAGTTCTTGCCTCTCTGGCAAAAGAACTGTGTTGCCTTGCTGAAACAATTAGCAATTGCCTTCCCCTGGATCCGCCCGACTCCGCGGGGTTTCAAAACAATTTCCTCAGGGACAAAGGGTTAAGGCTACGTAAATCGCTTCTTCTTCTTTATTCTGTCTCAAGCAATCCACAAAACAAGGCTATTCCACTAGCAACATTCCATGTACAAGGCTGCGCAGGCTTCTGTTTCTGGGAGTCTGACGTCCTGCACGTACGTGCAGGACGTCAGACTCACAGAAGCAGAAGCCTGCTCGGCCACATTGGTGATCTGCAAGGGCCGACTTCTACATGGAATGTTGCTAGTGGAATAGCAACATTCCATGTAGAATCTCAAATAGTAGCAACAGTGGAGGAGTGGTCTAGTGGTTAGGGTGGTGGACTTTGGTCCTGGGGAACTGAGTTCAATTCCCACTTCAGGCACAGGCAGCTCCTTGTGACTCTGGGCAAGTCACTTAACCCTCCATTGCCCCATGTAAGCCGCATTGAGCCTGCCATGAGTGGGAAAGCGCGGGGTACAAATGTAATAAAAATAAATAAAATAAAAATACAGTGTTGGCCCAATAATGTCCCCTTTCTCCTGTTTGTTTTGTGGATGTTTCCACTGTTTTACTAGATCTTTGCTTTCTTGTGTTCTAGTCTAGCTATTCAACCAACCATTTAGAGGCCAGGAGCCACACATCAGCTGTTGCCTCTGCAGCGTCCCCAACTGTGTTGTCCCTGGTTTCCTAAGACCCAGTCTGGAAATCAAACTGGGGGAATCACCGAGCAACCAAGCCGGCCCAATACCATTTATTTTTGTCAATCATAGAAGAGTACTGTTGACTATAGCTAGTACTAATGCAGCCACTTGAAAATGAAATGCTGTGTCATTGGAGGAAACTGTTGGGTGCTGTTCTTGGTAACACACTAGTACTCAGAAAAGCTAAGATCCATTATGTCCAAATAGCACAACTGAGAAGTAATTTGTATTTTTTATTTGGATTTAAGATGTATTTGCTCGCCCTTCCAGATCTGATCAAGGCTAGCTTCATATTCAGGTATAGCTGATCTTATCAAAGTTATTTTCCTTTTTAGACTTGGAGAAGATAAAGGCTTACATTGATTCCTTCCGTTTTGGTGCACCTCCACATGCAGGCGGCGGTATAGGTATTGTCTTGTTTTATTACAGTTTCAGGCTCATTTTCGAAAGAGAGGAACGTCCATCTTTCGACATAAATCGGAACATGCATTGCCATCTCCCAGAGACGTCCAAATCGGTATAATCAAAACCTGATTTTGGACGTCTCTAACTGAAGTCCGTCGCAAGGATGTCCAAATTTCAAGGGGGCGTGCCTAAGACTTGGACATCTTTGAGCCATAATCGAAAAAAGCAGGGACGTTCTAAAGTAAAACTTGGATGTTTTCACTCGGACGTGTTTTTTTTTTTTTTTAGGAATAAGGCATAAAAAGGTGCCCAAAATGACCAGATGACCACCGGAGGGAATTGGGGATGACCTCCCATTACTCTCCCAGTGGTCACTAACCCCCTCCCACCCTCAAAAAACATCTTTAAAAATATTTTGTGCCAGCCTCAGATGTCAAACTCAGGTCCATGACAGCGCGTGCAGGTCCCTGGAGCAGTTTTAGTGGGTACAGTGCACTTCAGACAGGCGGATCCAGGCCCATACCCCCCCTACCTGTTACGTTTGTGGAGGAAACAGCGAGCCCTCCAAAACCCACTGTACCCACGTTTAGGTGCCTCCCTTCACCCGTAAGGGCTATGGTAGTGGTGTACAGTTGGGGGTAGTGGGTTTTGTGGGCTCGGCACACACGGTAAGGGAGCTATGTACCTGGGAGCAATTTATGAAGTCCACTGCAGTGCCCTCTAGGGTGCTTGGTTGGTGTGCTGGCATGTCAGGGGGACCCAGTGCACTACAAATGTTGGCTCCTCCCACGTCCAAATGGCTTGCATTTGGACGTTTTAGACATGGATGTCTTTGGTTTCGAAAATCACCAAAAGTCAAAGACGTCCTTGGTATTTTCGAAACAAAAGATGGACGTCCATCTTTTTTCTAAATACACTTTTCCCCACCTCCGGATTTGGACGTTTTACAAAGACGTCCAAATCCCAACTTGGATGTTTCTTTCGAAAATGCCCCTTTTTGTATAATATTACATTTGAGATGAAGTTACCTTCAGCAGATAATGAGCTGCTTTTATATAATTCTTATGTAACTTATGTAATTTCAAAAATGGAATTGGAAAGTGTTTAAATAATGTTTTAATTGGCAAGATAATAAGAAAATTGCACTGTCAATTAGTGGTTGGTGCTAGATATGTGTCTTGTATCAAAACCTGCTAACAAGTAATTCTGAATATATAGAGAGTAATTTTCAAAGCCATTTCAATGGAAATGGGCTTTTATAAAATTACTAGTCTGATATTTGGATAAAAGTACACACATAGTAGCATTACATGCATACTTTTACCTGCTGTAAGAGGAGATTCACTTTTGAATAGTTCAGTATGCATCTGTTTTTAGGTATCTGCACAAATTAACGGGTGTAAATATATGTGGGTACTTTTGATGGGATAACTCTAAGTACACACATACTCAAGACTTTGAGGGCACATCAGCCAGTCAAGAGCCAGGATACAGACTTCATTTAGAAATAGTGTAGTACTAAGATTTATTTTTCTTCTTCTTGCTTGTAGGGTCTGCTAAGCTGGGTTGCACTCCACCATAATCAAAGGGTTTAGAAAAGCTT
The DNA here is from genome assembly GCF_901765095.1 of Microcaecilia unicolor. Taxonomy (NCBI): domain Eukaryota; kingdom Metazoa; phylum Chordata; class Amphibia; order Gymnophiona; family Siphonopidae; genus Microcaecilia; species Microcaecilia unicolor. Next base: position 267,218,563 of record NC_044037.1, read on the forward strand.
TTAACACTAAGTGTAAAGCCTATAGTTTCAAATACATGAGAATGAAAGTGATATGGTTTTCCTTCTGCAGGACTGGAACGAGTAACCATGCTTTTCCTGGGGCTGCATAATATTCGTCAGACCTCCATGTTCCCACGTGACCCCAAAAGGCTAACACCTTAAGGAATCCCGCCCTGTCAAGTTGTTGCCTGTCTCCTGCTCTTAATCTAACAACTTTAATATGCAATAAGGAGAAGTATCTCTGAAGTGATCTACTTAAGTGCCACAGCAGAAGACTTAAGTGTCCAGTATAATATGTTTAAAGATGAAGTTTAACAAACAGAACACTGTTAGGAAGTACTGGAAAATTTTGTATAAATGTTAATACCTTTAGATCATGCTTTACATCATCAGTGATCACATTTAACTTTCAAAAAAAATAGAAGATTTTATTAAATTTCATAATGTCTCAAAAGACTGAATTGAATCAGAACTTAAATAACGTTAACAGATAATATTTTTTAAAAAGCAGGAGAAAATTAGCAAACAATTTATAATGAAAATCAAAATTTGTTGGGTTAACAGTACAGTAAAAGTCTTAACTTAATATAAGCCAATGTTCATTCAGTTGTGTGAGAACTATAAACTTTCTTGCTTTCTTTTTAAAAAATAATAATAAAGTTAAAGTATATTGCAAACAAACTTCTTTGATATAACTATGCCATGGCCTACATGTAGACGTTGCTTGGACTGTGAATGTCACGTTCAATTACTGCTGCTACTACTGGATACATGTCAAGCCAGGAAACACTAGGGAGGTAAAGCTCCTAAATAAAATAAATGATTGCTTCATGGAGCAGTTTGTACAGGAGCCAACAAGAGAGGGAACTATTTTAGATCTACTCCTTAGTGGAATGCAGGTAACTGTGTTGGATCCACTTGGCAATAGTGATCATCACATGAACAAATTTGAATAACTGGAATGAAGACAATAAGGAAGTCTACTGTGTCAGCATTTAACCTTCAAAAGGGCAGCTATGATAACATGAGGAAAATCTGTTAAAAAAAAGAATAAAAAAGCTAAAAGGAGCAGCTGTAAAGGTTAGGAGATTAAATCAGTCATGGACATTGTTTAAAAATACCATCTTGGAAGCCCAGACTTGATGTATTCCACATATTAATGTGGAAGGAAGGCCAAATGGCAGCCAGCATGGTTAAAAGGTGAGGCGAAGGAAGCTGTTAAAGCCAAAATAAATTCTCAAAAAAATGGAAAAAAGCTCTGAATGAAGAAAACAGGAATCACTGTCAAAGCATTGATTCAAAGCACTGATAAGGAAGGCTAAAAGAGCTTGCCATAGATTCAAAAACTCATAGTAAAAAAGTTTTCCAGGTATGTTAGAAGAAAAAAGCCTGTAAGGGGAGTCAGTGGGGACCATTGGATCATCAGGGAGTAAAAAGGGCACGCAGGGACAAGAAGGCCATAGTGGAGAGATTAGATGAATTCTTTGCCTTCAGCCTTTACTAAGGAAGATGTAAGGGAGCTACTGTGCCAGAAATAGTATTTAAGGGTGACGATATGGAAGAACTGAAACAAATTTTTTGTGAATCTGTAGGATGTAATGAGCCAAATTAACAAGAGCAGAAAATCACCTGAACTGGATGGTATACATCCCAGAGTACTGACAGAACTCAAAAAAGTGAAGTTGGTGTATTATCGTCCATGATAACTGAAGATTGGATGTGACCAATGTTAATGCCTATTTTTAAAAAAGGGTTCCAGGGTTGATCAAGGGAAATGACAGACCGTAAGCCTGACATCATTGCTAGGCAAAATGGTAGAAACTATAAGTAGAAAATTACTGAACTCTGACAACGTGGCTAATGGGACAGAGTCAACATAAATTCAGCCAAGGGAAATCTTGCCTCAACAGTTTGCTGTCTAGATAGCAGGAGTGTCCTCCTGCACTGTGTGGCTCTTTCTGGTCTGAGACATGCAGTTGCAGGAATTCTTGTTCTGGTCATCAGTTCTCAAATCTCATGAGCCCAGCATGAGAGTTTCTGCATTCATATGCCTCATTCATACACACGCTCATCACTTTCATTGTACCACTTCAGTTGTTACATATGTGGAGTTATGGACTCTGGACTTCATTATTTAAATTGAATGGTTCCTCCGTTTTTTTGCTACAGTGTCTTTTCTCCAGTAGGGAGATTTTTACACTGTGGTTGGTTTCGGAGGTAATCTTAAGTAGAGGAGTGTGGTAGCCGTGTTAGTCCACTCTTAAGGTTATCAATAGAAATCAAACAAAATAAAACATGGAAAAGAAAATAAGATGATACCTTTTTTATTGTACATAACTTAATACATTTCTTGATTAGCTTTCGAAGGTCGCCCTTCTTCCTCAGATCGGAAATGTGCTAGCAAATGTGCTGGCTGACAGTGTATATAAGTGAAAACATTCAGGCATTACTATGACAGTCTGACAGGGTGGGAGGATGGGGGTGGGTAGGAGGTATGCATGGGGACATCAAAGCAAATCATTGATATTCTAACAGGATGGGTGTGGATAGGTGAGGGGAGGGTGATCTTGAAACCGGTCATGACGAGTCTGTTAAGGGATACACCATCTCTGTAGGTACCCTAGACTCTTGAGGTTTCCGTTATTTAAAATATATTAATTCAATATTTTATTTATTTAATACATTTATGCCCCACATTTTCCGACTAGTTGTAGGCTCAATGTGGCTTACACAAAATTGTAGTAGGACTACAGTACAAAAAGTACAATTATATACAGTATAACAGTAAGATTATAAACAATTTGGTATTAGTTTAGACATAAGATAGTAAAGAAAATATAAGGTATTAGTGTCCATGAATTAATTTAAACCATAAGTAAATCTTAATTTTGTTGAGCCTGGAGAATAAGCCTTTTTGAACAGGGTTGACTTCAATAACTTTCTGAAATTTAGATAGTTCTGTGTTGTCTTTACTAATTTGGGTAAAGCATTCCACAATTGAGTGCCTATGAAGGAAAAGTTGGAGGCATATGTAGATTTATATTTGAGGCCAATACAATCTGGATAGTGTAGATTTAAGTAAGATCGGGAGTGACTGAATCTGTTTCTAGGTGGTAAATCAACCAGATCAAACATGTATTCGGGAACTTCACCATAAATGATCCTGTGAATCAAGGTGCAAATATTAAATTGAAGTCCTTTGTCTAGAACATATTAGTAAGAGCATTTTATTTATAGTTCATTCATACAGAGTCATTCAGTGCATGGAGAAGTCCCTATCCCTATAGTGGTTGCAGCAGTAGCTGCAATTTAAAAAAAATGAAGGGGATGGGGCAGTGCCGTAGCGAGGGTGCCTGACACCCGGGGCGGGTCGCCGCTGCTCACCCCCCCCCCCCCCCCGGGTGCAGGGCACAGTGCCCCCCCCCCCCCAAACGCACCTTACTTTTCAGCGGGGGGCAGGCGGGAGGGCCGATCCGCCCCCAGTACACGTCACTGGGAGCTACATCGGCTCTGCTGCTTCCCTGCGTTCTCTGCCCCGGAACAGGAAGTAACCTGTTCCGGGGCAGAAAGAGCAGGGAACTAGCGAGCCAACACACCCCCCCCCCCCCCCCAGCACGTGCACCCAGGGCGGACCGCCCCACCGTCCCCCCCTTCCTACGCCACTGGGATGGGGCACAAAACTCCCAGGCAACAGAGAGAATTCCAGTCACCATGATGACCCAGCACCTAGGATTTATTGAACTCTGCATGGGACAGACAGATCTAAACATATATATCCTGGAGGAGAAGTAGGAAGCGAAGATTTTATAGAGGTATTTAAATATCTCCAAGATATAAATACATGAGAAAATACATATAAAAAAGGCATAACCATCAAAAATCTGCAAAAATAAGAATAGTATTTTCCAAAATACTATAAATGTATTACATCCCAAATGGGTATCGTATGAAAGGAATACTTGAAAGCAGGGGCGTATCTGTAATGGGGTCAGGGCCCCCGTAGATTTGGCCCTGGACCCCCCTACCGATGGCCCTCGCAACCCCCCTCCCGCCGCCAACCTGCCGTCGCCTACCTTTGCTGGGGGGGGGACCCCAACCCCCGCCAGCCGAAGCCGTCATCCTTCATTTGTTTTCTTCTTTCTGAGTCTGATTCGTCTCTGACGTCCTGCACGTACACAACGTGCAGGACGTCAGACTCAGAAAGAAGAAAACAAACGAACGAAGGTAAGCGACAGCGGGCAGGGGGTCGGCGGGCGAGCGCCAGTTGTTGGAGGTGGTTCTGGCGGCGGCAATGGCGGTGGGGGGGCAGCGGCCCGGAGGGGGGCTAAAATGTGCCCCCTCACCTCGGATCTGGACCCCCCTACCGGCGAAGTCCAGATACGCCCCTGCTTGAAAGTCAAGGCTTAGCATTAGAGAAATTCCATGGGCCCAATATTCAGAATGATTTAAATGACCGGGAGAGGCTCCTGGCCTTTTAAATTGCCTGTCTGGGGGCTAACCGTACATTTTCAGTGGCACTTAATCGGATAGTGCTACTGAAAATGGCCGGTTAATGTCCATGCTGAAATTGGCTATTTTGGGGGGGGGGGCATTCCAAGGGCGGAGTCGGTACTAAGCCAATTAAGTGCCGATATTTAGCTTCGACCCTTAACCAGCTAAGGTAACCACATAAACAGGCCTGCATAAAAGTCAGTCCTAGCTTTATAAAGTTCTTTCTAGCTGGTTAAGTGCAGAATATCACGCTTAACTTGGCTATGTGTTTACACCAGCTCCGGGAAATTCAGTGTTGTAGCCTGGACGTGGCCCGGCATTGAATTTCTGGGTATAATGCCAGAGGTGGTCTGCAAAATGCTGATCGCCACTGGCCGACTATTGGGTCCCATATTTTTAGTCACTTGTCAGGACTTTTGTGCAAAATGCTTCATATGCATTATTCAAAAATGTGTAAATATTAAGTAATTGAATGATATGTATAACAGAAGTGACTCAGCCTCAAAACCACCTGTTTTGGCAACTTCATGGGCAGATATAGGAAGAAATTAATTTTAAATAAAGTTTTAACAAGCTGATAGTAATTAAAAATAAATAAACATGCTGTTTCTCTATGGGCCAGCAAGATATAATCAGCCACACAGATAGGTATGATGACACCCGAAAATGCCAGTTGAGATCCACCCTCCCAAAGCCCAGAAGAGCATTTCCCTCCTCCTCAGGCAGTCTTATCCACTGGCAAGTCAGGAGTGGATCTGCTCTCTCTCTTTCACAGTTACGGGAAACCAAAACCTACAAGAATTTACCTTTATTTGAAGCTTTCCCTGAAAATCTCCAATAATTCTGCCATTCCAAGGGGCCGATTTCAGGTACCCATGAAGCTTAGCCAAGGAGCCATTTAAAAGGCACATGTGGTGCACAGTGAAAGCAGCTTTGAACCTGCATCTTTGGGATGGGTGAAATAAATATGGTCAAGGGAGGAAGTGGCATCACCACTTGAGATGGGGGGCTTAAGAGGTTCAAGTACCTTCCCTGAAAAAGCTTAGTGCAGCACTTATAAAACATCGAAGAACTTACTGGCAGATGTGTGAGTGCATGGGGACCCAGTCTGGTTGCAATGACTTATGACTCCAAGAAGTGCACACCTGACTTAAGATTCTTTGGCTTCACTACCACTGAGATGACCCCAAAGGCAGATTCCAAGATGGTGGGGCTAACAGACCACCCATGGAGGAGGTGAGCTGGAGCCAGACAGCAGGAATTTGTATGTGATTACAGATGGGAAATTAAAGCATCAGGTCTCTGAGCTCAAAAAAGACCTTTGTGTACCTAGAGGAAATGCATACTGAAATAAAAGAATTGGGGCATTGAGTGGAAGATTTAGAAAGCAAGGCAGAAGATTGCACAGAAGAAATGAGTGCTTTACAGGAAGCATGTGACAAAAGTAAAGGAGGAGATGTAGCTTACGCTTCAAGACTTACAGAAGTGCTCTAGGCAGGGGTGGGCTGACAGTGATCTGGGCCGCTGTGCACTAAGGGTTATAGGCCCCTAACCACCAATCAAAAATGATTAAATAGATGGAAGCTAGGGGAGTGGGGGCTCTCTACTGTTGTGGGCCCTCGGGCACTGCCCTATTGCCCCAACTATTAAGAAACTTCAAACAGCCCAAAATACTGCAGCCAGACTTATATTTGGGAAAGCGAAATACGAAAGTGCCAAACCGCTCAGAGAAATATTACACCGGCTCCCACTAAAAGATCGAATTACATTCAAAATCTGTACCCTGGTTCATAAAATTATTCATGGCGAGGCCCCGATATATATGTTAGACCTCATAGATCTACCAGCAAGGAACACAAAAAGTTCATCACGCACATTCTTGAACCTCCACTACCCCCAATTGTAAAGGACTTAAATATAAATCAATATATTACTACTACTACTATTTAGCATTTCTATAGCGCTACAAGGCATACACAGCGCTGCACAAACAAAGAAGAAAGACAGTCCCTGCTCAAAGAGCTTACAATCTAATAGACAAAAAATAAATAAAGTAAGCAAATCAAATCAATTAATGTGAACGGGAAGGAAGAGAGGAGGGTAGGTGGAGGCGAGTGGTTACGAGTCAAAAGCAATGTTAAAGAGGTGGGCTTTCAGTCTAGATTTAAAGGTGGCCAAGGATGGGGCAAGACGTAGGGGCTCAGGAAGTTTATTCCAGGCGTAGGGTGCATCTAGCTTCTACATCTGCACGCAACTTTGGAATGCACTACCAAATGCCATAAAAACAACGCACGATCTGGCAGCCTTCTGGAAATTACTAAAGACAAACCTGTTCAAAGAGACTTATCAAAAGGATTCTTCATAAAAGACTTGACATCAAAACTGTACCAGAATAAGTTAACATTGAACTATTTTTATTTGGTTACTTTAATCACATTGTCATTATTGAACGTTATACATTACCCTTGATCTCAAATACCTGAAATGAATTGTATATCTATCTTCTTCTAAGTTACTTTATATTTTCTATACTTCAATTGTAATAATATTCTGTACTTCTCATTACGGAAATGGCGATCGCCACTATAGTATAATGTAAGCCACATTGAGCCTGCAAAGAAGTGGGAAAATGTAGGATATAAATGCAGAAAATAAAATAAATCTGCTCCTGGCTGTAGGTGAAACAACCTCTGCTTCTATGGTATCCTAGAAACAGCTGTGCACAAGACTTGTGATGAAATAGTGCAAGAGATACTGCTGCAGCAGAGTGAACGAGGGTTGGATGCAGGTGAATCCTTAAGGGTGTAATTTCAGAGAGTACATCAGTGGCGATCCTAGCCGGCATGACACCCGAGCCGGATCACCGATGCGCCCCCCCCCCCCCGGCAAAATGACACCCCCCCGGGTGCACGCCGTTGGGGGGGGGGGTGCCGCGCCGCGCGCCTGTCAGCTGAGTTCGCTGACTTTGCTAACTTCGCTGCAGCTCCCTCTGCCCTGGCCGGAACAGGAAGTAACCTGTTCCGGGGCAGAGGGAGCTGCAGCGAAGTCAGCGAACTCAGCTGCCAGGCGCGCGCCGCAGCACCCCCCCAGCGGCGTGCACCCGGGGCGGACCGCCCCCACTGCCCCCCCTTGGTACGCCACTGGAGTACATAGAGCCCTGGGTCCTAAAGACCCGAACAGGCCACGGGATTACTAGCATGCTTCCTCCGCCACCAAAAAAAAGCAGTGCTATGGGAAACTAGACAAAAAGAACCCATTAAATGAGAGTTACGATATAGAGATTTCTGCAGACATTTCAGTCAGCATCCTGCACAAAGGGAATACAAAAACATTACTTAGGATGCTGCAGGAAAAGCATATATGCTACAAGTGGTTTGATATAAGAATGCTGACAATAGTATAAAGAGGCCACTATTATTATAATTTTATTTGTTGCATTTGTATCCCACATTTTCCCACCTTTTTGCAGGCTCAATGTGGCTTACAATGTACCGTTATGGCATTCGCCATTCCAGGTTAGAAGATAACAATTGGTGTTACATAGATAATATGAATGACATAATAAAATTAAGCAAACAGATATAAGAAGAAAACGGTTCCTAATATAGGTAAAGTGGAGATGTGTTACATTTACAATTATTGATCATTGTGGTATGCCTTGTTGAAGAGGTAGGTCTTCAGAGATTTACGAAAGTTAGTTCGTAAATAGTTTTTAGGTTAAGCGGCAATGCATTCCATAACTGCGTGCTCAGGTAAGAAAAACTTTGACGCATGCGTTAGTCTGTATTTTAGACCTCTACAGCTGGGGAAGTGAAGATTAAGGAATGTGCGGGATGATCTTTTAGCGTTCCTGGGTGGCAAGTCTAACATGTAGGCCACTATGGTGGAAGACATTCAATAGCTGTAAAGTGTCAGGTCTGCAGGAGTCAATGCCAGTACCCCTGCTAAAAAAAATACTACCTCTACATGTTAGAGGGTGGGGAAGGGTGGTAAGTGCCTCAAGAAGTCAATGCCAGTACCCCTGCCATCACGTACATACATACGTACGGAGAAGAAAAAAAAAATACTACCTCTACATGTTAGAGAGTGGGGAAGAGTGGCAAGTGCCTGAAACAGCAGCCAGTTGGTAAATGAAGGGTCATGTGATACTTCACCATATGATATTTCAATTAAGGTGGAAAAAGAGAGAGTGCTGCGCCCTTCTCCTACAATGAGCTACGGGAGGGTGGGTGGGGACCAGGTTTGGCAGCCCACTTGGGCCTCCAGGGCTTTTGTTTTGGGCATGGGGGAGGGTAGGGGGGGCTGGACATCCACCAGACCTCTAGCCTCACCTGCCCTTGTGTTGGGTGGGGGACGGAGGTCCGCTGGACTTCCAGCCCCCCCCCCCCCCCCAGTCACTGTCTTGGGGGGGGTGTACGCTTGGGAGCACTGGGCCACCAGGGCCTTGCTTTTCCAGGGGTGGGAGGAGGAGGGCAACTCCTGTGTTTGACAGGTCTGGACGTTTGACAGTCCAGACCTGTCAAACAAGTGCGGGAGGATGCGCTCAGGCACAATCCTCCTGCACTTTCGCCAGAGGGTCAATGCTAATAACGTGCTTAAATTTGCATGTTGTTAGCATTGATCATTGGGGACTTAATTCCCATGCTGTTACAGCGCTATTTTTAGGGTGCTGTTTTGGAACAGCACAGGGAATTGATCATCGGCCTGTTGGTTCTGTCGCTGTGAGAGAGTATACTCAAGGGGAAGTGGCAGCATCCTATAGATTCCCTCACAGTGTTATACATAGAAAGGATGTTCAGTAAGTTTGTCAAGAGCTGCTATAAATATCTGCCATCTGTCCAGTAGCAGCAGCCAAGTATAGCGCCATCTCAATCCACAGGTGATACTCCTGGGCAAAGCGACACTTGTTCCTATCATGATCCAATATCTCTGCCCTCTAATTAGGGCTTTTAACCTTACCTCATTCACCACATTCAGAACACACCCAAAGAGGTCTACGTTACCCAATTTCATTCCACTATAATTTTCATTAAATAAGAGAAGTGCTATCTGAGGATCCCTTCCAATCTATGATCTTGTCCTGCTCTAAATAAATCTCTGGAGGCAGCATTTCCAAATGGGTTAGGTTTGTGCATACCATGATAGTAATGAAACTCATTCCTAAAGTAAATATTATCTCAGTCTCTCAAATATATAAGGGGCATGGTTTTGATATACTGCTTTTCTGTGGTACAAACCAAAGCGGTTTATATATATTATATGCAAGTACTTTCTCTGTCCTAGTAGGCTCAAAATCTAATGGGCAGATGATCAAAGGCCCCGCACTGTTCCAAAGTGCTCTAAAAATAGCACTGGAACAGCGCTGATCAAAGATAATTGCATGCAAATTTAAGACCACAATTCTCTCTGATCATGGTGTAGAAGTGCAGGAGGATTGTGACTGAGTGCCTCCCGCACTTGACAGATCTGGGCTGTCAAAAGCCCAGACCTGTCAAACCCAGGGGCTTAGAAGTCCATGGGACCACCAGACCCCCCCACTACCCCAAGCCAAGCGAAACGGGGGGCTGGAAGTCCAGTGGACCTCTGACCCTGTCCCCTGAGACAAGTTTGGGGGGGGGGGCTGGAGATCCAGGGGGTTCTCCAGCCCCCCTAACCCCCCCCAGAATCCCTTAGATGTCCCTGGTGGGCTGTGGGTCAATCCCCCCCACCTGGTGGTCTAGCGGCCCTTCCCCACCCCCCCTACAGTTGGAGGAGGGAGGTGGCCAGCCCTGCCCAGTGCATCCTGGGATGTGCTGGGCTGGGCTCTCTTATATGGTGTGAAGCCCTGCCCAGCGCATCCCAGGATGCACTGGGCAGGGCTGGCCACCTCCCTCCTCCAACTGAAGGTGGGAGGGGTGGGGAAGGGCCGCTAGATCACCAGGTGGGGAGGATTGGGCCACTAGGGACATCTGAGGGATGCTGGGGGGGGTAGGAGGGGCTGGAGACCCACCGGATCTCCAGCCTCCCCCCTCCAAACCTGTGTTGGGGGGACCGGAGGTCCGCCGGATCTCCAGCCCCCTGTCGCTGGGGGGTGGGTTGGGGTTCCTGCGGGGGGCTGCTGCATTGGGGGAATGGAGGCCTGCGAGCATGCTGGACAGGGCTCACCATTCCTCCCCAATGGTCTGCAAATCTAACGCCAGCTCCGAGCTGCCGTAGGGTTTGCCGCAGCCAGCGAGCCGATCTTTGGCGTGCTGGTCGCTGATCATTGGGGAGTAATAGGTTTAGCATACATTTGCATGTTACTTGTGCTAAGAGTCCTGTTTTGCATGCTAGTTGCATTCAGAACCCAAGAGCGCATTGTTTCACACACTCATGGGGTGGTAGCAAATGCAGGTGCTAGTATGGCGCTAACAGCCTCTAGCGCCTGCATTTGCTTCTGATCATTGGCCCATAAGTTTTTGTAACTGGGGCAGAATCCATTTCACAGACATGGTCTTGAAAAAGGTGACATGTTGGATCACCGAACCAAAAAAAAATTGTTACAAACAATATGGTAATTTCATCTTTCTTTCCTATTCCTTTTTTATAGTCAGTCACGTTTGTGGCTACCATGGGTGAATGATGTCAGTTTCTTCTCGGTGATTCTTTGTACATGCACCTTCTCATATGTGGAATTGCACCTAAGTTCACAATATGATACCATCTAATAATTCTGGAAGAGCTCTCCCATTTAGCATTCTGGTTTTGTACAAATGTCTCAGAGCAGTTTGTCAGCTTGTCGACCTTTCATGTAAAGGTCATAGGTTTGGGGATTTGCAATGCATCAGTAAGATAAAATAAATAAAAATCTAACATTGCATAAGGCTACAAGAGAAAAACCAGATGCAAGATTCTTTTTCTTAGGGTCATGACTGAAGTAATGCACAACTGCCTTGGCCACATATACAAGAGATGCTTATTTATAAAACGATGAACTCATATTTCCTAAACCTTATCAGCTTTTTCTCAGTCTTCTGGTTTCATGGTTTACTTACCACTTTTTCACTCCCATCAACGCCATGAAAATGTGTAGCATTGTTGCAAGTTCTGTTTAGTGTATAGCCATCACCGATACTTCTCTGATGCACTTTCTAGCACAGTCTCCCCGTCTTGACTCACCTTTGTGGCCATAATTCATTCTCTACCTGATTGAAGAAATCAAAACTGCTTTAACTGCAACAGACTTTACCCTAAATCTCTCGTGAACTAAGACACCAGCTCTGTCAAAAACTTTATCTGTATCTCAAGGCAGCTGAGCCTGCTGAAATGGCATTTTGTTCCATAAAGATTTTAATTCATCTTCTCCATCTCTAGTTACTACCTAAAAAAGAGCTCAAAAAGAGTTGTTTCTAATTTCCCCTGCATTTTCTACTCACTTTTCCAGTGACATGAAGTAGAACTTGTCCAATGCCTTTCCATGCTAGAGACGGGCAAAGGCTGATTAATGGCAGCATCTTTGCACATTACTTGCCAGGCCTCTGCGACAGCTTATGAAAGATAACAGCTCAAGACTATGCCAGCTGAAATTGAACAAGCTTCACAATTTTTATCAACTGAAAAAAAAAAATGTCAAAATGCAGTCTGCAATGCACAGCTTTCCCTAGCTTTTCTCCACTAGCTTAAAAAGAATACTACATCCTTTGCGCATACTGTGCCAAGTGGATTTAGTATTACCTACGGGGATGCAGTAAGCATTAGGGTAGCTCACCACGGGTGCACTCAGGTGTCCTGTGGTATGTTCCAGGATAGTGAGCGCACACCACGCTCTAATAAATTATTTAACTTTTTACCATGGAGGGGGTGTATCTGGAGGGGAAGAGAGAGGGCATTTCTGTGGTAATCAGCACAGCTACATTGCCACGTCCTAACTGATTAGCGCATGAGCCCTTACTGCTGATAGGTGGAGGTAAGGGCTCACATGCTGATCTTTTTTAATGAAACACCATAAGATATACAAAAGTTTACCTTCTTTAAATATCTATTTTTTTTTTTTTTTGTTTAATCCTAAGGGATTAAATGCTGAACTCGAGTGGTCCACTCATTTAAATATTTGTAAATACTTATTCGGAGCCCCTGCTTCCTGATTGGTCCACGTCATACTGAACAGGACGCCTAGCCGCCATCTTGGCGGACATACAATCCTAGATCAGTCGGCATGTTAACATATCATTTGTAAGAGGTGAGATTTTAATAAGTATACTTGCTCCTAGCACAAATTGACAAAATCAGATACAAATGTACTTGTTTTGATTTAAACTAACTTTGTGTGTATCTTTACTCGGGGGGGGGGGGGGGGGGGGGGGGTATCCTTGATAAAGCCGCTTGAAGATGAAACATGGTTCATTGCTGATTAAAAACCCTCTGAAGCCGACACTACTCTTGCTGAATAAGCTAAGTATTATATTATATTACTGCATAAGCTTAAAAGACAAAAAAAAAACCGTTATGAAGTTTTTAGATTCATGCTAGTTTAAGCAGACCAGTGATGAGCTGGGGTTATTTAAGCAGTAGCAAACTGGTTTGCTTAATCCCCCAAACTGAGGTCCCAATACAATAAAAATAATAATAAATAATAAAACAAAAAAAAAATAGATATTTAAAGCAAGTAGCCTTTTGTATATCTTTAGGTAGATAATTCAAAATGATACACCATAAGGTACACAGGCCTGTTTCTTAGATAGACTTATGATGAATCTTTTTTAATGGCAAAAATCGGCCATTTTACTGCTGCCCTAAAAAATGGCATCCCTTTCTTTTCCCTTCCCCCTTTCAAAATCATCCACTTTGTCCCCTCCTTTCTTCTCTATGCTCCTCCACCACCACCAGGTCAGTAGTAAGGTATGTGCAGCCACACAGGATATAAGAGGAGCAGGGGCCCTGCTCACTGCCGCTCCTGTTTAGCCTGCTTATCACCCTCCTATCCTTAGCCTCCCCAAGCACATCCATCCCCCCTCCTATAAGCCCCACCCCCAGAAGAAGCCCCCTCCTGAAGAGCCCTCCACCCCAAAGAGCATCCATTTCCCCTGAATACCTTCTAACTCTCCATAGGCACACCCAGGCCTTGCCGAGGGATGCCCTGGTAGTGCTGCCCAGGCTGGCACCAGTTTCAAAATGGTGCCCGTGACTGGGAATTGCTGCTGCTTGCCCTACCCTAGACCACCAGGACATCACTCAGGTAGGCCGGGGGGGGGGGGATCTGGGAGGGCCAGGGTTTTTTTGGGTAGGGGCTTATGAGAAGGGGATGGATGTGCTTGGGGCATTCTTCCAGGGGGATAGGGGACAAAGGCACCATGGTGGACAAGTTACACAGGGTTCAATTATAGCTTGCTATAGCTCTGACCACCACCAGTGGCAGCTCAATGCACGCTTCAATATATTTGTGAGTGATATTGCTGAAGGGTTGGAAGGAAAGGTTTGCCTTTTTGCAGATGACACAAAAATAGCCAATAGAGTGGATAACGTGGAGGGAGTAGAAACAATGAGAAGGGATCTCCGAACGTTAGAAGAATGGTCGAGGGTCTGGCAGTTAAAATTTAATTCCAAGAAATGTAGAGTGATGCACTTGGGGTACAGCAACCCACAAGAGAGATACCGGATAGGAGGGGAGAGATTAGTAAGTTCGACTCAGGAGAGAGGTCTTGGGGTGTTGATGTCCGAGGATCTGAAGGTGAAAAAAACAATGTGAAAAGGCGGCGGCAGTGGCCAGAAGGATGCTAGACTGCATAGAGAAGGGTATAACCAGCAGAAGAAAGGAGGTGTTCAGAACCCTTATTTTATCATCCTCACTTTAATATTCCCTTATCTCTTGTTTGTCCTGTTTGTCTGTCCTAATTAGATTGTAAGCTCTGTCGAGTAGGGACTGTCTCTTCATGTTCAAGTGTACAGCGCTGCGTACGTCTAGTAGCGCTTTAGAAATGATAAGTAGTAGTAGTTGATGCCCCTTTCCAAGTCGTTGGTAGAGCCCCACTTGAAGTATTGTGTTCAGTTTTGGAGGCCATATTTAGCTGGAAGCAGTGCAAAAAGAAGCTACGAAAATGGTATGGGATTTACACTCCAAACTGTACGAGGAGAGACTTGCCAATCTGAACATGTATACTTTGGAGGAAAGGAGAAACAGGGGTGGCATGATACAGACGTTCAAATATTTGAAAGGTATTAATCCGCAAACAAACCTTTTCTGGAGATAGGAAGGTGGTAGAACTAGAGGACATGAATCGAGGTTGAAGGGGGGGGGGGGGGGTCAGACTCAGGAGTAATGTCAGGAAGTATTTTTTCACGGAGAGCTCTGGAAAGAAGGATCCACTGAATAAACTAGAACACAGATGCCAGGTTTCTGTGAAGCGCTCAATGCAATCTATCTTTCTAATGTAACTGAGCTTTCTAAATTATTTTTTCAGACTGATGTTTCACAATTGGTCTCATCAAGGGCAAATGAAATGCTTATTACACACACCTGTCGATGCTCTACAAGGACCCAGAAAATCGCAAATAAATTTAACAAATCAAAAATGGTATGACCTCTTTGACAGATATTTTTTTTTTTTAAATCTAGCTTCTTCATTTTATGTCAATGCTGAGAAGACAGATAGTATTTGAGAATCACTGATCAGGAAGAGGAATAACCTTCTGTCAGCAACCTGGAGATTGGTATCCAATGCTGGAATGAAGACAGACACTGATACCTTATGAGAAATGGGAGGTGGGTGACGTATATGGAATACAAAACAATGAGTCATGAATGCTTATTAGACAGACTTTTACTCCCTTGTATCTGTTTGTCCAGCTGTAATTGTCGCTTAAAGAATAACATCCCTACTTTCCTCCACTCTCATTTGGGAGCCCTCCACATAGTCCAGGGTTGTCAACTTGTTCTCCAGTCTCATTTCTCTGGCCAGAAATCAGCCCACAATCCTCTTTGATTTGGCAGCACTACCTGGTTAAACCCTTTTGGGACAGTGGTCTGCTGTGGAGTAACAGTCTGCCCCTTAAGTGTTGGGTTTTTTTTTTAATTAACTCTTATGTATGGGGGTTTTTTTTAACCTTATTTTTAGCATGTGAATTAATGCTCTCTTGACCTTGTTCTCTTTACTATCAAAAATGGCATTCCTTTCTCTTTCTGTTTTTAGTCTGTACGCCATTTTGACCTGTCCTGGAAAAGCGGTATAGAAAGTTCCCAATAAACTGTAAACTGAATATTGACCCCCCTATAATCCTAGTCTAAATCTCGCACCCATACCGATTTCATTCATTATAAATTCATGTTATCCTCCTTCCAGTCCTCCCTATTCCTCGCCAAACAGAACTATTACACCCAACTGACTAACTCCCTCAGCTCTAACCCCCGTCGTCTCTTCACCACCCGTAACCCTCTCCTCAAAGTGCCCTCCGCTCCCACCCCCCCCCCCCCCCCCCCTCACTCTCTCCTCAATCACTGGCGGACTACTTTCGCGACAAGGTGCATAAAATCAACCTCGAATTCACCACCAAACCATCTTCTCCTCCTCCTCATCCTATAACCCACTCCCTCAACCAACCAACCCAGACCTCCTCCTCCTCTTTTCCCGATATCACCGAAGAGGAAACCGCCTATCTTCTCTCCTCTTCGAAATGCACCACCTGTTCCTCAGTCCCCATCCCCACCAACTTACTTAACACCCTCACTCCTACTGTCACCCCCCCCCCCCCATCTGTCATATCCTCAAACCTCTCTCTCTCCACTGCAACTGTCCCTGACACCTTCAAGCATGCAGTAGTCACACCACTCCTCAAAAAACCATCACTTGACCCCTACCTGTCCCTCCAACTACCGCCCCATTTCCCTCCTACCCTTCCTCTCCAAGATACTTGAACGTGCCGTTCACAGCCGTTGCCTTGATTTTCTCTCCTCTCATGCCACCCTCAATCCGCTTCAATCCGGCTTTCGCCCCCTACACTCGACGGAAACGGCACTATCTAAAGTCTGCAATGACCTGTTCCTTGTCAAATCCAAAGGTCACTACTCCATCCTTATCCTCCTCGACCTATCCGCCGCTTTTGACACTGTCAATCACAACTTACTTCTCGCCACACTGTCCTCACTTGGGTTCCAGGGCTCTGTCCTCTCCTGGTTCTCCTCTTCTCTCTCCCACCGTACCTTCAGAGTACATTCTAAGGGTTCTTCCTCCACCCCCATCCCGCTCTCTATTGGAGTTCCTCAGGGATCTGTCCTTGGACCCCTTCTTTTCTCAATCTACACCTCCTCCCTGAGTTCCCTAATCTCCTCCCATGGGTTCCAATATTATCTTTATGCTGATGACACCCAGCTTTATCTCTCCACACCAGACATCACTGCAGAAACCCAGGCTAAAGTATCAGCCTGCTTAGCCGACATTGCGACCTGGATGTCCAACCGCCACTTGAAACTGAACATGGCCAAGACCGAGCTTATTGTCTTCCCTCCCAAACCCACTTCTCCTCTCCCTCCACTCTCTATCTCTGTTGATAACACCCTCATCGTCCCCGTCTCATCTGCCCGCAACCTCGGGGTCATCTTTGACTCCTCCCTCTCCTTCTCTGCGCATATCCAGCAGATAGCCAAGACCTGTCGCTTCTTCCTCTATAACATCAGCAACATTCGCCCCTTCCTGTCTGAGCACATCACCCGAACTCTCATCCACTCTCTCATTACCTCTCGCCTTGACTACTGCAACCTACTCCTCACTGGCCTCCCACTTTGCCATCTATCCCCCCTTCAGTCCGTTCAAAACTCTGCTGCACATCTTATCTTCCGCCTGAACCGGTACACTCATATCACCCCTCTCCTCAAGTCACTTCACTGGCTTCCGATCAGGTACTGCATACATTTAAGCTTCTCCTTTTAACCTACAAAAACCACTCGATCTACAGCCCCTCCCTACCTCTCTACCCTCATCTCCCCTTACATTCCTACCCGTAACCTCCGTTCTCAAGACAAATCCCTCTTGTCAGTACCCTTCTCCACCACCGCCAACTCCAGGCTCCGCCCTTTCTGCCTCGCCTCACCACATGCCTGGAATAAACTCTCTGAGCCCATACGCCAGGCCCCCTCCCTGCCCATCTTCAAAGCCTTGCTCAAAGCCCACCTCTTCAATGTTGCCCTCGGCACCTAACCATCATACCTCTATTCAGGAAATCTAGACTGCCCCTACTTGACATTTCGCCCATTAGATTGTAAGCTCCTTGGAGCAGGGACTGGCCTTTTTTGTTAATCTGTACAGCGCTGCGTAACCCTAGTAGCGCTCTAGAAATGTTAAGTAGTAGTAGTAGTAGTAGTAGTAGTAGTACTTCCTTATCTTGAAAAACTGACTTCTCTTGTTTGACTATGTTGAGCTACTAGAAAGCATATCCATACAATGAATTGTATGAAAATGGGTTTTGCTACAGCAAGGTAAGTTTTAGGGCTTGCATCTTAGACATATTCCAGAAATTATATCAACATTCTGATGGACATCACAAAGCCTTAAATTTTCTTTCATCCTACCTGTAGCCTATAAATTGTTGTGGCTGTCTGCAGCAATTTTTCTGTCTTATACAAAATTATAATGTGGTGAATATAAAGAGGCAGTTCTCAGAGAACACGAGACGCCGGAGCGCAGACTTTGCAGTATCAGTCCATGAATCAGCTCTGAAACTGATAAGAGAGCCACACTACCAAATTTTGTTACCCAGAAGAATAAGTTATGGCTTTTAAGCCTTAATCAGATCTAAAGGTATTGGCTACTTTCTAGCTGAAACTGTTTGTAAATGTAGTTTAGGCTGGAGGGCCTGTCAAACACACTAATCTATTCTCTGTGAAATGAGTCTCTGGAGGCTGGCAGCTGATCAGCACTGCTCTTATCTGCAAAATGGAGCCAAAGCCACAGATAACTACAAGGCACAGACACTCTCCTCTTGAACTTTAACAAGAAATGAGTTTCTTCGGGGGGGGGGGGGGGGGGGGGGGGGTTTAGAGTCAGAATAAATCCTCCTGCCCTTAATGAATGGAGGTCATAACTAAGCCTGCTGAAAGAACAAAGAAAGGGCCCCCAGTATGAGGAAAAAATGCAGAGCTAGTAATAAGGCAGAAGGGGGCAGACTTGGACTAAGTAAGGGTAACAAGGCTGGACTTTAGCAGATCTTCAGCTACTTTGGCAATAGAGGGCAGCAACAACTGCTGATAGATTAACAAAAGTGGAATATCCATTCAAGGTGTGTGTGTTACATACACACCCCCTGTCAGTCCCTCCCGCCACATCTCTCCCTTCCCTGCAAAGCTCTGGCAATTCCCTCCCTCCCTCCCCCCCCCCCCCCACGCCCAGGCAGCGGCACTCCTAGGCTGCCTGCGGCCTCCACCGGGGCTTTTTCTCTGAACCATCCCGCCCTTCAGAAAACAGGATGTTACGTCAAGGGGCAGGATGGTTCAGAGAGAATGTCTCTGTGCAGGCAGCCTATGAGTGCCACTGCTGCTGCCCAGGCAAAGACTGAAGGTGATTTTAGGGTTTTTTTTTTTGGGGGGGGGGGAGATAGATACACCCCCCTGTTCAGAATTCCTAGCTACGCCACTGAACAAAAGAGAAAGGATTGAGAGGAGGCAATAGAGGAAGAGCACTGGCATATGTACTGTTCTGACCAGTGCTTTTTTTTGTAGAAAAAAAGGTGCCGGTACTCATTATGGGCGGAGTCACCACATATGGCTCCACCCCTATGATAGCCACACCCACATTAGCCACACCCCTTATACCAGCCATGGCGCATATAAACAGACATCATTGAAAATATACTGGTATAGTAGAAAAACAATAACTTGTGATTTTTTTTTCATTATAAATCATTTCTGTTAAGATGTTACAGCTCCAGTATACCCAGTGCAAAATAAGACAGCAGATGTAAATTCTCAAATTGGACAAATTCCAAACACTAAAATTAAAATAAAATGATTTTTTTTTACCTTTGTTGTCTGGTGACTGTTTTCTATCCATACTGGTCCAAGTGTCTGATTCTGCTGCTCTCTATCTGTTCTCTTAACTCCGTTTCCAGGGCTTCCTTTCCATTTATTTCTTTACTTTCCTCCTTTATTCTTCCATGTACAGCATTTCGCCTCTCTCCCCGCCAACCCCTCCATCCATCCATGTCCAGCAATTCTCCTCTATCTCCTGCTCTCCTCTCCATCCATTTCCAGCATTTCTCCTTCCTCCCCTGCCATCTCATCCATGTGCATCTCCTTCCTATCTTACCTCCCCTCCATCCATGTCCAGCATGCGTACCGGCACAAAAAAAGCACTGGTTCTGACACCATTTGCCTGGAGGCAGGTAATAAGGTTGTGTAACAGGACTACAAGTCCCTGTAAGTTCCCTGTAATAGGCTCCTTTTGAGCACGTTACAGCTCCTTATGTCTTACAGGGCTTTCTTATTGGGCATCTTTAGCACTGTGCATGCTGGGCAAGTAGTGTGCTCTGGCCCCCACCCCACCCTCAAAGTTGTAATAAGTTGTACTTAACTGATCTTGCTGTACATGCTTTTAAGACCACTGTAATTTCATTAAGTTTTTCACCCTACCTCTTATATAACTATAACCCTGGTCTCACCACACAGTTCCAAGTACCAGCTAGCTCTTCACGGGTCAGCACCAGGGCCGTGCCAACACGGTAAGCAAGGTAAGCATGGCAGGGGGGCGCTTCCCTCTGGGGGGCGCCGCCGCACCATGCTCACCTCGCTCGCCCTCCCCCCAACATCCCTTTTTTTTTTTTTTCCTTTTTAAATTTACCTCCGTAGCGGTTCCGGCAGCGCAGCGTCAGTGAAGGAGGCGGCGCTCCCGACGTCGCTTGCCTTCCCTTCGCTGTGTTCCGCCTTCTTCTGACGTCAAGGAAATGATGTCAGAAGAAGGCGGAACACAGCGAAGGAAAGGCTAGCGACGTCGGGAGCACCGCCTCCTTCACTGACGCTGCCGGAACCGCTACGGAGGTAAATTTAAAAAGAAAAAAAAAGAAAAGGGATGTTGGGGGGAGAGAAGAGGGTGGGCAGCTGAATTGAACAATGGGAGCGGGAGGGCAGGGGAGAGACGAGAGCATGGATGAGAGGGGGGGGGCGGTCATGGAAGGGAGAGAGGGAAATTGCTGGAAAAGGATGAATGGAGGGGGCAGGGGACAGAGGAGCATGGATGGGCATGGATTGGGAGGGCAGGGCTCAGGGAGAGAGGGGAATTGCTGGATAGGGATGAATGGAGGGGCAGGGGACAGAGGAGCATGGATGGGCATGGATTGGGAGGGCAGGGCTCAGGGAGAGAGGGGAATTGCTGGAAAGGGATTAATGGAGGGGGCAGGGGACAGAGGAGCATGGATCGGCATGGATTGGGAGGGCAGGGCTCAGGGAGAGAGGGGAATTGCTGGAAAGGGATGAATGGAGGGGGCAGGGGACAGAGGAGCATGGATGGGTATGGATTGGGAGGGCAGGGCTCAGGGAGAGAGGGGAATTGCTGGAAAAGGATGAATGAAGGGGGCAGGGGACAGAGGAGCATGGATCGGCATGGATTGGGAGGGCAGGGCTCAGGGAGAGAGGAGAAATTGCTGGACCTAGAGGGGAGGGAAGAAAGATGAAGGAGATGAAATGAGGGAAAAGGAAGAGAGGAGAAAAACTGCACATGGATGAAGAAAATAGGCAGAAGCTGAGGACCAGAAATGAAGAAGAAAGGAGGAAAGGAAAGAAATAAATGGAAAGGAAGCCCTGGAAACGGAGTTAAGAGGACAGATAGCAGCAGAATCAGATACTGGGCCAGCATGATCAGAAAAAGAAAGTCACCAGACAACAAAGGTAGAAAAAAATCATTTTATTTTCATTTTAGTGTTTGGAATATGTCCACTTTGAGAATTTACATCTGCTATCTTATTTTGCAATGTATAGCAATCTGTTTCTAAGAATATTGCTGACAATTCCTGTCAGTGTGGCAAGTGGTGAGCGATCATTTTCACGGGGGAGGGGGGGGCGCCAACTGATAGTCTGCAGGGGGGCGCCAGAGACCCTAGGCACGGCCCTGGTCAGCACCCAAGACCAGGGCCACAAAACAAAGTCTTTCAGGGTTTCTTTATATGCACTGTGAGTTGGGTGCAGGCCAGGGCCAGATAAAAATCTGGAAGGTTATAAAGTATTGAGCTGGGTTTATACTCTTTATTCTCTTTTCTTTGCTAGTCTAGGAGCAAAGTACTCCAGTCCAGATTTTAGATGCAACCAACAAAATCTTTACTGAATCTTTGCAGCAGGCAGTTCAAATTCTTTTGGCATAAACAAGTCAATTTGTAATCCAGCTTCATATCTCTACTATAATAAAACGCACCTCCAACGTTCTGAAGCTGACTCTGTGGCTTCACTAAAGTAAAGGGTTCGTAAGTTTCGTTACATTTGTAACCCTGTCCCCATCTCTGTCTGTCCCGCCCTCGCGTCACAACGTGATGACGTCGAGGGTGGAACGTTACGACAACAAGTTCGCGCCAATCGCATGCCCACACCGAAAGCCTTCAAAACAAACAATTTCAAAGCTGCTCCTCCATAGCCGTGCGACCGAGAACACCAATTGGAAGCGCGCCACGTGAGACCGAGGAAACCAGTTGCCAGCGTGCCGTGCCACACAGAGGCAAACAGTTCAAACACCGACAACGCAACGTCCGAGTGGCGGAAAAACAACACGGACAGATCTGAGACCTGTCCAAAATTTAGGGAAAAGAGCGAAGAAGGTGGCAAACAAAGACGGAGGAGAGGCAGATCTGAGGCCTGTCAGAGGTGTGTGACTGACAGCAATGCTGCCCAACATCCAAACCCCCTGCCAGAAACTCCCAGTAAAAAAAAGCATCAACCAGCCGCAGCAACCCTGTCACACTCTCTGTGTGACACACACACACTTATGCAGGAATCCTGTTCACCCCTCCTCCCGTATCACAAAAACACTGACACCACACACCCACAGTGATGCAGACCTCCCCCCTCAGTTCCTCACATACACACTCATTCCAACTCACCTCACCCCTCCAAAAAAAACCCAGCACATAAAATGAAAGCTCCACTCTTACAAACAGCTGACCCCCACCACAACCCTGCAACGCTGACCAACCTCCAAGCACCTTGCCACCCCCTACCAGAAAAGCAGCAGTAACCCTGTCACACTCTCTGTGTGACACACACACTCATGCAGGAACCCCGTTCACTCCTCCTCATAAACCCCACTCCCGTATCACACAATCACAGACACCACACACTCACAGCGATGCAGACCTCTCCCCCCCTCAGTTCCTCACACACACACTCATTCCACCTCACCTCTCCAAAAAAAAAAAAAACCCCACATAAAATGAAAACACCACTCTTACAAACAGCTTCAATTAAACATCGCAGGGTGGCTGGAGGGGGGGGCAACTAGACTGGAACTGGGAGAGAGAGAGGGGGGCAATGACCCTGGAACTGGGCGGGCCCTGGAACTTGGAGGGGGGCCAGGCGAACCCTGAAACTGGGAGGAGGAGAGGGGGGCAATGACCCTGGAACTGGGTGGGTGGGAGGGCGGTCCCTGAAACTGGGAGGGAGGGAGGGGGCCCCTGGCACACACTCTCATTCTCACACACACACTCACAGCTCCCTAATTTTTCACTTAAACATCGCAGGGTGGCTGGAGGGGAGGAGAGGGGGGGGGGCAACTACCCTGGAACTGGGAGGGAGGGGGTGCAACAACCCTGGAACTTGGAGGGGGGCCAGGAGGACCCTGAAACTGGGAGGGAGGGGGGCAACGACCCTGGAACTTGCAGGGGGGCGGGCGGACCCTGAAACTGGTAGGGAGGGAGGGGGCCCCTGGCACGCACTCTCATTCTCACACACACTCTCGCACACAGTCTCACTCTCTCTGTCACACACACTCACACATTCACTCTCTCTCTGTCACACACAAACACACATTCACTACTCACTCTCACACACACTTGTAAAACACACCCACTCCGAGGAAAACCTTGCTAGTGCCCGTTTCATTTGTGTCAGAAACGGGCCTTTTTTCCTAGTCTTTGTATAAATCACAAGCCAGCTTAGAGATATGGTGTAAGTTTTCTAGTTCAATTTGTAGATACTACAGTATGTCCCCCCAAAATACACAGGCAAATAGACTGAAAGATCTAGAACAGTAGAAAAGAAAAGCAGACCTGCAAAAACCCAATGCCTAATACTCACCTCGCAACATAACACGACCAAATTCACCACCATTAACACACCAAAACTGAATCTTCCAGTTTCGGACACCCTAAAAAATTCTTGGAGTTACCACTGATCGACACCTATCGCTTGAGAGTCACGCGAAAAACACAACCAAGAAGATGTTCCAATCAATGTCGAAATTAAAAAGAGTAAGACCTTTCTTCCCAAGGACCATCTTCCGCAACCTGGTACAATCAATGGTAATCAGTCATCTAGATTACTGCAATACACTGTACGCTGGCTACAAAGAGCAAATAATCAAGAAACTTCAGACAGCTCAGACCACTGCAGCCAGACTCATATTCGGTAAAACAAAATATGAAAGTGCTAAACCCTTGCGAGAAAAGCTGCACTGGCTTCCACTCAAAGAACACATTACGTTCAAAATATGCACCCTAGTTCATAAAATCATTCACGGAGACGCCCCAGCCTACATGTCAGACCTGATAGACTTACCACCCAGGAATGCTAAAAAATCATCCTGTACATTCCTAAATCTTCACTTCCCCAACTATAAAGGTCTAAAATACAAACTAACGCATGCGTCAACATTTTCCTACCTGAGCACACAATTCTGGAACGCACTGCCGCGCAACCTAAAAAACGATCTATGAACTAACTTCCGCAAACTACTGAAGGCCCATCTCTTTACCAAGGCATACCACAAAGATCAACAAATATGAACTCCTACACATATATCCAGAACTGCCTTATAATATCTACTTGTTAAACTACTATCATGTTTTTTTTTCATTATCATGCTTTAACATGCTTTATTTTGCTCTATTATGCTTTATTATTACCTTGCCTACAACATTTGCTTGTTAAATTTACTATCATGTTTTATCATTACCATGCTACCCAAGATCCTTCTGTTATACTAAATGTATATTTTCTTATACACTTCCACTATTCATGATGGTAAGCCACATTGAGCCTGCAAAAAGGTGGGAAAATGTGGGATACAAATGCAATAAATAAATAAATAAAAATGAAGTCAAACAGAATTTATTGACTGCAGATAATTAAAAACAGCATACAGATTTCATCTAACTGCCCAACATGGCAATGTTTTGCCCATGTTTGATAAGTGTTAGGGGCTTATCAAACTGTAAAATAAATACATAAAAGCCCATTGTAAAATGTCATAATACACTTAAAACAACCCTATATTAAAATAAAACAGCAGCCACCAAGATGTCACTACAAACAAACTTCAATACCTACCCAACAGGAGCCAATGAATGTATTCCCTGTCTGGTTGATACTAAAAAACATAAAACATACATATAAATAATTAATCAGGAACCTCCCTCAGAGCAGCCAAAGAAAGCATAAGTATGACAAAATAAAAAAAAAGTTACTCACCAAAGCAGCATACACTGCAGGGCTCACAAGCTTTAAGACTGAAGGGCTCCCACAAAGTTGACATTCATGCATAAATTCTCAAAGATATTCAAACACAGTTTGCCATCTGATGAAAAATTGTTTGAAAAAGAAGACAATAATTCCAACTTTGTGAAAGCCTTCCTTGTAATTGGACGGCATGACAATGATAATAAAGATAAAATGAAGATGTAAGTGGTGAATTAGACAGCACCACTTGTAATGCAGAAGATAATGATAACGATGATAAAGTACTCTTTGCTATATGGAAGTCAAGTGTTTCAGAGATTCCCTTGACCATAACTTGCAGACCCAGTCAGAAGACATCATTAATACTGCAACCTGGCCTGATCTGAAGGAACCTTTTATCAGACTGAACAATCCACTTTCTGCTAGTGCAGTTGTTGAACCTTTATAGCTGTGCTGGATTAATGACTCACAAGCACACTCGCATGATTGCAGTGGCGTAGGAAGGTGGGGCGGTCCGCCCCGGGTGCACGCGCTGGGGGGGGGGGGGTGTCGGCTCGCTGGTTCTCTGCTCTTTCTGCCCCGGAACAGGCTACTTCCTGTTCAGGGGCAGAGAAAGCAGGGAAGCAGCAGAGCCGACGCAGCTCCCAGTGACATGCACTGGGGGGCGGATTGGCCCTCCCGCCTGCTCCCCGCTGCAAGGTAGGGTGCGTTTCGGGGGGGGAGGTTGCGTTTTGGGGGGGGCGCTCCGGAGGGGGGCGCCATGCCCTGCACCCGGGGGGGGGGGGAGCGCAGCGGCGACCCGCCCCGGGTGTCAGGCACCCTTGCTACGGCACTGCATGATTGACAGTCATTTTCAAAAATGTAGTTTTACTTCAAGCAAAGCGGATTGAATTGAATTGTAGAGCAATAAAATTGTTGGGATAAAAACATTAGTAACACCTATTAGGGAAATTTTTCTATATAAAAACAAAGTACGTATATTAGTAACCAAATTTCACTTGTACTCCCTGTTAATCAATCAATCCTACAAATTCACATTATTTTAATGATTTAATATAGAAATACAAATATCAACATAAAACATATAACCCACCCACAAATTTTGGCACATTCTGAGTATTCATCCAGTTTTTAAAGAACATCCGAAAGTGGCATATAGCCGCAAATCTAATTTAGGAGAGCTGTTGAAACGTCCTAGTGGGAAGAAAAATGGAGGGCATCATTCCTCATGCAATAATTGCGTTTATTGTAAACATGCTATTATTAGGAATGCTATAAAAATTCCAGGATCTCAAAAAAAAATTTTTTATCTCCGGTCTGTTACGAATTGTAATAGTGAACGTGTTGTTTACTGTATAATATGTCCGTGTAAAAAATATTATATTGGTCATACTAGGAGGAAATTGAAGAATAGACTAGCTGAACACATTAGTAATGTCAGGAATTTGAGGGATGATGCCCCTCTGGTCACTCACTGGATGGAATACAAACATACTATAGAAGATATTAAATGTATGGCATTGCTACAGGTCCCCTTGTGGGATCGAGGTGGTAATGTGAGTGAGATTCTATTTAATATTGAACAGCGCTTCATTTATCAATGGAAAACGGTGACGCCTCTGGGGTTAAACCTTGAGGTGGAATGGATTTGAGTCTAGTACGTAATTAGGAGGAGGGGTTTGGTGGTATATATGAGGTATCCAGGCACTCATAGAGAAATGAATGTCGTCATTTCCTGTCTGCTCAGACCTGGAAATTAGCCCGCTGGGTAAGTTGCTGAGTAAATTGTTATTATTACTGAGGGATTAAGCATGAATCATGTATTTATTAAAAAGGTTGTAGAAAAGTAAATTGGTGTTATGTTATATAGGATTTATATGTGTTTGTTTAGGGCGGTGATTGTGGTTCTCCTGAAGAAGCTAAGAGCGAAATGCGGTCTCGCATTGAGAACCGAATGAGAGAATATGCTGGAATAAGGATGAGCTGCAGGTGCTCACAGTAGCTGGATTTTTCTATTGCCGACGGTCTGAAAACATGGAAGATCATCTTTAAAGGGGTTTCCTTTCATATATTTTTCCCGCATAAAACATTTTATGCTCCTCGTTTTATAAGGAGATTTATGAACAGTTGAAGCCCGGCGGATGTAGACCTTTATGATGGAGTTAATAGTATGACTACCATATGGATTATAAATAATCATCAAGGGTACATCTATACACCTGCGGGTTATTGACTGTGTAATAGCTCATTACAAGCTTTATAGCTGTGATTAGAGGATGTATGTATGACTGACATTGGGCAAGAATCTCCAGCAATGCTGGGAGCACTGTGGGTGTGTATATGTTATATGTTTTATGTTGATATTTGTATTTCTATATTAAATCATTAAAATAATGTGAATTTGTAGGATTGATTGATTAACAGGGAGTACAAGTGAAATTTGGGATAAAAACATTAACAATAGTAGCATTCATTGCACTTGCAGTACTTTTACTCAAAAGGTATTATATTGGGCATGGGCAATAACTTTATTACTTTCACTTAAGTAAAAATTTTTAATGTGTTCTTCACTTTACACTTTTAACGTAAGTACTAAAATATACATTTATTTTTACTTAAGTATTTTGACCTAGTACTTTAAACAACATTGCATGGCCAGCATGTTATTTAACATGGGAGAGGCGAGCGAAAGATCTTTTTCAGTTCTCTCAAAGGCCTGTAGTGTACGACTGCCACTGACTAGGTGGGCCTGACTGTTCATGGCCCGCTTATTAAACAACTGCTAAATGGCATACATCAAGGAGCAAAAGGGATGGTATCACCTGGGTCAGGAAAATGGCCCCGGGTTGGTGAGCAGGGACCGTCCCTCTATGTTAAATTGTACAGCGCTGCGTAACCCTAGTAGCGCTTTAGAAATGTTAAGTAGTAGTAGTTGGTGCAAGTATGTCACAAAAGAAGGAAAATGGAAAGCACACAGTGGTACTGCCTAAGGCGCTTCGGAGGACCGAGCTCTACAATAATGCGTTTTGCTAACGGAGTAAACAAGACACAAGCAGAGTCAATCGGCACTCTGCTTAACGGGAAATCCATCAGTCTTCTACCCGAAGGGCAGCCCCATTGCCACCACTCTCTCTATCCTAATAGACGTCTCTTCCGTTCCCTTCCCGCTGACTGTGTGCTGCCCACCCACAGCAGGCTCCACCTACGCTACCCTATCTTCTTTCTGATTGGAGAAAACTCGCGCGAATCCAACCTGTCAGATCGGGAGGGAATAGCGATTGGCCCTGACTGGCGCGAAGCTGGTCACGTGGACGCAGGATCTGGCGCGAAACTTTTCCTTCTAGGGTACCGGGAGGAGGAAGCGGGTTCTCTCTTTATAACGTGGGATCATGGATGTCCAGGAGCCAACAGGGACGGCGGCTGGACAGCAGCTCAAAGATGAAGTGGCGGAAAAATGTCAAAAGCTGTTCCAGGATTTCTTGGAGGAGTAAGTGCACATATGAGTGATCGGCCGTTGTAGCCCTCGTGTTTGTCCATAAGGATTTCCGCGTGTGCGTAACAGTTTTTATATTTCTAAAAAAAGTGCAGTATTTTATGTTTGATTGCTCGTTCGGAATCCACCCCCGGTCTGTCTGGGACTGAACACGGGCTAACGTGTACTATGGTGGAAAATTGATATAAGAACACTCCTTTGCTTTTCGTACGGTGTTATTTTATTCCTTACGTATATTGCGCCTTTTCGTTATTGGCAAGGGAGTGTGTCCCTTTGCCTTTAGCGGCCGGTTCTCTGCCTCGGGTCGGCCCTGACCCGCGATCCCGTTGTGCTTTGCCTGTCGTATCTGTAGCTCTGTCGCGACTAGAGGAATTGGTAGTAGCAGCACTACTACTACAAGGGGGCTAAAGCAGAACTGGGTCGATCTGTCATAATTAGCTGCTGCTCATAACCCCGGTATTATTTGTGTCCTAGCTGTTCGCTGTAGCAGACACTGAATTTGGTACAACACTTACTACTACTACTACTACTTAACATTTCTAAAGCGCTACTAGGGTTACGCTTGGGTCCTTTTTTTTTTCTCTCTGTCTCCGCCCCGAGAAGCTGGCAACAAGACCAGACCAACCATTTAGCAAACTGGGCAGTAAAGAGAAGCTACTGTCAATGTAAAAAAAAAAGTGGGTTCTGATAGTAATACAAACTCAAAGAATGGGTAAACGACTGCTATCAGGTAGGTAGCATTCTTTCACTCCTTCAAAGTCGAGCCCCATGGTGACGTCACAAGGGGGTGTAACCACAGCGGGATCTGTCTCTGTTTTCACCAGTGGAATAAAAAGCTGCATTTATTATTTCTATTTAAATTGTGTTTGCAGTATCTGGTAACTAATATCAGGCGGCTACAAGGAAGGGGATTTAGGGGTGATGGTTTTGCACTCCGGGGAGGGGGGACGGTAAGAGTAGAGAGTGACCTGAATCAAAAAGGTTACCTGGCTCATTATAGGTGCTGAAGCCAGCAGTCGAAACTTGCCGCCACGTTGGTACACCCAAAACAATAGCAAACGCTGTTGAAAACATTTACACCACCTTTCTTCCTATCTTGTGTCACCACACTTCCCTCCCTTATTTATTTTATTAGGATTTATTTACCACCTTTTTGAAGGAATTCACTCAAGGCGGTCAGTGTACAGTAAGAATAGATCACAATTGATATATCCTCCAACTGATTTAAAGCATCACTCTGACCCCTAGTGAGCTTATAATGGATAAGATTCCTGTGCTTTTCTAAATTCTCTACATTCCTCAAGTAGAGGAGTGTGGTAGCCGTGTTAGTCCACTCTTAAGGTTATCAATAGAAATCAAACAAAATAAAACATGGAAAAGAAAATATTCCTCAAAACAAATCTTTGAAAAGTATCTACAACTGGATGAACTGGACCTGGAGGGGTCTAAGTGGAGGAAAGACTATATTTATTAGGATTTATTTACTGCCTTTTTGAAGGAATTCACTCAAGGCAGTGTATGGAAGAATAGATCAAACATGAGCAATGGCAATTACAGCAGTAAAAAATATTAAAACAATACAAAGTATGGCATAGTATACTTCTTACAATGTCAACACAATACATAATAGAACATTATAATTGATAGTGAAGGGTAAAGCAAAGATGTAATATATAGATAGGGAAAGTAGGAAGAGTTAGAAAGTAAGGTGACTGATTTAAAGAAAGTTGCACATGAGGTCAGAAAGATGGTTAAATATTGTCTCAGCTAGGGTAGGAGTGGATAAACATGTCCTGCTGCAGTATGTGCAGCCCAAGTCACTCGTGTGTGTATGAGTGAGGCTAACAAGTTAGTTACTACTTCCATTAAAGGCCTGGTTGAAGAGCCCAGCTTTCACCTGCTTCCTGAAGTAGAGATAGGCTTGTGTTAAGTGGAGCCTTTCAGACAGTGCATTCCAGAATATGGGGGCTACTCCGGAGAAGGCTCGCTTGCGGGTATCACATCGTATAATGTCTTTTGGAGAGGGTGTGATTAGTGAAAGTCCTTGGCAGTGTGATCAGCCTATTCTTCAGGTAATCGGGGCCATTTCCTTTCAGGGCCTTGAAGATCAGACATAGAGTTTTAAATTTAGCCCTGAATTGTACTGGTAGCCAAAATGGTGTGATGTGGTCACATCGCTTGCAAATCTTCTAGGAGTCTTGCTGCTGCATTCTGAATCAACTGGAGCTGGTGCAGGCCCTTTGTAGTCAGACCATTGTAAAGTGCATTGCAGTAATCCAGTCTTGATGTTATCATGGCATGCACAACTGGGATAAGATTTACCTCCTTGATGTAAGGACAGAGGCAGCATAGCTGTGGCAGATAGTAGAAGCAGCTCTTGAAGGTTGGTTGGATTTGGGGAATGTAAGTGTTGAATCTAACTGTACTCCAAAGCTCCTGACTTGTGATTTGAGGGGGAGTTCGTACTTCCCAAAAGTGATTTTGATGTTGGGTATGTATCCACTTCCATTCTTGAATTGATGTTAGACAGGTAAGCAGTTTATTCAAGGCTTGTAGGTAAGTCAGGCTCAACGGGTATGAGTAGCTGCACATCATCCGCACAGATGTAGAACTGACCGAATCAGCTCATCTAGTGGCTTGAGGTAGATATTGAACAGACTAGGTGACAGTGTCGATCTTTGTGGTACCCCGCAGGTCAGTGTCAAAAAAAAGAATCTCCATCCTGATTATTATCCCTACCAGTAAAGAAACTGTGCAGTCTAATTTTCCTAAAAAAGTCTTTGTAGCTGAACACAAGTTGAGAAGGAATCATACTAATGGGTGGGTACAAAAGAAAGTCCCAAAGATAATACTGCCTCCTGATCTGTAGAAAGAGTTCGAGAGGATAAATTAAATACTGTTAATGTTAATCACCCTGGCATCGGGGTCTGACAGCCTTGGGCTGAGTGTACTCCGCTAAATCCACCGAGGGAACAATTCCAGTTACTAGTAAAAAGAAGATGTGGTTTCCTTTTTGTCATCGCGAACATACCTCAATCTACACCTCCCAAACTGCTATAATTTTGTTCAGATGATCTATAGTCAACAGCATCAGATTCAACACACACTTGGATATCACTTCATTCCATTGAGTGGCAAAGCCTTGATCATCAAGAAATCTCAGTTCCTTATATAAACGTAATTAATCCCTGTGGGATTCTCTGATTGTGACAATATTCAACAAGTACTGCCAAATTCATTTCAGTTCTAATCAAATACGTATGCATTTCCTGAACATCAGTCCAATCAATCAAGGGATCTTCTGTAGGCATAGAGAATAATCGATTTACCCCTTAATAAAGCTGAAATATGTTCTGTCAGTAGACCTGACTTCTAGTCCCAGGCAGCCTCCTCCATCATGTTCCTCCCTTCAATATGAATATATAATTAAACTAAAGGACTCAATTCAATAAATACTCTCCTTTAATAATCAACTATACACACTAGAGATGATAGTCTGTTTTATACTAAACCCTCTAAAAATTATTTGATTAGTGACACTCCATCCAATGAAATCTAGTCTTGTCGTTCTTTGATCCAGAA
The DNA here is from genome assembly GCF_901765095.1 of Microcaecilia unicolor. Classification (NCBI taxonomy): domain Eukaryota; kingdom Metazoa; phylum Chordata; class Amphibia; order Gymnophiona; family Siphonopidae; genus Microcaecilia; species Microcaecilia unicolor. The sequence goes on from NC_044037.1 coordinate 267,250,722, forward strand.
TTTCTATCATGTAATATATATTTGATAGGGGAGTCTACCAGCTCAAAGTCACATTGGTGTACTATTTGGGACCAAATTTTCAGGACTGGCCCCACTATCACATGAAAAAACCACCCCACTGGCAAAGAATCTTTTGAGTGGAAAAGAGAGGACAATCATCCATTAAATCTTTGCCCTCTAGTGGTATCAAGTGTTGATCAGACCGTGCAGTGTACCGATATAAGGCTGTTCAAAGTTGGGCGGCATGATAGTATCACTGAAAGTCGGGGACCACCAACCCACCCCTTTCTTTTGGTAGCTTTAGTACTTTTAGGGCCGCTCTAGGTCTCTTTCACATCCTTAATAATTCAACTATGAGAGTATCTAATTGTGAAAAAAAAGGAGGTTGGTATTTGACATGGAAGCATCATAAACAAAACTAGAAGCCCAGGGAGTACATTCAGCTTTACTACATTAATTCTGGTGAGCAAAGACACTGTGAAGACGTTCCATTTCTCCAAATCTTTCTGTAGGTTTTCTAACATGGCTGGATAGTGTAACGAATATAGATTGTTCAGATTTGGTATGATTAATATTCCAAGATGTTTAATTTTGATATGCCACTTAAATGGAAAGGCTGGTCTCAATTTTTCCTCTGTCCAATGGGGTATTCATTGGTAACAGTATTTTATCAACATTTAGCTTGTAGCCTGGTGCTACACTATATTCTGCAGAATTTAGTACCAGGCTACAAGCTAAATGTTGATAAAATACTGTTACCAATGGGCATCAATTTCTCAGTTAGCTCTTTATGCAGTCTCTTATTCTTAACTATCATGTTCTCTGAACCCATTTTAAATCCTGAAATGGCACCATTTCCCCTTATTGCTTCAGCAAAAAGGTTCTATAGAGAGCGAACAGGATGGGGGACAATGTACACTCTCTTGTCTAGTTCCTCTTCCAAGAGAAAAGCTTCCAGAGTTTTTCATTTTAATCCTGGCCTTAGGGGATCTATATATGGTCTGTATGACATTTTAAGAATCTTGGACCAAAATTGAGAGACCTCAGCAAGACTAGTAGGAACCCTTACTCCACCTTGTTCAAGGCCTCTTCTGTGTCTAGGGCCAGCATTAGTGTGGGATCTGAATTTTGCCTTTGGACTAGATGAATGATGATCAAAACCCTTCGGACGTTGTCTGACGCATTACGGCCTGATATAAACCCTGTTTAGTCCTTGTGAATTATCTCTCCTATTACCACATTAAGTCTAGTGGCTGATATTTTTGTAAGCAATTTGGCATCAATATTGAGTAGCGATATAGGCCTACAGAGATTTGGGCTTTTTCCAGCTTTATGCACTACTGTGATGTTGGCATGTTGAAAGTATTCGGGTAGTTCCCCTTTCATTAGGGCAGTGTTTAACACTTTCAGTAGTACTCTATTGTAGGCTAAAACTGTTTATAAAATTCTATGGGAAGGCCATCGGGCCCTGTGGCCTTTCCCGGTGGAGTCCTCTTGTTAGCCTCCCATAGTTCCTTGTCCATGATCAAGTAATCATCTCTATCTAATTCAACAATTTGTCTTTTAAGAGGGTTGTGAATTTTGCTCTCTGTTCAATACCCTCACTTTCAAAAGCGTATAGTCCTCTTTTCTAGGTTACGTGTAAATTATAGTGTTTATATGAATGCTTGTGCGCTCTGTCCAGATTCCATGCCTATATGTGCCATCATGTTATGGTGTGTGCTTTTCAATTCAGTATTCTGTAAGGGTCATTTATGCATGTATGTTTCCACGTCTGCATATAAATGATAAAAATACCCCAGAAGGGTATGCACCCCTTTAATATACCTTCAGTCAGTCCAGAATACTGCAATATGCATTTATTTGCATACAGAGATCTGATCATATCGCCCTTCCTTATGATTCATTATCATTGGCTCCCAATTCAGTTTAGGAATCAGCATGTTTAATTTAAGTCACAATTTTCTATGCAACAGACCCTGTATAGCTTTCTTCTTTGGCAGTGCCCTAAGTTCCTGTCTGATCTTTGTTCCAATTAAGAATCATGGTTCTCTGTCCCCTCAGTGTTTTCCTCTCAGTTTGCATCTACTGGACAATCAGCCTTTTTTTTTTTTTTTTTTTGTATTGCTCCAGCTTTATAGAACATTCTGCCTTTTGGCATTACATTCAGAGACCATCTTACCTGAAATTCGGAGCAGGATTATAAGCTTTTTTTGTTACAAAAAACTTATGAAGCTTTGGGTTGATTCGGCTTTCAGGTTCGGGCCACTTGACTTGGGTCAGTCTGTTGTTCTCTAGTTTCTGTAGTCTAGTCTGTTCCTTAGTGTCCTTTTCCTATCTCAATATTGGCGTTCCTTTTGCTTATTAGTATATAAACCACCTTCCTTCCTCTATTTAATTAGTATATAAACCACCTTGTATGTTCTCACATTTAGGTGGTATTATTAAGCAGCTGTTAATTATTGTCGTCAACAACCAATTTGTTAATAAGTCTTGTGTTTCAATAAATGTACACTAGTAAATTTAGCCCCAACTTTGTGCTTTACACGTGATAGATGTGTTTATGCCTAATATTATAATAGAAATTTTATTTAGATAATTTTAGAGGTGACTGGCGACCGAAGATGTGGAAATGTGTAGCGAATGTGTTCTGACCTTCCCCTCTCTCGTAGGTTCCAGGGCAGTGACGGTGAAGTGCGCTACCTACGAGATGCGGAGGAGCTGATTCGCCCGGAGAGGAATACACTGCTAGTCAGCTTCGTGGATCTAGAGCAGTTTAACCAGCAGCTGGCTACCACCATCCAGGAAGAATTCTACAGGTGGGGCTATAGGGGGCTGATTTCACCCCCACTTCACGGTGATCGCGTCTTTTTTTTTTTTTTTTCCTGGAGCAGTTCCTGTTTGTGACTGGTTCCTGTTGGAGCACACATTAGTGTGTGTACACCTTTATAGATACCAGTGGATCAAAAGAACTGATATGTTCCCTGTGTAATCTCTTCTATCCGGCAACGATGAATCGTTTAATATGGTGTCACAATGGAATGCTCTTAAGCACTAGTTCTGTAATGACACTTAACCAACGTCCCTAATTTGTGTTAGAATACAAGCACAAACCCGCTTTGATGTGCCAAAAGTTAGCCATGACCACGTATTCCAGTTCAGTAGCTGGTGTAAGTGGGCATGCCAATCAGTGCATGCAGCTGATGTGTTTTCAATGTTGTTTGACAGGCTCATGTGAGTGCCCCCTGGCAGTTACCCACTATACTTCTTAGAATAGTGCCTAGTGAAATCCTGTTCAGAAGGAATGGATCCTAAGGAGCTTAGCCGAGATTAGGTGGCAGAGCCAGAGGCGGGGATGGTGCTGGGCAGACTTATACGGTCTGTGCCAGAGCCGGTGGTGGGAGGCGGGACTGGTGGTTGGGAGGTGGGGATGGTGCTGGGCAGACTTATACAGTCTGTGCCAGAACCGGTGGTGGGAGGCAGGGATAGTGCTGGGCAGACTTATACGGTTTGTGCCCTGAAAAGGACAGGTACAAATCAAGGTAAGGTATACACAAAAAGTAGCACATATGAGTTTATCTTGTTGGGCAGACTGGATGGACCGTGCAGGTCTTTTTCTGCCGTCATCTACAATGTTACTATGAATTGTGCCTAGTGCATATTTGTGCATTGCTGCTGTTATTAACGCCAGTGCCACTCCACAAGTGACGTGTATTTCTAGGTACCTGTTTATAGAATGAATTGAATGTTTTGACACCCACCAGACAGGACTTAACAAAGATCTGGGTTTTCTATCCCATTATAAATCATAAAATTCTACTGCTTTGTCATCCTCTTATCACCCATCCATCCTCTACCTGTCTCTCACCTAACCCACCCCACCCTCTTCCTGTGAGACTGTCATTGGAATGCTTTTATGTTTCACTTATGTATTCTGATATTTGTCAACATTTTGCTTATTTCTGATGTGACAAAGAAGGATTACCTTCGAAAGCTAATCAAAAATGTAAAAAAGTATTTGTTTTGTTTTATTTCTGTTTATTACCTCTAAAAGTGGACTAACACAGGTACCACACCACATTACTGTAGAATTACCCTGATACTGCACTGTATTGTATCTATAGGAGTTGTAAGTTTCAAGCTCGTGTCATTTTTGATTTGTTGTGCTTGGATTAGCTATTGTCTAGCAGACGTCTGACGACATCTAATGTTTGGGGGGGGGGGGGGAGAAGATGAGTGAGGGCAGGATTTTGTCCTGTCTGTAACAAATCAGAGCAAACTGAATCTAGGTAGGACTGGGGGGTGGAGGACAATTCTTTCTGTGACACAGGACCATAGCTAGCTATGTGCAGCCATACTGTGCCAAGATAACATCCTGTCCATTGGCTTCCTTTGCTGATGTCACATAAGTGGGCGGAACAGGAGCGGTGGGGGTGGGGGTAGAACAGGGTGTATTTCCCACTTGCAACGCTCCTATCCTAACAGGCTTGTAACTGGGAGCCAGTTGCCATCCCCTAACTACTCTGGGCGACTTGATGCCGTTTTCGTTTCCTTCCTATAAGTAGCAACTCCCTTCTGGTTCACCCCCCTCTAGACCACCTGGCACCTTTTAACGGCATAGTACAGCGTAGAACCTCCGTTAACATGTGAGACTGGTGCGTGGGAGTTAACACTTTCCAGAAACTGACGATATATTTATTTATGCCCTTGCCAGAGTTTATCCTTACCTGTGCAGAGCGGTGAAAAGTTTTGCCAGAGATCATGGGAATGTTCCTGCCAACAAGGAGTTTTATGTTGCTTTCCAAGAACTGCCAACCAGACACAAGTGAGTATTCCAAGGTGTTACGCAGTATAAACTGCGTTGAACCCGAAAAGAATATAGTGCTATATTGTACCCACGTAGCCCTATTATTATGAGGCCATTTTTGTAACCAGTCTGACTATAGACTGCTGGAAGCAGAGTGATAGGCTTTGCTGATTCACATAAAGAATAAGGGTTTGGGTTATGGATTTGATATGCCTTGTTTTCTGATGTACAACCAAAATGGTTTACATTTACAAATACAAAACATTCTTGTATTCCAACACTCCCTTTTGGTTCATTGCGGATCCCATATAAGAAGCCAGGCATAACCTGGGAATTAAGATATAAGTCTACAATTCAATTCAACTTTAACTTTTTAAAAAGAAAAGCCTTAAAAAAAACCTTCAAAATACTGCATAATTCCTTAGTATCTGAAATTGATAAGGGATGGAATTCTATTCTGCTAAACAAATCCTCTGTCTTTTTGATCTTATTCCCCTTGGACTGGGAAATTGTAATTTATTAGAATTTCATAACATCTCTGATTTAGTTCTACCTAAATAAACCTATCAAAGGTATTGTATATTGAGGTGCCTGTCCATAAATTTATATTTAAAACCAGAATACACAGTTTAAAATATATTTGAACTTCCACTGGTAACCAATGCAAGTTAATTAACAAAAGTGATACTCTATCTTGAATTTGAGTGGAGCACACCAGACATGCTGCCACATTTTGTATGGTCTGTAATTTCTTTAACAGAGACTTTGTTTTACAATAATCCACCTGTCTTGCATTACGAGCCCCCCCCCCCCCCCCCCCCGCAGTCTCCACTTGCCTACCCTCAGCTCCCTCTGCAGCCCCCTTCTGTCTACCACCTGGCCCCCTGCATTTAAAAACAAAAACCTCAATCGGCAGCACTTTGCGTCTGCGTGAAAGAAGCAGATCGCTTCGGGCCTGGCCTTCCCTCACTGTGTCCTGCCCTCGTGGAAATAGGAAGTTACATCAGAGGAGGGCAGGACACAATGAGGGAAGGCCAGGGCCCGAGGCAATCTGTTTCTTTCACGCAGACGCGAGGTGCTGCACGCTGGCACTGCCGATTGAGAGATTTTGTTTTGTTTTTTTTAAACCCAGGGGCGGATCACCCCCACCGCGCTGTTGCTCCGAGCAGAAGAGGGAGAGAGACCCTGGCGCCCCCCCCCCCCCCCCCCCTCAGCAGCCCTTTGTGGCTTACATAAATTTATAGAGTAGTTACATCATAGTGGCCTAGAGAAACAATAGAGTAGGTGCAAAAGGGTTGTGTGTGTTAATTGCATATGCATGAGAACTGTGGTTGGGTATTACCATGGGAATTATGATAGGTAGGGTCGTACAATAGTAGATTATTTGCCTGTCTGTGGATATAGGAATAGAGTGCAGTCAGGTTATAAGGAGTAAGCAGACAAGGTACTTTCTGATTCATTTGACTGATCTTGAGTTCCCTCCCTCCCCAAGTCTTCAAAGAAGAACTTTTTGAAGAAAAAAAGCTTTGAGTTGTTTGCAAAAGTTCAGCTAGTTATATATGCTTCTTAAGGTTTTGACGAGTGCATACCAGTTCTGTGTCCTTAGATATGCGAAGCACAATGAGGAAGCTGATAAGTATCGTAGTCCCTGGCAAGAAGTGATGTGAACGTTTCTTGATTCCATGCTTATGTTGCGTATCAGGATTATTAGGTCTGCCATATAACTGGGAGCAAGGCCAAAAATGATTATGTAGGCTATTGTGCAGAGTTTGAAGGTAATTCTAGTCTTGACGGGGAGCCAGTGTAAGGCTTGTGGTAGTGGTGTGGCTCTGTCGAAATGGGTTTTTTAATAAATTAGTTGTGCAGCCGTGTTTTGCGCTGTTTGTAGATTTTTCAAGACCTGTGTTTTCCGGCATAGACTCATTACAGTAGTCCAGGTGTGATAAAGTCAGTGTTTGTACAAGGATGTGGAAGACTTTTCTCAGAGAATATCCTGTGATGCGCCTGGAACCTTCTTATTGCGACATTCGTTGTTTGTGTTTGGTCTAGTGTCATCCCCAGGATTTTCAGGCTGTCTGCTATCGGATGGGTGTGCCCTTCTAGTGTAATGCTGGATAAGATGTCCTTACAGTATGTGGATGTGAGAATTAAGAATTGTGTTTTTTCTCTGTTTTAATTTGAATGTAGTTGCTCAAGATTCAAGGATGTTAGCCCCTTGGGTTATAGTGGTAACGGTTTCTGATGTGTCCTTGTCAAATGGTATGTAGATTGATAGGTCATCTTTGTAGATGAATGGGTTGAAGCCATTTCTTGCGAACGTGTTGGCTAATGGAGCATTATTATGTTGAAAAGTATGGGGGATATTGGTGATCCATGTGGAACTCTACATTCTGCTGTCCATGGGAGGGATAGTGTGTTGCCCATCTTGACTTGGTAGGATCTGGTTGTCAAGAATCCTTTGAACCAATTTAGCACCTTGCTTCTGATGCCAGTTTTGTCCAGTAGTTTTATCAGGATTTGATGATTGACCATGTCAAAGGCACTTGACATGTCAAATTTGGAGGAGCAGGATTTTCCTGCCTTTGCTGATTTCCCTTTTGAAGTTGGCTAGTAGCATTATGAGTACTGTTTCCATGCTGTACTGTGGCCTAAATCCCGATTGGGAGTCTTGGAGTATAGAGAATTTGTTGAGGTAGTCCATGAGTTGTTTGGCTACCAGTCTTTCCATGATCTTGGTTGTGAGGGGTATTGAGGCCACAGGTCTGTAGTTTGAGATTTTGTTTTTGCTTTTGCTTTTTTGTGCATTCTTTGGAATCGATGTGAGCACTTTCTACCCTTTTCTGTTGGAAATAAACCTTTGGATGGCATGTATGATGTGTAGAATCAGAATTGGTATATAAATTGTGCTGATACTTCGCTCATCAGGTAGTTAGGGCAATCATCTAGCATGCAGAATGTATTGGAGAGTTTTTTTAATTGTTTGATTAATGATGTGGAAGAGGTGAAAGATGTCCAAACTCTGTGGCGATGCCCTCGTGCTTTGCCTCCATTTCTTCTATGTAAGTGTCTAGGTTTCCGTTGTCTTGTGTTAGCCCCCTTCTTAGATCTGTAATCTTTTCCCTGAAGTATTTTGCTTTTATCTTTTGCAGATGGAGTCAGTTCATTCTTCGATGTCACAGAATCATGTCTTAAAAGCTGTGTACAAGCCCGTATAGATTCTTTGTGTTTCTGTAGTCTGTTCCTATTTGTTCTTTGTAGTAGCTACATTTTGTATGTCGTATGCTCATATTGTAGGTTTTAATTGCTTTTTTCCATTCAAGTTTTGTTTCATCTTTTTTTTCCTTTTGCCATCTCCATACTCGTCTTCTGCACTGGCTTTTTAGTTCCTCATGGAACCAAGGGGATGATTTGGTTCTGTATTTCGTTGTTTTTTTCTTCATTACTTGGGCGATTTTGTCTAGTATGGTTTTGCATTGTTCATCCCAGGTTTTTAGGAATTCCATGATTTTGGTTGGAATTCTGTCCCAGAATTCTTTGTTGTTGATTTTGGCTCTGGTTTCATACAGGGTTGGGACTTTGTTTGTGGCAAAGTTTCTTTCCAATTAAGCGTTAGGTGCAGTCTGTGGTGGTCTGACCATGGTATTTCCACCCATTTGTAATCTCCCATTTGTAGATAGTGGTTGGCAGTGAATCTGTAGGCTAGTAAGTCAAGTGTGTATCCTTTTGTGTGAGTGTAGGTTTAGTGTTTTCGTCTTTCATATTGTATAGGTGTATGTTGATGTCTTCTTTGAGCTAGATATTGGATCAGGTGATTTCAATTACCCCGATATTGACTGGGTAAATGTAACATCAGTGCACGCTAGGGAGGTAAAATTCCTCAACAAAATCAAGGACTGCTTTATGGATCAGCTGGTGCAGGAGCCAACAAGAGGAGGAAAAATTGTAGACCTAGTCCTTAGTGGAGCACATGATCTGGTGCAGGAGGTAATGGTGCTGGGGCCCTTGATAACAGAGACCATAATGTAATCAGATTTGATATCGGTTTTGGAGTAAGTACACGCAGGAAATCCAATATGTTGGCATTTAACTTTCAAACAAGAGACTATGATAAAATGAAAAGAACTGTGAAAAAAAAAAACTTGAGGAGCAGCTGTGAAAGTCAAAAATTTACACCAGGTGTGGATGCTGTTCAAAAATACCATCCTGGAAGCCCAGACCAAATATATTCTGTATATTTAAAATGGAGGAAGAAAGACTAAATGACAGCCAGCATGGTTAAAAAGTGAGGTGAAGGAAGCTATTACAGCTAAAAGAAAATCCTTCAGAAAATGAAAGAACAATCCGACTGAAAATAGTAAGATACAGTCTGCTTAAATCGCCTATGGCCACCTAAGCCCCAGTTTAGTTATGCGGGTCCCGACCAATATTCAGTGCTGGGGCCCGCGTAGGTAAGCGAGTGAATTTAGGACAGCTTTTGAACTGTCCTAAATTCAGCCACTTAGCTACACAGATGCTACTTTTGTGGCCCCAATCCGTCTCTTGCCCCCCAAAAAGAGCTCTCCGTCCAGTCCACAAGACTCGAGGCCTACCTGTTAGCCCTAGTGGGGGTGATGGAGGTAGGCGTGAATCCCACTCGCTCCTGCCCCTCGTGGCAGCCTCACCGGGGGGGTTGGAGGTTGGTGGGCTGTTGTGGGGGAAGGAGAGGAAGAGTTTGAGTCTCATCAGCTGGGAGGATGGCTCTTTTTGGAGGCCAAGAGGGGGATTGGAGCCATTTAAAAAGTAAAAATTAATTATTCATGTCCTGTCATGAGACAGTTATTAGGACCCTGGATGAATATCGACTGAGAACCGTATAAGCTCTGGCATCCATTCCCACCAGATTTAACCCCTGATATTCAGTGCCTTGGCACTGAATACCTGGGGCTAATCTAGCCAAAATGGTCAATGTTTAAGAAAAATCACTAACCTCCGCAGACTGAATATCATCTGTTGTGTATAGTGCCGGGGTGGAGCCAAGGTGATCTCGGAAATTATCCGGATAGTGGTAATATTTAGTCTATCCAGATGAGTTATTGGATAACCTAGGACAAAGAGGTTGTCCTAAGATATCCAAATAGCAGACTGAATATTGCCAGATTCAGATAACTTCTGGAACTGAATACAGTGCAAGGGTCTGGGACCAAAAAAATGCATGCAGTTAACAGGAGCGTGCACATAACCATTGTGACCCTTAACCCATATGTACAGTACTGATATACGTACAGTATACAATCTCCATTAACTGACATTAGGCTTACTTGAAATAATCAGTTATTGTCCTCTGTACACTATTAGGTCTGTGAGTTCCATAGACTACGTCTGCCAGACAGTAAAAACTGTCATAGCACTGACATCCAGTGGCCTCCAGATAGGCCTGCACGGTGTTTAATCCACCCCTCTATAGACCCCCGTGGGATCCTTCCACACGGAGGTGTACAGAGGGTTTGGTCTTCACGTATAGGCATCAGAAGGCGTAGTTCAAATCTTATTCCCATGACCACAGCTTTCTGTCTATTAGGATCTAGGTGAATCTTGGGGAATTTATGTTCCCACATATATTCTATTAGAATCTAAAAGTATTCTGTATACAGAATGGGTGTCAGGTATATGTGTAGATTAGTTTGTAGAATTAGTAGGAGATGAAGGTTAGATAGAAATTAAGACAAACACTGTTTTAGGAAGATAAATACATTTTATTTCTTACCCAAACACAAGTCTTCAAGTTGGTACAAATTACAGATTCAGTAGGACAGCTCACCCCAAGTAGGGTCTTCAGTTAGGTACAGAAGTTGGACAGATTCTGGATATAACCGGACAGAGCTTCGCTGCTTCCAAGGCGTTGGGGAGAACTCCGAAACTAAGCCAAAATTTCCCTTCTTTTATACCCACAGCTCTCAATAGAAGTCAATTGTGAGGAACATTTTTTCTAATATTTCTCAATTTCTGAGATCATACTTTCGCATCCGGCCAGATGTACATCTGTACCCAACTCCTTCCGTTCTAGCTATTGCAAGTTATTTCGCAATTTCCTCTTTTGTCAACATGTTTTTCTCTTCTGCCAGAACATCTTATTTTTAGCATATCAGTTTCACTTCCTCTTTTTTTTTTCATCTTATGATCTCAGTTTCATCTTATAGAAAGACAAACTCCCTTTTAATAAGTGCTACATTCAATTTGTATCTGATTTTGTTAAGACTCATCTATAAGGCCATTAGTAGGTTATCAGGCCTAGTCAGTGCTTTTCAGCTGTACAAAGCTATGTAGCTTGGCGCACCACTATTCCAGTGGATAGATCTTAAACTAGAACGCATATTAACTTGCAGGAAAAGCAAGTCCTTGCTCAGCCAGTCATAGATTTTTAAACCTAGCTGGTATTTTTACAGCCTGAGTCCTAAAATCTGGCCTTCCACCCTTCCGGTGGGCATCCAGTGAGGGCCTCTTGCTGTACTATAATTATACAGCGGTGTTGAGACTCGCCATCGCTCTTGCAAAAGTGACAGGAGGAGGTTGTTGAATTTCGTCAGCATGTGCCTCGCTGCTCATTTCATCATCTGTTTCATCATCAGCCGTTGTTGCTTGCGTGTAGGCGCATATCTCGACATCAGTACTGTCAGCTGTTTGTAGATCGTAATCAACAGCTACATAGCGATGAAACTCCTCTTCAGTAACACCAGCTGGGATGTCAATAATCTGTTCATCTGACACGTTTGCAACAGCTGCATCTGTTTCGTCCCTTTCCACATCCTTAACATTCCACATCCTTAACAAAGCTTGCCCGCTTGTAGCAGTTCACAATGGTTGTCTGTGTAACCTGATTGCAGGCTTCTTTCTGCATACGTAGGGAATCCAACAATGATAGATTACGAGCCAGTTCAACAGTACGTTTTTCCTTGTCAGTCTGGTCATCTATAACGCTCATCAGACGACATAGCACAAGAGCCCGATAATGTTGTTTGAAATTGGCTATTATGCCCTGATCCATAGGTTGGATCAGAGAGGTAGTGTTTGGTGGCAGGAAAACCACCTTGAAGTTAGACAGCCTGACATCATCCTGTGTGCAGCACAATTGTCACAAAGCAACAAAATCTGACGCTTTTGTGCCCGCATTCTAGTGTCTAACTTCTTTAGCCACTGCTTCCAAATTTCCCCAGTCATCCATGAATTTGCGTTAGCCTCGTATGACACAGGAAGTCGCTTAACTTTCTTGAAGCAACGGAGCTGTTTGCTCTTTCCAATGACGAGGGGTTCCAACTTCTCACTCCCATCCATATTGCAGCAAAGGAGGATCGTCAGTTGGTCCTTCCTTTTTACCTCCAGTAGTTTCGGCATGTTTGAATGCAAGTGGTTCCATCAGGAATCGCTCGCCAGTAGAGACCGTTTTCATCAGCATTGAAAATGTCACAAGGTGCAAACTCGTTCAAGATGGTAGGAAGAACTGAAACAACCCAATTTTCAGCACCAAAGTCATCAGCGTCTTGTTTCTCACCATGCTGTTTCTTGAATTTTATGTTCCTCTCCTTCCATCTTTCCAACCATCCAACAGTGGCTTTGAATTCAGTTAGTCCAAGACTTTTCCAGCTAGCTGGTTAGCTTTCTCCATAAGCAGTGGACCACGGACAGGAAACTGTCTGCTCCTGTCTCGAGAAAACCAGCGAAGAAGAGCATCTTCTACCTCCTCAGCTTTTCCCACCCTTTTACGTGTCCTGTGTGGATTTGTATTGTTTTGCCAGTCTTCCAGAAGCTGATCTTTCTGCTTCAAGGCACGTAAAATTTGACTGGGATTGACACCATATTCTTTAGCAATAGATGCTTGACTTTGTTTTCTAATTTTTTAAGAACTTTTTTCGTTCAGCCAGTGTTAAGTCTTACAGTTCCACGACGACGACTCCAGTGTACACTTTCTTTCGCTTATTCTGCCTGTGCCAGTTAGGGGCAGTAAATTTGAAATCTTGTTGGTTCACTCGCCAGTTGGCTTCCATATTCCGTAAGCGCGCTTATGCGGAGTCTTTCCTGCAGAGGAGCGGTCTTAAACCATGCATATAAGCGAATCTTGCACTTATCAGTGGTGCGCTAAACCGAAGTTTGTCCCCATAGAAATTGATGGCGCCAAAAAGGGACCAAAGTACGGTGTGCAGTTAAACAGAGCAGGCGCTTATCCGACGTGCACTGTATTTGGATATTCTGTGCCAGCCATTATCTGGATGTTAACTGTTCTGGAGCTTGTATTTAGAGACAGCTGACAAGGAGGCTTGCACCTTGTGAAAGATGGTATGCATTTATTGCCCCAGATAAAGTTGGTGAGAGGCCATGTTTGCAGAGAGCATATTTCTCTGAAATACTTCCCAGAGGGGGGTGGTATTAAGAATATCTGCATTTTGTTTTGGCATTTCACATTGCTGCTTCCGTGACTATTGATGAGTTTGACATCTGGACTTTTATTAATCCCGAATATTGGTGGTGGTGGAGGAGACGAAAACTGTAACAGAATTCAAAAATGGGTGGTATAAACACAAAGGATTCCTATGTGGAAAGAGAATGGAAGCAAAACAAAACTTACCACTGCTTAGATGGTAACTCTAGTAATTGGGGAAATAAGGGCAGTGCCGGGTAGACTTCTACCGTCTGTGCCCCAATTATGGCTAGACACATCTGGATGGCTGGAATGGTCTTCAACAGCAACTCTGTTGGGGAGTATGTCCAGTGCCAGGCAGACTTCTATTGTCTGTGCCTTTAAAAATGGCAAGGACAGATCAAGAATATATGTTATAGTGCGTGATATGCTAAGAGTTTATCTTGTTGGGCAGACTGGATGGACTGTGCAGGTCTTTATCTGCTGTCATCTACTATGTTACAGGACAGAACTGCTAATAAGTTCTGATGTGATGAACATAGCCGTCTGGATGATGTGTAAGGTATAACATATCTAAAAAGAGAGGTGGGAATTTCAGAATGAGAAATCTTGTAGACAAGGATTAACATTTTGAATTTGATTCTACATGTCAGAGGGAGCAAGTGCTCTTCCAAAAGCCATGGTGTTACTTGATCCCACTTCTTAGCTCTTTTTATACGTTTTATTGCTTTGTCTCGTAGCAGTTGTAATCGTTGTGAATTGCAATAATCTGTTAGTGATTACCATGGAAAGAATCAGCATTCTTAGTGCTTCACAAGAGAATAGAGATTGTACTTAACGGATCATATGACTCTTATAAAAGCATTTTTTTGGAAACCTAAGTTGCATGTTTGAGTTCATCTATGATTTACTCCTAATCTTTTCTTGGATGTGACCTAGTTCATTGGGGCATTTGCTGTTTGGATGGTGGGCAATAATAAGTTGGGTTCCTTTTTATTGAAAAGAATCACTAATAGAGTCTTCCGAGGGAAGCCAGTATTCTGTATATTATCCACTAAAGATTTTTTTTTTTATGGGGTCCTCGCCGACACTGGTAGCCAGTGTTCTGATTTAAGAAATGAGGTAATGTGATCCCATTGTTTTGTTCCGGAGATCATCTTGACATCAATGTTTTCTTCTGTTGTTTCTACTGGGAAACTGTTCATGTATCTCCCAGCATTCCAGGGAAAAAAATATTTCCTTTGGTTAACTTCTGCTTTTACCTTATTTCGACCTGTTCCCAGAGTTGCTAGTCTCTAATTTTCTACTTGAAGGTGCCCCTCTTTTATGCTTTATTTATAACTTTTAAGTATTTGATTTCTCATGTTCCCCTTCTCAGCTAGAGAATGTATGCTTCCTTAGTGTCCCTCCGGACCAGGATTGGACTGATGGGTTGCGCTCGCCTTCCAGCAGGTGGAGACTGAGAGAAATTCTGATTCCAGAGAGCCAATAAGAGCCCCTGGTCATGTGACCTTAGCCTCAGTATTTTCTCAGTCTCCAGCAGGCAGGAGGTGAGCCCATTAGTCTCTCTCTCTCTCCTTTTTTTTCTCTTCAAGATATTACACATATTCCTATTAGTTCTTCTGTGCCTGGAGAATCTCAATTAGAGGCTTGGCAGATAGGGCTTCTTTTCTTTTTCTTTCTTTGCCAGCCTCTGGGGTGTTAAACTCTGGTGTCCCTTCACCCCTTCCTCCCCATCTCCCTTGCTTAGTTGGGAAGGGCTAGCTACCCTTTCACTGAAAGGTGTACTGCCTTTGGGAGAGGCAGCCATTATTATTTTTAAAAGTAATATAGGAAATAATGAGCATTATGAGGCAATGTCTTTTTCTTTCCCCTCAGTTGTGTTCTAGGGCTCTTCTGGACTGTATGAAAATAATGTTTTCAAAGTGGTCTTGCCTTTGGGAGAGGCAGCTAGTATGTTTTCTTTTTCTTCTCAGTATCAGAACAGAGAAGCAGTCCTTCCCCATTGACTTAACGATCCCCTTCTCAGCTAGAGAATGTATGCTTACTGTGTCTTAGGTCTTTTTAGTTTTTTAAATTAAGTGTACAAATTTAGAAAGACATGTGGTTAGGGTGGTGGACTTTGGTCCTGGGGAACTGAGGAACTGAGTTCGATTCCCGGCACAGGCAGCTCCTTGTGACTCTGGGCAAGTCACTTAACCCTCCATCGCCTGCCGCATTGAGCCTGCCATGAGTGGGGAAAAAGCGCGGGGTACAAATAAAAAAAAAAAAATAATAATCTGAAGACTTGTGGCAATACTACTGTTCTCAAACTTGAGTGACTGGTAGCGGAGAGGCAGCTCACGTCACCCTTGGATGTTTCTTTGTTTTGACAGAATTCGAGAACTGACCACGTCACGGGTGGGGTCCTTGCTGCGGATTAGTGGTCAAGTGGTCCGGACCCACCCTGTCCACCCAGAACTGGTGAGCGGCACATTCATGTGCCTGGACTGTCAGACCGTGATCAAGGATGTGGAACAGCAGTTTAAATACACACAGCCCAACATCTGCCGGAATCCGGTGTGTGCCAACCGCAGGAGGTTTATGCTGGATACTAATAAGTCCCGATTTGTTGACTTTCAGAAGGTAAGTGGAAAGACTTCAGATTATGGCATTGTGCTCTGGGTCCTTGATTTCACCAAGGAACCCTTGTGTGTCAAAGCAACGTGTGCATGCAAGGGTTAAATGTTTCAGTAAGGTCTCTGGTGTGTGCATGACCACACTTTTCCGAACGACTACAAACCTAAAGTTACCATTCGTCCGGATTTCCCCGGACATGTCCTCTTTTTGAGGGCATGTCCGGGGCGTCCGGCGGATTTTGCCTGCACGCACGTTTGTCCGGATTTCTAGACAAACGCGGGCGGCGCCGTGGGTCTGGTCTCGTCTCCCCTCCCCTTCCCTACCATGTTCCCTGGTGGTCTAGTGACGTCTTCGGGGCATGAAAGAGCCCCGTCTTTCCTGCCCGGAGCGCTGCCTCCCTTGTCCATCATCCTTCTCGGTCGGCTGGGGATTCAAAATGGCCGCCGAGAGTTGAAGTCTCGCGAGGCCGCTTCAACTCTCAGCGGCCATTTTGAATCCCCAGCCGAGACCGAGGAGGATGCAAGCAAGGGCAGGCAGCGCTCCGGGCAGGAAAGACGTCACTAGACCACCAGGGCTAGATAGTAAGGGGGGGGGGGGGGTGTATGTGACGGGGGGCGGGGGAGGAGACTATGTGACGGGGGGAGGGGAATAGGGGCGGAACGAGGACCCAAAAGGGGCGGGGCGGGGTATGGGCGTGATGGGGCGGGGCAGGGGGCGTGGCATGTGTCTTTTTCAGAGGACACAAAATGGTAACCCTATACAAACCTACAGTGATGGGAGAAGAGGAGGGGAGGGTTATAGACAGCACAGTGATCATTTCCATCCATAATGGTGATCTTACAGAGATAAGAGGAAAATCCAGGTTTGCAGTGACGGAGAATCCAGATAAGCTTGGAAGAGGAGGCTCCGCCAAGCCCTTCAGAGATTTTCATGGGCCCTGTAATAATTGTCCCCTCAATTGCGTTCAGTTACAATTGGTAGTGTAGGGTTTCCCAAACCCATCCTTGCCACGCTGCCAGTCTGGTTTTAGGGATGTCCATAATGAATGTTTATGAGAGAAATTTGCATGCTTCGGAGAATCAGTATATATGATTTTTCTCAGGTGTATTCATTGAATATCTAGAACCTGACTGGCTATGAGATCAGCTTCAGGAAAACCTGCAGCAGTAAAAGTTAAAATCAGGGTAGCAGACTGTCAGTTGCAGAATTTCGTCTTGTTCTAATGAAGCTTGCTCTCTTAAAAATGAAATCTGTTTTTTTTAACTGCTGGGGCTGTCTTTTTGGATGTATTTGCTATTTTTCCAGATGGCCTCCAAATGAATCTGTATGCCTTCCCTCCTTAGGTCCGTATACAGGAGACTCAGGCCGAGCTCCCCCGGGGCAGCATCCCTCGCAGCTTGGAGGTGGTTGTACGTGCTGAGGCCGTTGAGTCTGCTCAGGCCGGTGATAAATGCGACTTCACCGGCACATTGATTGTGGTACCAGATGTATCTCAGCTGTCAACTCCTGGTATGTCTGGATTTTTTTTCCCCTCTCCTGTTCTGTGTGTGAGTATTCAGAGCAGACTGTGATTTCTTTGGTGCTGTCGTGCAGGAGTGCGTGCAGAAACTGGCTCCCGGGTCAGTGGTGCAGAGGGATACGAGACAGAAGGTGTCCGAGGGCTTCGAGCCTTGGGTGTCCGAGACCTGGCCTACAAGCTGGTTTTCCTTGCGTGCCACGTTGCCCCAACAAACCCAAGGGTGAGTTCTCAAAGGGTGGAGGAGTCTGAGAAAATATTGAAAGGGAAGGGGTGCTGATCTAGTCCTGTGTCAAAACTTGTTTGGCAGCAGCTCTGGGGCCCCTTAAAATAGCCAAAGGGACCCAGCTGGCTCCAACATACAGCCACACACTGCATGTGGATTTTTTTTAGACCCCCCCCCCCCCCAATATTTGGCTCAGTTATTCCCCCCCCCCCCCCTTGAACATAGAACAAGGATGTCAACTGTTTAAAAAAAAATTGGGGACAAACTGGTAAATGCTGAGTTCAATATTTCAGGGCTTCCCAAACTATGGTTCTGACCCCAAATGGGGTTGTGAAACCTGCATTTAGGATCACAACCTGGTCTGTGCCTCTGAGGGTTGCATGCTTTCTGTGGCTACACAAATGGGGTTGCAGCCGGAGAAAGATAAGAATCTTGTTTTCATCGGGCGCAGTCAACCTTTAACAGGTTGCACCAGTTGCTGGTCCTATGTAGAAATTATGTGGCGGAGATGTCTGACAGAGTTTTAAAGACCACAGAGAATTTTTGTCTTAAGTTCTAAAAACAAATCCATGTATAGTGTTTGTAGCCATATGTTGGAGCCAGCTGGTGTCTCCTTGGCCATTTTACGGGTCTGGTTTTAAAAACCTACTTTCAAGTTTGATCCCAAGCAAGTTTTGAATAGACAGGGCCAGAAAGTGGTAGGCCATTGGTTCCCAAACCTGATCCTGGAGGCAGTGCATGCGAATCTCTCTCGTGAATATTCATTGTGGATATCCTGAAAACCTGACTGGCTGGGGTGCCTCCAGGGCCAGGTTTGGGAACCACTGCAGTAGGCTTTGGTTTCCGCTTCAGAGCTCAACATTTTACAGTGAAAACATAGTCAAACCATTAACCTTTCCCAAGTTATAACCTCTACACTTTTATATAGTAGGTGAAACTATTATTTCCTGAGTCTACAAGAGTTGTGTTTTTTTTTTTTTTTTTTTAAAAGCCCAATCAGATGTGCTGTCTACCCTCGCTTCAGTTTTCAATGCCTTTTGACATTTTAATAAGAGACCAAATAATTGACCCCACCTGGATTTGGGTGATTGTGACGTCTGGCCCCTGCTGCCTAGGACTCCTGCTGTCAGGGATCCTGGTTCTGATAAGCTCCGGCTCCATTAAACCACTAACTTTTATTTATTTATTTTTTTTAATCACCAAGTCCTCGGTTTTCCTTCTCCAATACAGGCAATAGACTCCTCCCAGTTTTTGGCTGATTTCGGGCTCCCTCAGAAGTGACCACCTTGTAGGGGGGGTTTTTGGCCTAAGAAGAAGGTGTTTATAACCTGCAAAGAAATTGAGTGATTAATGAGGTTATTACAAATCAGAAGCCATGTAATTGTACCTTTTTGGCTTTTAATATTTCCTAACTTAGGGTTCGTGTTCGCCCTT
This sequence comes from Microcaecilia unicolor, assembly GCF_901765095.1. Classification (NCBI taxonomy): domain Eukaryota; kingdom Metazoa; phylum Chordata; class Amphibia; order Gymnophiona; family Siphonopidae; genus Microcaecilia; species Microcaecilia unicolor. Next base: position 267,269,713 of record NC_044037.1, read on the forward strand.
CTCCCTCCTGATGCATCTCTTCTTCCCTTGCTGTCCCCACAAAGCTCTTGCCATCCCATCCTCCCACCCCCACGTGCCTTAATCACCTTCAGTCTTCACCTGCGCAACAACAGCAGCACTCATAGGCTGCCTGCAGCATGCACCGGGGTTTTCTCTCTGAACTGTCCCGCCCCTTCTGACACAATTTGGGGTGGGACAGTTCAGAGAGAGAGCCCCGGTGTAGGCCGCAGACAGCCTATGAGTGCCACTGGCACTGCCTGGGTGAAGACTGGAGGTGATTTTAAGGTACAGGGAGAGAGAAAGACAAAGCTTTGTGGGGAAGGGAGAAATGTGGTGGTAGGAGGGAAATGTAGTATGAGACACACCCCCTGTTGAAAATTCCTGGCTGCGCCACTGGAGAGGAGATTGGATGATTGGGCAGGGCCAGCTGCAGCTTGGGAAGGAGAGTTGCCAGTTCACCCCCAGCTCAACCAAAAATGGGGTGAGGTGGTGACTGCCATGATGCACAAATGGAGAGAAGTCGGTTGTATCTATTTTTTTGACATGTTCTAGTAACCCATGAAGACTGTGTGGCTCAAGATACATTTTCTGTCTGATCCTGTTCTCAGTTTGGTGGAAAGGAGCTGCGCGATGAGGAACAGACCGCAGAGAGCATTAAGAACCAGATGTCTGTGAAGGAGTGGGAAAAGGTGTTTGAAATGAGCCAGGATAAAAACCTGTATCACCACCTGTGCACCAGTCTTTTTCCTACTGTGCACGGTAAGAGGTTGACTGGGGCACTGTTTTTTTAAAGGAGACTTGCCAGACACTCCCAATAGAAAATGTCCAACCCACTAGGGCCTGACATCTTTCCAGAACCTACCGATTTTCCCACATTCCCACCACACATGGAAAAAGGAATGAGGATTAGAATTATTCCATAGCTGCTGCTGTCCTTTGGGTAAGGGGTGGGGAATTGCATTTGGAGGAGGAGGGGTTAGGGAGATCATTTGGGAGTAGTTAGTCATGGAAGAAAATTAATTTGGAGGGTTGTTTTGTATCTTAAATGTTTGTCCTCCCACCCCACCCTTTGAGTTCTTTTCCACGTACTCTGTTTAGCGTCAGCTGCTGCAGTATTTGGAGTATGCATGAATAAACATAGCCTTTCACTAGAGACTGAACATCTGCAGTCAATCTGGTCCGCTCTTTTTACATTTGGGATAATTTTTATAAACAAGATGCTTTCATGGAAAGTCCAAAAAGACAGGGAGACTGCAAAAGCTGGTCACACTACTCCCTTACATGGAAAGTCCAAAGCGGTGCCTCCTTTTTTTTTTTTTTTTTTTTTTAAATAAAAACAACCTCGACACCTAGAAAGTGTTATACGTACTTACGTTTTTGGAGAGGTAATGAATATGCGTGAAATATTTGCATACTGCTGAGACCCTCTGGGTTTGCAGTTTGACACCACTACCAAAGAGTTTGGACCAGGTTCTAGGACGGGAGTGAACAATTTAACTTTGAGTTTTGTAAAACTTTCCACATTTCTAGGTGTTGATGTGTAATTGTTGCTGATAGCTTGTTATTTCTTGGTGCAGGTAACGATGAGGTGAAGCGAGGTATCTTGCTCATGCTCTTTGGAGGTGTTCCCAAAACCACCATGGAGGGCACCTCTCTGCGTGGAGACATCAATGTCTGCGTCGTGGGGGATCCCAGCACAGCCAAGAGCCAGTTCCTCAAGTATGATGTTTGCAGATTTGTTAAGTATAGCTTAGATGGGAAAGAAAATTTTAGGTTTTGCTCTTGCCTTTTCAGTAGTAGCTCAAGGCGAGTTACAGTCAAGTGCTGTAGGCTATATCCCTGTCCCTGGAAGGCTCACAATCAATGAAGGATTAAGGGCCTTATATTATAAAGTTTATGCTCCTAAACTTTTTATGCTCCTAAATGTACACTCCTTATTTATGCAGCTAAATTACGAGGGTACACTATGCTTGTAAATTTAGGAGCAAAATCTTTATAGAATAAGGCCCAAAGTCACTTGCTCAGGATCACAAGGAACAGAAGTGGGCTCCCTTGGTTCACAGTCCCTGTGTAGCAGACTGGATTTGTCTTCAGACCTCCTGTCTTCAAGTGCACACACAGCAAGCCAGCAGTGTTCATTGCAGCTGTATCATACCCTCTTCCCCCTTGGGTACACCTTGTAGACAAGGGGTTCACTCAATTCCAGTGCAAAGTCCACAGACCTCTTTTAATTAGGCATGGAACTGATTGTAATGTAGATGCCCAGCACTATAAGACCTGGCAGTGCCACTGGAGCACATTAGGGGATGATATTCCCACAGAAAAAGTGGAATTGGCACTGATTGAAGCTCCTCAGAGGAGAAACACTTTTCACTTCACCATATCATTGACAATTGCCACAACTGCTAACCAGGGGCGTAGCCAGACTTCAGCGGGAGGGGGGGTCCAGAGCCCGAGGTGAGGGCACATTTTACCCCCCCCCCCCCCCCCCCCCCCGGCACCACCACCACCAACAGCAATTTTGACATCCACCGTGGCCTACCTTTGCTGGCGGGGGACCCCAACCCCCGCCAGCCGAGGTCCTCTTCTTCCGGCGCAAGGCTTCGTTCTGTTTCTATGAGGTAACATGCAGGACGTCGGACTCCACGTGAAGGACGTCAGACTCACAGAAACAGAACGAAGCCTTGCGCCGGAAGGTAGGCGGGGAGGGTTGGCGGCGGGAGGGGGGTCGAGACGGTCATTGGCAAGGGGGTCCAGGGCCAAATCTACAGGAGCCCAGGCCCCCGTGGCCCCACATAGCTACGCCACTGCTGCTAACAGGTTTCGAATAGTGCTGATATTGCCTTACCATGTGTCCTGTAAAATGTGCGTTCATATTTGCAAACACCGAGTGATGGTCTCAGATTTGGACCAGTCTCGTGATGTCTCCTGCATGTTTTTTTTTCTGCTCTCCAGGCATGTGGAGGAATTCAGTCCCCGGTCTGTGTACACCAGTGGCAAAGCCTCCACCGCTGCTGGTCTGACAGCAGCAGTGGTGAAGGATGAGGAGTCACACGAGTTTGTGATTGAAGCTGGAGCCTTGATGTTAGCTGATAATGTAAGTACTTAGTTTAAATTTTAAAAAACATAGCTACATTTTGGTAGCGAAAACAGCAACAATTACTATGTGTTTTACTCAAATTTATCAAGCAGCTGCAGCACTGTAAAATGGCACTTTCCTGTATTTACCAAAAAAACACATAGGCAAAACTGACAAACTTGTTGAAAGAGGTGTGTATGCGTCACAGAAGGATGCACAGCAAAGTAATTCCAAGAGTAGCGATGTTTATTTAAATCTGTTTTTATTAAATTTGAGGACTGCACATACAAATCAGCAGAACAATGAAACATTTGCACTTCATATCTACTATAATAAAACTCACCCTCAACATTCTGAAGACAACGTTCTGAAGTCACTCAGTCACTCCCTGAAGGGTTCATGGATTCATGGTGGTGAAGCCACAATACTGGCCATGTCTCTCTGCCCCGCCCTCGCATGACGGACCAATCAGAAAAAACACCCTCAACATTCTGAAACACAAAGGACCATCACAACACCGTTCCCAGGCAACACTAGGCAACGTAAGATGGACCAATCAGAGGAAACTACGTGACAATAAGGGAGGAGCATTCCCCAGCAGAATGGCTCATTATCTGTGCAGCACGGAGAGCACAGAACCAGCGCTAGAACGAGAGAATATTCCTGCTGTGGGTATGTGCAAAAATAGACCGGGGGGGGGGGGGATAAAGTTTTAAATGCCTAATGCCAGTACTGAAGAGTGCCAGAGGGCCCATAGCAAAGACTATATTTGGGATCGCTTGACATGGAGTCAGAGGAGCCGGAAAACAACGTGCCCGTCGCCATCTGGGACGTGGACGAACAGGACAAGCTGCGGCCCAGCTGGAAGGATTACCCGCGACCCAGCCAGCAGCAAACAGCGACCAAGGACAGCACAGCACATCCCCCAACCCCCAAGCAAAAAACAAAACAAAAAAAGACACACATCAACAACCTGCACACACACCGCACCCTCACACACACACACACACACACACACACACACACACACACACACACAAAAAAAGCCACATGCTAGCGCCCGTTTCATTGGTTTCGGAAACGGGCCTTTTTTACTAGTATATCAATAAAGAAATCAAAGTAACAGAGAACAATGTTTCTTACTATCGCCTCTTCCCACCCCCTAACCTTCCTGGTCTGATATGGTCTAACAATTGTATAGACGACAAACAAAAGAAGCGCAGCCTTCGCAAATGCTGAACAATAGATAGGTAAGATGCCTTGAGGAGTGAATACTAGGCTTTCAAGCCTTGCCTAGCAAAACATGTCCATATAGGCAGCGGATCTGGATATCGGATACAAGCTGATTCAAATATTGAGTAAATTGCTATCAACAATAATTAGCTATAATGATAAAGTGTTCAGTCTAAGTGTAATAAAAATGTTTTACCAATGAGGAGGCAAGCGAGTCATGAGTACATGGCTCATGTGAAAAGAGTCACCGTTGAGGTCATGAATAAATGTATTACGAGTGTTGAGCATTTGAGTAAGTTTGAAGAATAAATTAGGTGCACCAGTGTACCTGATCAAACAAAAAATGAACCTTCCCGTCATCCAGCATGTTAAAAAAAAAAAAAAAAAAAAAACACCCCCTTCCCCCCCCCCCCCCCCCCCTAAAAAAGAAACAGTGAATTCTTCTACGGTACATAAGTCATAATATAATCAGAAAAGCGGGAGAGCAGGAAAGATAACCCAAGTAAGGGGCATCGAAATTTAAGCAGTTCCTTCCTCTGAAGCTTCGGGAGCATCCATGCTAACGGTTATGAACCATCTGGTTTGGGATCTAATTGGCCCATGTAGTGTTTTGAGAAATTAATGCTTTTATTACATCTGAGTAGGCTTCTGACAGAGTGCTGTGATTGTATTGTTTTTATTGAATGGTTCCTTTTGTATGATTGTGTCTTTCCTATATATTTTTTTGGAGTTCCTTTCTTTTTATCTGGTATATATTTTGTGAACCACCTTGACTTGTACTGTAAATAAGGTGGTATATGAAGTTCCATAATAAGCATAAACATAACGTGAGCTGGGAGTAGCTGACAGACGGTGCTTCTTACCTGCTGCTTGCTCCTGCTGGTTTTCCTCTGCAGACAGAACCACATGGACACCTGTTTCTGGAGGTTTTATAATGCATTAATTATGGTGAGGACTCAACACTTGTTTGCCTAGGGGCCCGCCAAAAGGTTAATCTGCCCTACTGCTCCTCGCACATTCCTCACCTCTTTCCCATATGTCTTCTCCTTCACATGTCCTTATCACCCCCTCTTTCTTCTCTTCTGTATCTCTCAACTTCCTCTCATCTTGCTTCCCGTGTTGAGTGGCCTTTTGTCAAAAGACTGAGGACTCAGTGAATGACAATCCCTCCCCCCACCCACATTCACTTGTCTGTTTCCCCTTCTCAGGCTCTTGTCTCCCTCCTTCAGTGCTCCATCTTGCTCATACATCCTCCCTAGCAAATACTCCTCTTTTAACCCAGTCTCGGCCATCTCTTTCCAGCGCTTCCCACATCGCAGTCCTCTGTCAAACCATTAGGTGTCACTTAACACATTTCAAAGGATGGGTTTTACAGTTCAACCAGAGGGTGCCAATGTCCCACATCATCACTTATTATTGTGTTTCTCCACCAATAAAAAGCCACACACACACAGCAACCAGCAGCAAACTACATGGTTCAGTCATTAGGTGTCATTTTACAGGGAACTTATGTCTGTGATTTGAATGTATGACATTTGTTCCCTAGTGCATGTCCCTTGTTTGGCCAGCAGATGGTGACTGTCTAACAGCTTTACAAATAAAAGAAAAGACAGAGAAGTGACCATTTTTTTTCCCACCTGAGCTGTGATGTAATTTGTAGTCTCAGTGTGGGATCACAGAGGTAAACATCTCTGTCCTGAGATCCTGTTCAAGACTTGTGAGCAGTTAATTTCCTGAAATTCCTCAGGCACTACCCAAGTAGAGACAGTGTTTAGACAGTTTTAATATTGATCCTTGTTCAGTTACCTGTTATTGCCTGTTACTTTTCCATCTGTTGTATATGGTTTACTGTTCTAATTCTGTGACAGTAAACCTTGTTAGTTTATTGGCTCTGTTGTCCTGGATTGACTAAGAATCCTGGTGGTTTGTGTGTTGGGTCTGTGGGTGCTTTCCAGGAACTGTGGGACCCCTGAGATTAGAAATAACCATGGAATAACTTGAGAATGGGAGACTCACCCAGAGGCAAGTGGGACCAAGTCAGTGGGGTGGAGGGTGCTAGTATAGAGCACATGCCCAGGTGCAGGTGGGCCTGAGCATTCCTGGGGACAGACCCTCCAGGTGGTCGCACGGTTAACTCCAGGCGGGTGCTAAGCGTTTCGTGACAACAACCATTAAAAAAAATTATAAAGTTCAGTCACATAAATGAAATACATAGGTGGAGAAGTGGCCTAGTGGTTAGAATGGTGGACTTTGGTCCTGGGGAACTGGGTTCGATTCCTACTACAGGCACAAGGCAGCTGCTTGTGACTCTGGGCAAGTCACTTAACCCTCCATTGCCCCAGGTACAAATAAGTACCTGTATATAATATGTAAGCTGCATTGAACCTGCTATGAGTGAGAAAGCGTGGGGTACAAATGTAAGAAAATTTTTTTAAAAATACCAGCAGGGATAGGGTTGTGGCAGCATGGAGAGATGATTTGGGGGGGGGGGGGAGAGCAAAGTGGGGAAAGCATATAAAATTACTTCCAGTTCCTCTTTGTGTCTGTGACAGGGAGAGGCAGTTTAAAAGGAGTGACGTTAACATTATGTGCTGTAGAAGCTGGAATTGCTCCTCTGCTAGAAAAGCAATGGACTATATTTTAGGAAACCTTTCTCTGGAACTCCCTGTCTGATCTGGCTCTTTTTGGGGGTCCCCCCCCCCCCCCCCCCAATCTTTCACTGTTTTGGGGTTGGTTTCCCTCGCATCTAATTTGGTCCCTTTTCTTTACATTTTTGGAGTGTTATTTTACCTCCAGACATGCAGACAATATGAACACCTAGTGTTTATTTCTTTCAAACATCAGGTTGGGAAGAATACAACCTGGACTGTAGAACGACAGTTACTGTCCTGAATGTTGATTTCTATCTAACATAGTTCTTAGATTTCTATTAATGTATTATAACGTACATTTGCATATATTATTTCATTTATTCTGAAAGCTTGGTTGATTGGTGCTCCTCCGAGGACAGATTTGAGATCTGATGTCGTAGACAATCCTGTTGACCTCAGCAGGAGTTCATCTATCTGAGTGTGGGGTCAGGGTTAAAACTTGGCTGATCTGTGCTTGGCCTTTTTCTCTCTAACCCATAGAGTAAGATTTTGTAACGTCTTCTCAGGGTGTTTGCTGCATTGATGAGTTTGACAAGATGGATATCCGGGATCAGGTGGCTATCCACGAAGCCATGGAACAGCAGACCATCTCCATTACCAAAGCAGGCGTCAAGGTAGCTTTCAGTAATTCTCTCATTAGACTGATACCCATTGCTGGTGCTGAGCTTTAAATGCCAGACTCATGTCTGTTGTTTTTTTTTTTTTTCTCGTCAGGCTACGTTAAATGCTAGAACTTCTATCTTGGCGGCAGCAAACCCAGTGGGTGGCCGATACGACAGAGCAAAGTCTCTGAAACAGAATGTAAACTTGACAGCACCCATCATGTCCAGATTTGACCTCTTCTTTATTCTGGTGGATGAATGTAATGAGGTTAGTCTAATTTTCTGCATATAAAGTTGTTTGATCTTGTTAGAATCTGTGCTTGATGTGTGCACAGGTGGATGGGGTGGAAAGATGGCAGAGGGGGATTTGTGCATTTCCCCCCCCCCCCTTCAAATTGTGTCTATAAATATAAGCTCCGATCACATTCCACCCACAGCATGGTTGAGTGGCTTTGTTCTTTGAGGCTCTGTTTTTAGACTCACAAGGCTATATCATGTTTAGGATCTCTATACAGTATTTGGACAAGGTTCCTGTTTTTTTTTTGCCTTCAGCTGAGATGCTGGGTATGTTCATTTTGGACTTTTGATATCAAATGACCCCTGACTCTGGCACTGTGCATCGAAACATGGCCCGTGTCGGGTCATTGATGTGCAAGATTGATCTACGCTGTGGAATAAAAGAACCTCCCGTTTTTGAAATCTCTTGGTGCTTTTTCTTTTCATGCTAGAAACAGGAGGTACCTTGGCTCACATTTTAAACCAAAATCAGAAAAAAGGGGGGGTGTAAATGACCAGAGCGATGAAACAGGATATTCTGTCTTTTATTGTTGGCATCCACAGAAAATAGCACAGATTTAAAGTTTTGAATAGTCAAACACTGAATAATGGACTCTACACTATACGTGTTTCGGCCGTAGCCTTCATCAGGATTCGAGGCAAATAAACAGTACGCAGTTGTATATACTGCTTGCTGTCCGTTAGCATCTACATTTCATGTTTTAGACCTTGGTGATCTAACACTGATTGTTACTTTGATACATTTTTATTTATTTGCCTGGACAACTGATGAAGTCTAAGGCTGCAACATGGACCATGTATAGAAAATTATTCAGTGTTTGACTACTACTATTATTTAGCATTTCTATAGCGCTACAAGGTGTGCGTAGCGCTGCACAAACATTTGACTGTTCAAAGCTTTAAATTTGTGCTATTTTCTGTGGATGCCAACAGTAAAAGACTTAACAGAATATCCTGTTTCATTGGTCTGGTCATTCCCACCCCTTTTTTTTTTTTTTTTTTTGCTGCTTGTTTCCTTTGGGATTTGGACTTCGTTTTCTGAAGACTTTCACATTTTAAACCTGCAGTGGTGCCAGAGCAGAGCAATGCATTAAATATTAGCAAGAAAGGACATGCTAAGGACCTGATGCATGCGTGCTGGTGAGCATGGAGGGAGCTGACTGGAAGGAATCTGAAGTGGGCTCCAAGGTGGAGGTGACAAAGCATAAGTTGGCTCAGGGTGCCAGAACCCCTTCAGCCAGCCCCAAATGTAGCAAAACTTACTTGGGTAAAGAACAATATCCTGTAGCCCAGTCAATCTTATACAGCTGACACCAGGGAGCCCCAGAACATCTGATGCCCTATGTGAACCTTCAGCCTTGTAGGGTCTCCCCCACCCCACCATCCCCATAGTCTATCTAATTTATTTATTGGAATTTATTAACCATCTTTATGAAGAGAGTCACTCAAGTCGATGTACAGTCTAACATGTCCAGCATCCCTGTCCGTCCTTTCCTCCTGCCACTCTTGCTACCACCCTGAATACATTATAGGGTGTTTGAGCACCTGTTCAAGGCTTGCTGACCCAAACTTCCTTCAGAGGGGATGGGTCACAGCAGACATTGAGTCACATGGGTTCTCAGAAATACCTACAGCTGTCTTGCCTGTGTCATGCTGTGCCACTTCCCTGACTTCTGCTGTTCTACTCTGCCTAGTGGAAAGGCTAGCTTTGGCTGCAGTTAAATCATATCTTTACTGTGTGGACTGGAGTAACCTGGCAGGAGGGGGCCAATTGATCTTTATCTGCCGTTATCTAATGTGTTAGCAGATAGTGGTTCATTGCAGCAGCTGTAAGTATTTTCTCTGGTCTTAGCAGGATGACTGCTACCATGCACTTTTATAGTCATACAAATTATATGTAGTGCTAGCCAGATACCTGTAAGATCAGGGCTTCTCAGACCTGGCCTGGAGACCCCTCAGCCAATTAAGTTAGTATGAGTACACATGCGAAATCCTGCATGCATTGGAAACCCAGCATATGCAAATTTATCTCATGCATATTCACTATGGATATCCTGAAAAAGCACAATGTGTAGGGTTGCACTTTTTGGTGCTTGTAATGGAGTCAGGATAAATCAAAAAGGATAAGCACTAAGAATTGGGGGGGGGGGATCTCAAAGGCAGATTAGTGGGTGGAAGTTTCATTGAAGATAGGTATGAGTTTAAAGTGCTATGGTAAAGCTGTGAGAACATAACAAAAAAACCAGGAAAACCCAAAGGCATAAAAAGCAGGAAGGCGAACTTATCAGAGGACTCATTTACAGCAAAACTGTAGTTTTACTGAGGGGTAAAAGATGTTTTTTAACTTTTTGGAAGAGCAAGTGTTAGTTGATGAAATGGAAATGTTGTACTTGCCCTAGCCACTTTTCACAGTTAACAAAATAAGATCATCATTCTTATAACATCTCCAGAGAACCCAGACAGAGGCCACATATTCAAACTTCACCTAAATGTGCAACTGTTTGTTCTATGTGTCACTAAACGTTTCCTGAGCTCACAGGCACAGGGGTGGGGGGGGTGGGGGGAAGAAAATGCACAGCCCCCCCGGATCTATCGGAAATATTTCTGGTGTTCTATGCTTGGCCAATAATTCTGGCTCCTACTTTGGTTTCAGGTCACAGATTATGCCATTGCCAGGCGCATTGTGGATCTTCATTCCAGACTTGAAGAATCCATCGATCGTGTGTATTCCTTAGATGACATTAGAAGGTATCTGCTTTTTGCACGACAGTTTAAGCCAAAGGTAAGATTTATAGATCACTTGACCTTTGCAGGAAAGGAGAAAGGAAATGGGACTTGACATACAGCCTTTCTGTGGTTTTTGCAACTTCATTTAAAGCGGTTTATGTAGTATATACAGGTACTTATTCGTACCTGGGGCAATGGAGGGTTAAGTGACTTGCTTAGTCACAAGGAGCTGCAGTGGGATTCAAACCCAGTTCCCCAGGATCAAAGTCCGCTGCACTAACCACTAGGCTGCTACTCCACTCCAAAAGAGTGTAGGTGTGGGGCAAGTATTGACCAGGCGGGAAGAAGTAATCCTGTGCCAAGTACTTTCAGACCTGGTCTTGAAGGGACTTCTGTGGAAAAGCTATGACGTGCATCTTATTTCACCAATTGTTCATATATCTGGGTACATCTACCCTCTCCTTAGGTCCCTTTATCTGTTCTACAGTGGAATTTGAATTTCACTTTCCTCTTAGTACCAGCTGGAGCAATGAATTTATTTAATCCTAGGAGAATCAAAAATTTGTCAACCCTTTCAAAAGGTACAAAGACCAGGGGATATTCAATGAAGTTACATGGAAATAATTTTAAAACAAATAGGAGGAAATATTTGTTTTTTTTCACTCAACAAATAGTTAAGCTCTGGAATTTGCTGCCGGAGGATGTGGCAACAGTGGTTAGCGTATCTGAGTTTTTTAAAAAAGGTTTGTACAATGGCATCCTTTGATCTTCTTGCTTGGGAAGAGGCCAGAGCGCTTTACATCTGATCAGTGGCTCTTGTTGAGAGGCTCTCTGCATGCGACCCGAGTACATTTAGCACAAAATTGGAAATCACGGCTGGTGCCCCCAATGATGAGATGGCTAACCAAAGTGTGCTACATATGTGAGATGGAGAGATTGACTGCTGTGAAGAGAAAAACTCTCCCCAAATGGAAAAGGATTTGGGAACCCTTTTTAAAAGTGTGCTCTGGATAAAAGGTGTATTAATAGAATGGAAGGGAAGGAGGAGGGGGGGGGGGCAGGATACGGGTAAAGGTGGATTTATATAAAACAAAACTGAAAAAAATTTTGAAGTATAATAAGTAACTGTTATAGCATTGTTATTGGGTTGGAGCATTCTTCTGCTAAGTACTCACTGTCTGACCCACCACATGTGAGGAATATTGTATTGTATCGAGCTGAGTATGTAATGTTTTACTTATGCAATGCTTAATAAAGACTTCTACAAATCAAAAAAGGTTTGTACAAGTTCCTGGAGGAGAAAGACACGGGGGAGCCACTTCTTGCTCCAGGATTCTTATTTATTATTTAGATTTTGCTGACACCTTTTTCAGCAGTAGCTCAAGGTAAGTTACATTCAGGCACTCTAGATATTTCTCTGTCCCAGGAGGGCTCACAATTTAAGTTTGTACCTGAGGCAATGGAGAGTTAAGTGACTTACCCAAGATCACAAGGAGCAGCAGTGGGATTTGAACCGGCCACCTCTGGATTGCAAGACCGGTGCTCTAACCACTAGGCCACTCCTCCACTCAGCAACATTCCATGTAGAATCACCAATAATAGCAACATTCCATGTAGACTCTCCAATATTTATTTATTTAGATTTTGCTCACACTTTTTTCAGTAGTAGCTCAAGGTGAGTTACATTCAGGTACTCTGGATATTTCTCTGTCCCAGGAGGGCTCACAATCTACATTTGTACCTGAGGCAATGGAGGGTTAAGTGACTTGCCCAAGATCAGAAGGCGCAGCAGTGGGATTTGAACCAGCTACCTCTGGATTGCAAGACTGGTGCTCTAGCCACTCCTCCACCCCAAAGTGTGTTGTTACTTTTTGGGGTTCTACATGGAATGTTGCTACACTTTGAAATTCTGCATGGAATCTTATTATTCTTTAAAATTCTAGAATCTTTATTTGTTTGTTTAGATTTTGCTCATACCTTTTTCACTAGTAGTTCAAGGTGAGTTACATTCAGGTACTCTGGATATTTCTCTGTCCCAGGAGGGCTCACAATCTACATTTGTACCTGAGGCAATGGAGGGTTAAGTGACTTGCCCAAGATCACAAGGAGCAGCAGTGGGATTTGAACCGGCCACCTCTGGATTGCAAGACTCAGTGCTCTAACCACTAAGCCACTCCTCGGATTGGCAGTACAGAATCGTTTCTGTCGGGTGATTGTGACTTGGATACTGGGCTAGATGGACCATTGGTCTGACCCAGTATAGCTATTATGCTCTTATGTTCTTTTTAAGGCAGGGGTTCTTAACCCAGTCGATGCACCCTTCTAATTGGATTTTCAGGGTACCCACATGAATGTGCATGACTGATTTTTATACAGTGCAGGTAGTGCGTGCAAATTGTGCATATTCGTTGTGAGTACCCTGAAAACCTGACTGGCTGGGTGTGTCTCAAGGACTAGGTTAAGAACCACCGTTCTAAGGCAAGCAATAAATGCACATTCCAGATAAAAACACAGGTACCCTTTCCTGGTGGTGAAGGAGAAAGACTGCAGATGAATTGTGTCCTATTACTGCTTTCTCACCAGAGGACCTGGATTCAGCCTCTGCCTCATGTTTTATGATTCGTTAGTCCACAGAGAAGAGCACCAAGGCAGAGGTCCAGTGGCAACCATAAAAAGTTGTGGCCACTGCTTTTCACTAGTGTGTGTGAGTGATTTCTGCCGGGCTCTTCAGAAAGCCTGTCGTCCTGTTTAATGATTAATTATTCCACTTAACAGAGATCTCTCTTATATAGATGGGGGTTTCTTTTTATTGAGTGAGTGAGATATTTTCTAATTAGGATGGTGGAAGCATATTCATTCTTCTGCTTTGTTCCCACAGATCTCTAAAGAGTCTGAGGATTTCATTGTTGAGCAGTATAAGCGTCTCCGGCAGAGGGATGGCTCTGGGGTGACCAAGTCCTCCTGGAGGATCACCGTACGCCAGCTGGAGAGTATGATCCGTCTTTCAGAATCCATGGCCAGGATGCACTGCAGTGATGAGGTGATGGGCCTCAGCTTTTTTTTCTCCCACAGATTGATACAGCTGGCCTTCTGGAAGTTTTCTTTTTCTGTCTGTCTCGTAGCCCACTGCATAGCTGGACCTCCTGACTTTTTGTAAGAAAACTGTGTTGAGACTACATAATAGCATAAATTCTAAAAGGAATAGGTCTCTAGTAATACTAGCCTTAGGGGTCCTTTTATCAAGCTGCAGGAAAAAGGATCCTTCACTAGTGGTAGGGGCTGTTTTTCCCACGTGCCAGGGCCCTTGTTACCGCAGCGGTTAAAAAGCCCCCAGACACATATGGCCATGCATTAAGAACTCTTACCACATGGCCATGCAGCGGGGAACCCTTACCGTCACCCACTGAGGTGGCGATAAGGGCTCCTGCGCTAACCTGGCGGTAACTGGGCAGTACGTGGTGATTACTGCCCCGTTAACGCCACGCAAGCCGTTTCCAGGGGTTTTCTTTTTCACCCATAAATGGTTTCACCCGTAAATGATGCGCCCTCAGGGCGAGACTACCGCCAGCAGCCGCATTGGGCTGGTGGTAGTCCCGAAAGAGCAAGTGGTAAGCTCTGTAAAAGGGCTCCTTGGTGAGGAAAGTGTCAGACGCTAATGTTTTTCCTTATTAGCCTTAGATCCAAGCTCTCTGTACCCTAAATAGTAAGAACTAACTCCACAACCAAGTATTCTAAAATACAGTACTTATTTACAATAGCAGTAAAGATAATTTGCAAAGAAGGCAAGAATATAGACACAGGAAATCTTATAGAAACAGCTCAGAGTAAACGCACATAAATCCCTAACTAGACTCCTAAGTAAGAGAGTCACACTGAGCCCACAGCACTTATACAAAAGTATGTGGCACACACGCAACCTGATGGAGACTTCTAGCCGGTGTGTTCCTCAGATGTTCAATCAGCTTCAGCACAGTCTGCTCCTTGGATGGAATGTTAACACAGCAGCCCCCTTGCCTCCGATAATAGCCTCTTTTTATATGGAAATCATGGGCTGCAGCTGTGCTAATGACTTACATTCTGGCCTTGGGGATGACACACACAACTTTGTTTACACCAAATATTGTGGCTTCAAAGACAACTGATTATCTCACTGGCACCACATCGAAGGAGTCACCTTGACAAGAAGCCGGGGTTTCATAAACGATGTGCAATTTGCCAGCCACAGCGTTTCTCCATCTGAAAGGGTAATTCCAAGAGTCCTGGCCATGACGTCAACACTGATGATAACCTTGTCATTTTAGCATACTGGGACCCTTGTCAGCAGTCTTTGTCTGTATGCAAGGTTGCAGCTTCAGCAGATAATAGGCTTTGCATTGGGGATAAAATGCAATAAATTGAAAGATGGAATAAGCTTGGAGCTGCATTTTTGAAGTTGGGTTATAAATGCTGGATAGTGCCACGTATTATAATCCCATATATCGTTGTTATATAGGAACACATATAGTGCTTCATAGTGCTTGTTTTGCTCCTAAATTTCAGGTGCAACCGAAACATGTAAAAGAAGCATTTAGATTATTAAATAAATCTATTATCCGTGTTGAGACTCCTGATGTCAATTTAGATCAAGATGAGGTAGAAGAGGAAATGGAACAGCCAGACCAAAATGGAATCAATGGTGAGTTGCCTGAGCTTACATTTTGCTGTAATGTGAATTTAGGGCCAAGAATAACACACACACCCTCCCCCGCCCCTCCCCACAGATATGACTCTCTTCTATTTGTCTTTTAACCAGTTCTTGGACTTTTTTCTAAATTGGTCCCTAGGACATGCTGAGGTTCCCAATGTTGTGAATGGGATTAATGGTCATATTGAAGATGTCGGCAGAGACAGTGAACCCAAGCCCTCCATGAGGCTGACTTTTTCCGAGTACAGAAGAATTTCCAACTTGCTTGTTCAACATCTGCGAAAAGCAGAGGAAGGTAAGAGCTCATTTTGACTGAGCATATAAAGAATACCTTAGTAAAGGTTTTCTTCAACGTAGTAGCAAGTAGATGAGTAAAAGATCTACAGGTCCGTCCCACCTGCTCAAGTTGTCTTTTCTTTCGGATTTTCTACCACATTGGGTCGACAAGCATGTGTTTTAAACCAACACCACTTCCCTTTTCTTTACCCCAAACTACACAACCCTTGTCCTAATGCTGCCCTCTATATCTATTCAAACATAGTTAAATTCTGTTTCACTGCTGACCACAACCATCTCATCTGGTAGATATTCCAGGCCTTATTGTCATGCGTTGTGTATATATTTATTTATTGGGATTTATTAACTGCCTTTATGAAGTGATTCACACAAGGCGGTGTACAGTAGGTACAGTTTAGCATTAAACTTACAATTCTGTTAACAGCACAACAATAGTAAAATGTACAAGTGTATAAACATAAATACAATGAAAGAGGAAACTTGAAAAAAGCAAATTGAAACCTAATAATAAGACTACCACGAAACAGGATCAAAAAATATACAGAATGTAAGTCATTAGCACAGCTATAGCCCTGAAATTCAAGTAACAGAGATATAATAAGATGCAAACATAATAATGATGGAATATCTAATAAGCACATTTAGTAGTCTCGAGTTATTGGTAACCCCTCTGGGAGTAAATTCCAGAGCACGGCAGCTACTCCTGAGAAAGCTCACTGGCGGGTATCACATTGTATAATTTCTTTTGATGAGGGGACAGATAGAGATGCTCCTTGAGAGAACCTTACAGACCTAAAAAAAAAAGGTGTGTAAAGGGCTAACTTATTCTTTAAGTACTCTGGCCCATTTTGTCTGAGGGCCTTGAAAAGAGTCTTAAATTTAGCCCTGTAAGGTATTGGTAGCCAGTGTAGTTTTTGCAGGAAGGGTGTGATGTGGTCACACCGTTTGCAGCCTCCTATCAGTTGTGCTGCAGCATTCTCAATTAGTTGGAGATGATGCAAACTGTTTGGGTTGACCAGTGTACCGGGCATTACAATAGTCTAGTCGTGATGCTATGGACCACTGTGGTCAGACTCGTCTTTCCAAAACATGCAGAGAGGTTTCATAGCTGCCGTAGGTGATGGAGACAGTTTTTAAATTAAATTTTTATTTTTTTGTGCCAACTTTATACATTGCAGTTCAGTAGTACCTTATCCAGCCACAAGAGACATATATTAATTCTCAAAAGACCTGACCTAAATCCAGCAGTTAGTCCCCCTCCTGTGTCCTACTGCCGAGATTTGTCATAATCTTTACAGCCAGCAAAACTAATACTGCTATTAGCCAAAATATCTGGCTAATTATGCTGAATGATGATGACGTTTATAACCATGGTTGCTCCATGCAGGTTAATCCAAATTTCTTAGAAACCTGATGCATCTGGGCCTTTTGGTTATGATTGTACTCTGGCTGCTCTGTTCATGTTGCCATTGGGTTCTTAGCTGCTTGCTGCCGATGGGAGTTGCATGGGGATGTGCAGGTTGCATCTGTGGAATGTTCACTGAAGTGAATGAAGATGTGAAGTTTGGCTGAATCTAAAGGCTGTGAATCACAGGGAGAAATTGACTTATGCAGGTTCACACAGAGTCGGTGATAAGGGGGGAGTCTTGAAATCATAGCTCAGGATTTCTTGTGAACAGCAGAGCAGTTTTTAACCATTCATTGAATTGGGATTTGAATGCAGTACCAGCCAGTACCACCCTCATTATTTGGTTTCACAGCAGCATTTCCAACGTGAATTGCTGGAATGTTTTTTTGATCTGGGTTTTTTTGTCTTTTCCTTAACAGAAGATGATGATGATTTAGCATTAAAGAGGGGTGAACTCATCAATTGGTATTTGAAAGAAATAGAGTCCGAAATAGACTCGGAGGAAGATCTCATCAACCGAAAGAAGGTCATAGAACGAGTCATTCACCGACTTGTTTACTATGTAAGTGTACGCTTTTGCACAGAAAGTATTTCATTTCTTACATTGAACTTGTCGTTACAAAATCTTCAGACTATTACAGTAGTTTGTCCTACGCTTGTCAAGGGTAATAACCATTTCAGGAGCATGCAGCGCTCGGAGTTAGATTATTCTACCGTTCCTGTACACGTGAAATCTTTGACTTCCGTATGAATTTGTCAGCTCGTGTCTGCTTAAGCTGATCTATGACAAAGCATCGACCTTGATTAGTGCAGACTTCCAACTTTCATTCAGGGGTTTGAGTTGGGTCTTCCAGGGATTTGAACTGGCAGCCATCCAGATGCTCCAGGTGGCAAGACCACCACTAAAGTAGTGCATTTGTATTTCTTGAGACTTTTTTTGGCTGAGACAAAAATCTATGTAAGGGGGGGAGGGGAGGTGTTAATGTTCTGCCAGCTGACCCCACTAGAGAGAACAGTTTAGACCCTTAAAGTAGGAGGATTCAATGCCATAAAACTAACGGCACTAATTGTTTCTCGTGTACTGTATTGCAGACATCGGTGTTATAGCTTTATCTCTGTATATTTTAGACTTGTCCTTGTGTGTCTTTGTTTGTATGCATCTATAAATTATAACATTCAAGAGCGTATTGAAGGAGTGGTTAGCTGGGACATCCTTTTGTAAAATTCCCTGCTCACCAGGGAGACTTGCTAGTCTGTAGGGATGAGTCGTGGTAATGTATAGGAATATGGGTCAGTGTTCATATTACTGGCCAGCTACCAAACTGGTCTGAGTCCATTGCTTTCTGAGACTTGAAGGACTAGGGAGTAAAAAAAATAAAGCAGCTGGAGCTTGTCTATAGTAATAATGCTTTTACAAGACTGTATCCCAGGGGTTCTCAACCCAGTCGTCGGGACACACCTAGCCAGTCAGATTTTTCAGGATACCCACAATGGGAGATTTGCATGCCCTACCTCCATTGCATGCAAATTTATCTCATGCATATTCATTGTGGGTATCCTGAAAAAATAGACCGCCTATGTACAGTGGGGGAAATAAGTATTTGATCCCTTGCTGATTTTGTAAGTTTGCCCACTGACAAAGACATGAGCAGCCCATAATTGAAGGGTAGGTTATTGGTAACAGTGAGAGATAGCACATCACAAATTAAATCCGGAAAATCACATTGTGGAAAGTATATGAATTTATTTGCATTCTGCAGAGGGAAATAAGTATTTAATCCCTCTGGCAACAAGACCTAATACTTGGTGGCAAAACCCTTGTTGGCAAGCACAGCGGTCAGACGTCTTCTGTAGTTGATGATGAGGTTTGCACACATGTCAGGAGGAATTTTGGTCCACTCCTCTTTGCAGATCATCTCTAAATCATTAAGAGTTCTGGGCTGTCGCTTGGCAACTCGCAGCTTCAGCTCCCTCCATAAGTTTTCAATGGGATTAAGGTCTGGTGACTGGCTAGGCCACTCCATGACCCTAATGTGCTTCTTCCTGAGCCACTCCTTTGTTGCCTTGGCTGTATGTTTTGGGTCATTGTCGTGCTGGAAGACCCAGCCACGACCCATTTTTAAGGCCCTGGCGGAGGGAAGGAGGTTGTCACTCAGAATTGAAAGGTACATGGCCCCATCCATTCTCCCATTGATGCGGTGAAGTAGTCCTGTGCCCTTAGCAGAGAAACACCCCCAAAACATAACATTTCCACCTCCATGCTTGACAGTGGGGACGGTGTTCTTTGGGTCATAGGCAGCATTTCTCTTCCTCCAAACACGGCGAGTTGAGTTCATGCCAAAGAGCTCAATTTTTGTCTCATCTGACCACAGCACCTTCTCCCAATCACTCTCGGCATCATCCAGGTGTTCACTGGCAAACTTCAGACGGGCCGTCACATGTGCCTTCCGGAGTAGGGGGACCTTGCGGGCACTGCAGGATTGCAATCCGTTATGTCGTAATGTGTTACCAATGGTTTTCGTGGTGACAGTGGTCCCAGCTGCCTTGAGATCATTGACAAGTTCCCCCCTTGTAGTTGTAGGCTGATTTCTAATCTTCCTCATGATCAAGGATACCCCACGAGGTGAGATTTTGCGTGGAGCCCCAGATCTTTGTCGATTGACAGTCATTTTGTACTTCTTCCATTTTCTTACTATGGCACCAACAGTTGTCTCCTTCTCGCCCAGCGTCTTACTGATGGTTTTGTAGCCCATTCCAGCCTTGTGCAGGTGTATGATCTTGTCCCTGACATCCTTAGACAGCTCCTTGCTCTTGGCCATTTTGTAGAGGTTAGAGTCTGACTGATTCACTGAGTCTGTGGACAGGTGTCTTTCATACAGGTGACCATTGCCAACAGCTGTCTGTCATGCAGGTAACGAGTTGATTTGGAGCATCTACCTGGTCTGTAGGGGCCAGATCTCTTACTGGTTGGTGGGGGATCAAATACTTATTTCCCTCTGCAGAATGCAAATAAATTCATATACTTTCCACAATGTGATTTTCCGGATTTAATTTGTGATGTGCTATCTCTCACTGTTACCAATAACCTACCCTTCAATTATGGGCTGCTCATGTCTTTGTCAGTGGGCAAACTTACAAAATCAGCAAGGGATCAAATACTTATTTCCCCCACTGTATGTCCCAAGGACTGGGTTGAGAGTCCCTGTACTAATTTCACCATTTTTTTTTTATTTTTTTTTTTTGGGGGGGGGGGTTAATATTTCCAAATGTTAGTTTTGCACATACTAAGGTTTGTAGAGTGTGATCTAAATATTTCAGTTTTATTGCTGATGCTTGCAGTAATACTTAAATCGTGCCAAAGAGCACTTCTTTCCTAAGCCCATATGATAGAATGTGTATAGGCAACTTATCAAGATGTGCTTAAAAATGATTTTTAATCAGGCTTGTGGGATGTACTTCTGTATCTTTTGGTTTCTGACTGCATTTCTTGATACTTGAGGGTCTTCTTACCGGGAGCATCCCAAGCCGGGATTGCCCCCCTACTGCACTGCAGCTACCACAGGGAGACCATGAACGAGGACCAATTTTTGTGCCCCTCTCTCCCTTGCACCTTGCACAACCCTCGGGACTGCTCTGTTTCTCTTCTCCACACAATTTAGAGGCTTAACCATCTTGTCTGTACTCCACTGACCTGTGCTGCAATTGTCAATCCCTCATCATTAGGTTTCAGTTCACCTCTCCATAACCATTCATGTGCCTGGGTTTGATTGACACACACTTTTTTGGAATAATACTTCTATTTCCCACTTTATTTGTGTTTGCCACTTTTCCTTTGTGTTTTTCCCTCATGATATGCAAATTCTATTGCTTTCTTTCCTATGGTACTGGTGGATGTTTACTTATTCTACTGCTCATGAATTTCTTGTCCAAGTTAAATTATGGAACCAGATTCTGGACCTTTTACGTTCGCATTTCAACCTTTTTTTTTTTGTACTTCATCCAATTTAAGAGGCCAGTCTACAGTTTCAAAGCTGTATGGGGATAATAAGCTGACTGGTGGCTTGTTTAATTTTAATTTATGTAATATTCTATACTAATCTTTTCTCTCAATTTATGCTGGATTGTTGCTCCTTCCTCTACTTCTAGATATTTATATAGGTTCAAGTTTATTACATTTTATTAACTGCCCAAAGCAAAAAAAGAAGTCTATTAAGGCGGAATGCTTACAAATATACACAGCAGAAAGGAACTCCAGCATCATGATGGGATAGAGCAGAAAGAGTACGGCCTGCTTATCATGCTTCCAGACCTTGGCCCATCCTGTTGAAGTTCCTTCATGTTGGCCATCCGTCACAGAGACATTATAAAGAAGGTTACCTTGACTCTACTTACAAAATGTTAATACTTTTGTCCAGGTGAAAAGTCGTCCTGATGACACCTGAAAAGTGTTTTGGGGTTTCTTTTTGTTTGTTTTGGTTTACTAAATGGAGTTGTTTAGCTAAAGTGTTGATCATGTCCTCTACAAACAATGTGTTGATGTAACCAGATTCTTAATGGAGTGATAGCCGCGACTAGGCATTTAATATTCAGGCGCATACAATACCACATATTAACCTGTACTACAGTGTAAAAAGAAAATTGTGGTGCTTTGCCAGCTGAAAACATTGTTACCCTAAAAATGGTGGTTAACATTCAAAAGCCTTTTATCTGACCAGTGAAGGGATACATTTTGGCCAGATAAGTGCACAGCCAAAATGTATCGGGTCAAGAGAGAGAGAGCAGGGTCAGAAGTTTTATGGAAAGCAGCAAAACCTCAGCCAAATTCCACATAACTATGCATTCAAATCTGTAAGTTAAGAAATAGAATTTTATCCGATTAAGCTACACACATAAAGTTAAGCTGGCATTTTCAATATAGTATAGTCTCAGTTATCTGACCTAAATGGGACCAACCCGATGTCCGATAATACAGAAGACAATGCATAAACAAAGGCACAGAGTTCCCCGTTTTCAAAAGTTGTTCTAAAACAAAGATTTTTTTGATAGAAATAAAAGCAAATGACATCACCGGGGAGGGGGGGGGTCAGATATGCCAGATGGTCAGATTACCAAAGGTCGGGTAATCAAGACTGCACCATATTCAGATTTGTCAGCATATCGTGATTCAAAATATACAAACAATTTTTATGTCATGCATAAGTTCCTGCTGTATCCATTCTACTGAATATGTGACCTCAGTTTTGGCAACAGTAAATGATCGGTGTTCAGAGGTTTGAGGTCTTGATTCTGAATTTGCTTGCTAATTGTCTGTCCTTGAATGTGTCTTAAGTTGCCTTTTGTACTTGCTTTTCCCAGGACCACATTCTCATTGAGCTAACCCAGACAGGTCTAAAAGGCTCTTCGGAAGGCGAGAGTGTAAGAGAGGACGACCCCTACCTTGTGGTTAATCCCAACTATGTGCTGGAAGATTAAGACTCGGCAGAGCAAAATGTTGAGGGGAATTTTTAAGTTGGACGTGAAAGAGAAATGGAGTTCATTTTTAACTGGATCAATATAAGTACTGTTAGTGTCTTTTGATTCAGTAATTCTGGACGGAGAGCCGTGCAGGAGCCTTCCCTTCATGGTCAACATTTCTGTCTTGAGAAGGAAAGATCTTTTCTGTTTTCTAATTTTCATGTCATCGAGGACTTTCGGTATTGAAAATCAAGACAAAATACATTGAAACAACTCCTAGAACTGGGTTGGATCTCGATAAAGTGAAGTAGAACTATGTGGGAGCAGTTTCCTCATACTCTGTGCTTTATGGCTGTTTTAAACTTGATAAAACATTTTTTCATCTTTCATTTAACTTCATCTTAAAGTCACTTTAAAAGGTTAACTAGCATATGATGTGCCCAGTGCTCAACTTAATGTAGTTTGGTTGGAGGGAGACACTGAAGTTTTTAATGCCCTTTGCGATATGTTAAAATTTACTATGGGAAACTTTTTTTTCACCAATATGTTCACCATAGCAGTCTGACTAGATACATAGAAGTAAATCGCAAGAAAGAAATTGTGGGTGATACTTTTTGTGTCCTGACAGCTTAATTCTCCTTATAGGATTCTTGTGGGAGTCTGAATAATGTCTGAATGTATAAACATTTTACCCAATTATTACATTATTTTGCATTGAATATTGCCTGTTTCCAGTGCGCACGAGAGAATTCTGAAGAATTACTGTTCTATTGGATGATTTTCTATTTTTTCTTTTTTTTTACTTGCTACATGTTGTAGATTTGGCTGTATATGTATATAGTATTTCAAGTGTTTTATTAAATAAAGTATATGTAAGATTGTTCACTCTTGCTCTGTTCTTTGTACCAGGGAGTGCTTGGTCATTGGCAGGGGTGAGATGCTTTTAATGACAATACTGTGTTGGAGGTGGTGGTTGTGGATATCCTAAAATAAAGCTTTTCAACTGTTCTCCAATTAAAATATACACAATTCACAATATTATCTAATTACTGTTCATTGTCTGTTCTCTCCTTACTTTGTGCTGCTGGCTTTCTCAGTTTGGGAGAAGGAAGACAGCAGCTATGGTCAGACCCTAGGAGATACTGGGTTAACTACAATTTTGCACACCTAGCAGGTAATTCTGTAAGGAGACACCTAGGTTTAGGTGACAAGTGTACATGTGTAAATGTCAGTGTTCTAGTCATTTACATGATCTAATCTGGCAAATGTACACTCTAAAAACACATTCTAATCACAAAATAGAAAATAAAATTTACTTTTGGTCATTTTTATTTTACTTAT
This sequence comes from Microcaecilia unicolor, assembly GCF_901765095.1. NCBI lineage: Eukaryota > Metazoa > Chordata > Amphibia > Gymnophiona > Siphonopidae > Microcaecilia > Microcaecilia unicolor. The sequence continues at coordinate 267,293,486 of NC_044037.1, forward strand.
ATTGGTCCCAGTATCTGGTTTCTGCTTTCCTCTGTCGTCTCTTAACTGATTTGCCAGGATCTCCTAGCCATTTGACATTTCTTCTCTTTGTGTCCATCAGTCATCTCCTCTCTGTATGCCTCTGTTTCCCCTCTCTCTCCCCGCCATGCAGCATCATCCCCCACCTTCTAACCCTTGCCATCCAGGTTCACCTCTCATCTCCCAATCCAGCATTGCCCCTTTCTATCCTGCCACCATCCTGCATGGCCCCATCTTTCATTCCTCCTGCCATTGTCCTTTCTTTCTTCCCATTTCCCACTATCCAGCATTGCCTCATCTCTGCCCCTCACCCTTTCTCTCTGTTGCCCCTTCCCCCTTCAACTACAACCATCTACCCTTTCCTTCCTCCCCCCTCTATTCACTGATTTTCTCACTGGCACTTCTGCCAGCCTCTTTGCTTGCCTGCTACCTTCCCAACTCCATGGCTGCAAAGAAACCAAAACCAAGTGCAGGGTCATATCGCTATGCATGCTGCTGGTAGTTCTTGCTTGTCCTCTCCCTCTCTTATAGATATAAAAATCTGTAAGAGCAAGGTTTTGGTTTTTAAATCTAAAGCAAAGTACGGAGAGAAAGTGTCCACAAATAAAACAGACCAAACTGGACAAAAGGTAAAGATTGCACCAATGAGTTTAATTGAATAGTCCTGTATTTTTTAAAAGAAGAAAATACCCAGCCATAGTCATGTATTGCTCATATGGCTGCATCAGGGCTAATGATAAAATACAAACTTAAAAAAAAAAAAAATCACTGTTAAGACGCACATAAATAATCAAATCTAATTGTATGAATAAAGAGGTTCATTTGTAAACCATAATTAAGAATCGAATCAAATAAAACTATGCAGACAAAAATCAAACAAACATAGATATATTAATATCACTGCAATGAACTTTCCTTATACATTTATGATGGCACATACCAACCCAAATAAATGCATGGCAGGGGAATGAAGGGTTCCTTGAAGTCAAAACGCATTGCATTTGCAAGTGTGTGGCAAGCTAGTCCAGATGTGGTACAAGTGGATAGTCGGTCACCACATGTGTAAAAAGGCTTGGGAGAGGAGCCAGGCTTTCACCTGCAATGAGTTCCAGAGTGTGGGGACTACTTCTGAGATGGCTCACTGGCAGGTGTCACATTGTATGATTTTCCTTTGATGCGGTTGATGCTGCTTGAGATTACCTTAGAAACCAAAGGAACATGGCAGAAAGAAAAGCAAATTCCAAAACTGAACTCCTGAAAGATGCCGTTTTTGGCACAATTCGTATTATGATGAGCATTAGCAGTAAATTTGAGAGACTGCGACCGTACTGCACTTAGGAATGAGGTTCATTGGAAAGAGCTTGCTCAGGTATTCTTTTCTTCTGATTCATATATGATTAGAAGAAAGGTTAAAACATCACTGTTTCAGAAATTTGTTTTGGTGTAATTTTTACTTTATTTTGTTTCTTTAATTATATCCCAGAGGTCTGCTGTGGTTTGTCTTGTCTTTACCCGCTTTGAACAGTAATGTATTAGTAGAATATAAGCTTGTTATAGTGTGGTTAGTATATCTGGGTTTAAAAAAGGTTTGGACAAGTTCCTGGAGGAAATGTCCATAGAGGGGCATAATCGAACGCGGGCAACTATCTCAGAGGGCGGGTCCGTGAAGGGGCGGGACAGACCGTATTTTCGAAAAAGATGGGTGTCCATCTTTTGTTTCGATAATACGGTTGGTGCCAGGCAAATGCATCGGATTTGGGCGAATTTAAGCTGGGCGGTATCGGTTTTCAGCCATAATGGAAACCGAAGCCGCCCAGCTCAAAAACGAACAACTCCAAGGCATTTGGTCGTGGGAGGGGCCAGGATTCATAGTGCACTGGTCCCCCTCACATGCCAGGACATCAACCGGGCACCCTAGGGGGCACTTGTAAAAAGTAAAAAAAAAAAAAAAAATTTAAAATACCTCCCAAGTCCATAGCTCCCTTACCTTGGGTGGTAAGCCCCCCAAATCCCCACAAAACCCACTCCCCACAACTCTACACCATTACCATAGCACTTATGGGTGAAGGGGGGCACCTAGCTGTGGGTACAGTGGATTTTGGGTGCGGTTTGGAGGGCTCCCATTTACCAGCACAAGTGTAACAGGTAGGGGGGGATGGGCCTGGGTCCACCTGCCTGAAGTCCACTGCACCCACTAACAACTATTCCAGGGACCTGCATACTGCTGTGATGGAGCTGGGTATAACATTTGAGGCTGGCATACAGGCTGGAAAAAAAAAGTTTTTAAAGTTCTTTTTTTTTTTTTTTTTGGTGGGAGGGGGTTAGTGAACACTGGGGGAGTCAGGGGAGGTGATCCCTGATTTCCTCTGGTGGTCATCTGGGCAGTTGGGGCACTTTTGGGGGACTTCGTGTAAAAAAGGGTCCAAAATAAGCAGCCCAAATTCTCGCTACTGCCGCCCTTCTTTTTTTCCATTATCGGCCAAGGGCGCCCAGCTCTCAGCCGATAAACACGACCCAGTCACGCCTCCAACACGCCCCCATCAACTTTGTTCATTCCCGCGACAGACTGTAGTTGGAGGCGCCCAAAATCGGCTTTCAATTATACCGATTTGGGTGCCCATGAGAGGCGCCTATCTCCCGATGGGCATCTTTCTCTTTCGAAAATAAGCTGGATAGTCTGTTAATGAGGTGGACATGGGGGGGAAGCCACTGCTTGCCCCGGGATTGGTAGCATGTAGCGTTGCTACTAATTGGCTACCTGATTTGGCCACTGTTGGAAGCAGGATACTGGCCTATATGGACCATTGGTCTGACCCAGTATGGCTATTCTTACGTTCTTATTATTCTCATGGTTCATGCAAAATTAACCAAACGTTTGTCTTTATTCTATTACCAGAGGTATTATTCAGCTGTATCGATCGAAAATAAAGAATTCTGGAGAAATAAGGATCTCAGAAAATCACAGTCTGTCTTTTCTTATGTGGACGTATTTTATGAGTGTTTTTATTGTTTCTTGCCTACTTAATAGTGTGGGCTAAAAATGTATAAGTTAAATATATTTTTTCTTTCTTGTACACTTCTAATTTTGCAATATAAAATAAGTTTGTTGTAAATTATAAAATTGGAAATGCATAAGAGAGAAAAAAATAATGAAATGGGAGTTTTTCAGGACCACAAAATACATTTTTTTCCTGTCAACTCTTTGGTGTTCTCCTACTAAGCTGCGGTAGAAATTGGACTTAGTAAGCCCTTACATTTTTTTTTCCCCACACGCTAAGACCATTTTTACTGCAGCCGTAATATGGCCAATTTTCTATTTTTTGTATTAATAGCTATGTGGTAATGTTGCCATTAGCACGCGGCCTTTAAAAAAAAGAAATGACCACATATGCACTGCCACCCATTTTGTAAGTGGTAAAGTCTTGCACAGTATTCCGGTACTAACCAGTTAGCGCAAACTAATGTAGATGCCCTGTTTAGTGTAGAAACGCCCACTCTCCACCCGCTGACATGCCCCCTCAAAAACAATGTTTAGCGCACACACATCTTGCACTACATCGTTTTAAAGCTGTGCTAGTGCCTAAGCAGCTTAGTAAAAGGCAGTGGCGTAGCTACGTGGGGCCTGAGGGGCCCGGGGCCCCCGCAGATTCACCCCAGGACCCCCCTCCCGGCGAACCCGCCCCCGCCTACCTTTACTTTTGCTGGCGGGGGATCCCACTCCCCGCCAGCTGACGTCTTCTCAGTCCTTCCTGCTCTTCAATTTGTTTGCTGACGTCCTGCACGTAATTGTACATGCAGGACGTCAGCAAACAAATTGAAGAGCAGGAAGCGACTGAGAAGACGACGTCAGCTGGCGGGGAGTGGGATCCCCCACCAGCAAAAGTAAAGGTAGGCTGCAGCAGTGGCGGGTTCGCGGCGGGAGGGGGGGCGGCAATGTCGGCGGTGGGGGGGCGCCGCCGGGGGGAGGGCTAAAATGTGCCCCCTCCCCCCGGGCTCTGGACCCCTCACCCACGGAAGGCTGGCTACGCCCCTGGTAAAAGGGCCCCATAATTTGTTTAATATGCAAAATTAACCCATTTCAAAGCACCGCTCCTGAAAGAACCTCCCGACTCCCCTATTTCTAGTTTAGGGTTTATATTTATTTTACAAAACTGCTTCTAAGTTGATTTGGATCTTACTGTGATTGAAGGGCTTAGTTCCAAAACCTGCTAAGTCCATATTAGTTGCATTGGTCTTGGAGGGTTTTGGAAATAACCCTTCAGTTTGATCTAGCAGACATCTTTCATGAACATAATCCTCTATAGATTTAGGGAAGATGTAATTGCACCTGCCGTGTAAAACTGCCACTGACTGTTAGGTTTTGGGGTTTTTTTTCTTGTGTAAGGTGGAGTGATGAGGGTAAAGGTGGCCCATTAGCAAGATGGAGCACACAGGCCCCAGTCTCTTCAAAGTAAACTTGCACTTCAGACAGGAGGACAAGTCTAGAGACCAGTAGGATACAATAGAAGCCATAAAAATACAGTACAGACTCAATCTGACTATCTAACAGACCCCCCCTTCCCTGGTGATGTCATCACATTGCCGTTAAGTACGTGGCTTCTCTTGTGGCATGTGAAGCTGGAAAACGGGAAGCAATGTTTGAGCTGAGACTGTGCTTCTCTGCAAGGGAGCCATGCTTTGCACCCAGGGCCGCCAAGAGGGGGGGGCAACATTCCCCGGGCCTCCAAGGGGGACCCGGCGCCAGGGTCAGAACGCCGGCGCTGCAGTCCCTGCTCTCACCTGCTTGCCTTCTCGGCTCCGGGCCCCCTGCATTCAAAGTGGAAGTCGCAGATCGTGTCTCTTCTGGCCTTCCCTCCCTGTGTCCCACCCTCGTGGAAACCGGAAGTTACATCAGACGAGGGCGGGACACAGGGAGGGAAGGCCAGAAGAGACGCGATCTGCGACTGCTGCTTTGAATGAAGGGGGCCCGGAGCCGTGGAGGCAGGCAGCGACGGGGGGCGGAGACGGGGCGGCCTTGCCTCGGGCCCGGCCTTGACTCTCAGTGGCCCTGTTTGCACCTGATGTTCTTCACGCACCCTTCATCGCCATTAAGAAGCACTTGGCTTCTCTTCCAGTTTTTGATTTGAACCCATGCTTCTATGCAGTAACTTTTGGACCTGGGACTCCGCTTCTGCAGCGAGGGAACTGTTAAAAGATGTTTTGAGCTGAGACCTTGCTTTTTCAGCATGGCAGCATGTTTTGGTCCTGGGACCCCGTTTTTACAGAGAGGGAACTGTTAAAGATGTCTTGAGCTGAGAGCCTGCTTGTCCTGCCAGAGAACCACTTTTGATCTGAGACCGTGCTTTTGCAGCAAGTGAGCCATACTTGTTTGAACAATGGATGATGGTAAAGGGAAGTGAGCATTAAAGATGTTTTGAGCTGAGACTTGCTTTTAAAGCATGGTGGCAATTTTTAGACCTGACAAGCTGCACTATCAGCCTTATTTTCGAAAGCGATGGGCGCCCAGATTTCGACCCAAATCGAGAGGCGCCCATCTTGCAAAGGCACCCAAATTGGTATAATCGAAAGCCGATTTTGGGCGTCTTCAACTGCACTCCGTCGCGGTGAACGAACAAAGTTGACGGGGGCGTGTCAGAGGCGTGGTGAAGGCGGGACTGGGGCGTGTTTATCGGCTGAGCAGAGATGGGCGCCTTCGCCCGATAATCGAAAAAAAATGGCAGTTTTTAGCGCGAATTTAGGACACTTTTTTTGCACCCCTTTTTTTCATGAAGTCCCAAAAAAGTGCCCTAAATGACCAGATGACCACCGGAGGGAATCGGGGATGACCACCACTGACTCCCCCAGTGGTCACTAACCCCCTCCCACAAAAAAAACAACTTTAACAACTTTTTTTTCCAGTCTGTATGCCAGCCTCAAATGCCATACCCATCTCCATCACAGCAGTATGCAGGTCCCTGGAGCAGTTGTTAGTGGGTGGTAAGTGGGAGCCCTCCAAACTGCCCCCAAAACCCACTGTACCCACATCTAGGTGCCCCCTTCAGCCATAAGGGCTATGGTAATGGTGTAGATTTGTGGGCAGTGGGTTTTGGGGGGCTCAGCACCCAAGGGAAGGGAGCTATGGACTTGGGAGGTATTTAACTTTTTTTTTTACTTGTTACAAGTGCCCCCTAGGGTGCCCGGTTGGTGTCCTGGCATGTGAGGGGGACCAGTGCACTACGAATCCTGGCCCCTCCCACAACCCAATGCCTTGGATTTGTTTGTTTTTGAGCTGGGCGCCTTCGTTTTCCATTATCGCTGAAAAACGAAACCGCCCAGCTCAAATCCGCACATATCCAATGCATTTGCTGGGCACAAACCGTATTATCGAAAAAAAAGATGGCCGCCCATTTTTTTTTTTTCGAAAATACGGTCTGTCCCGCCCCTTCACGTACCCGTTTTCATACATGGACGCCCATGGAGATGGGCGTTCGTGTTTGATTATGCCCCTCCACGTGACCCAAGAGCCTGCTTTTCTTGCCAGGGAACTACTTTTGATCTGAGACTGTGCTTTTACAGCAAGCGAACCATGGAAAGATTCTTGTGTACAGTGAGTTTTATGCAGTACAGCACTGTATCTACACCTATTCCTGTCTGTCTGTTTACATTTACAGCACTTTCTTTCTTCTTACTCTCATTCTTAGATCCAGAGAGTTTCCAGTTTCGGTTCTGCTGTATTGATTTCTGCTTTAAACTGTTATAAAGCAGTGAGCTCTGCTCAGTTCACATTGCCTGCTCTAGAAGACATCTATAGTGAGGCTGAACATACAGTAGATTAATATGGTTCCCTTGCTCAGTTCTATATAGTAGTTCACACTACCTCTGTACAATTATGAAATACTGCCACATTGAGCCTGCAAAGAGGTAGGAAAATGTGGGATACAAATGCAATAAATAAATATACTGCTCTTGTATTTGTGCTCAAATTGCTATATAAGAAGTACAATCATGTCGTGTACTGTGTATTTTTTTCTTTTTTTTGTTGTTGTTTAGTGTTAATAATATTTTAAATACAGATGCCCTATTCTTTATGCATAAGGTATGTTGTTTTTTTTGTTACATTTGTACCCCACACTTTCCCACTCATGGCAGGCTCAATGTGGCTTACATGGGGCAATGGAGGGTTAAGTGACTTGCCCAGAGTCACAAGGAGCTGCCTGTGCCTGAAGTGGGAATCGAACTCAGTTCCTCTGGACCAAAGTCCACCACCCTAACCACTGGGCCACTCCTCCACTGTTGCTACTATTTGAGATTCTACATGGAATGTTGCTATTCCAGCATTCCATGTAGAAGTCGGCCCTTGCAGATCACCAATGTGGCCGCGCAGGCTTCTGCGAGTCTGACATCCTGCACGTACGTGCAGGACGTCAGACTCGCAGAAACAGAAGCCTGCACAGTCTTCTACATGGAATGTTGCTAGTGGAATAGCAACATTCCATGTAGAATCTCCAATAGTAGCAACATTCCATGTAGAATCTCCAGTAGTATCTATTTTACTTTTGTTACATTTGTACCCCACGCTTTCCCACTCATGGCAGGCTCAATGCGGCTTACATAGGGCAATGGAGGGTTAAGTGACTTGCCCAGAGTGACAAGGAGCTGCCTGTGCCTGAAGTGGGAATCAAACTCAGTTCCTCAGTTCCCCAGGACCAAAGTCCACCACCCTAACCACTAGGCCACTCCTCCTCCACTTTCTGTGCATTTAAAGGGGTTTCCATTGTTTTCCGTATTATCCGACTTTTCACTTATCTGACAATGGGCCAGTCCTGTTTACTTCAGATAATCGATACTGTAAGAACCAGCAACAGCCTGTCAGGTTTCTTAATCTGACTCCTGTCCAAAGTTAGAATAGCTAAAGTGGATCAGACCAAAGATCCAGCTCACCCAGCATTCTCTCTCTGATCATGGCTTGCTGGAGGTGCTTACACAACATTGTTTTTTTCCCCTCTAACTAAAGCCTTAGGCTAAATCCTTTTCAAATCATCTGCTATCTACCTTTTTTCATCAGCAATTAACTGTAAAATAGATACTGCTAGTTAAACATTAATGTTACCATGCTTAATATATAGTGATCTGCAAAGCACTCTCTCTTGGTAAACAGATCATCTAAAATGAAGCCCATCTTAGGCATATTGGTATTTCTTCTGGTCTGGTTTCCTTGTCAGGGGGTAAACTGGAACTTGGCTGAAAATTTTATAGCAGTTGCCGGCCCTTTAACTAAGGACATCTTAAATCAATTAAATGGCAAAGCTCGATCCTTTGACCCAGAAGGCTCTAATGGAGAAGAATACTTTGTGTGCCAAGAGCCCCTGCCAGCCTCCTTGCCAGAATTCTTCACTCAGCTTCATAACAGCGGAGTTACTCACTATAAAATCAGACTGTCGTGGGCAGAAATTCTCCCAGAGGGAAATTCAAAGTTTCCTGACAGCAGCAAGGTGGAATGCTACAGAAAAATACTCCGGGAGCTGATCGCAGTTGACATCAAACCAATGGCCATTCTACACGACCAACATCTCCCTTCAGTACTGGTTTCACGCTACGGAAGCTGGAAGAGCCCAATTCTAACCGAGTACTTCGTAGAGTATGCAGGCGTTGCCTTCCATGTTTTTGGTGATTTGGTTGACATCTGGATCACCTTTAGTGACCTAGCTGAGACTCTTCAGGAGATGCACTCTGATGATATTTCAGATCCTACAGCTCTCCAAAATCTTGCTGTTGCCCATGTAAAAGCTTATAAATTATACCATGAGACATATTCTTCAAAAGGTAAGAGAAGTAGTCCAGAATCCAATTTTATTGATATGCTATATGTCAAACTGCTACAATTCCTATCCTGTAAATATCAAATGTGGATTTCTAGCTCTTACTTGAAGCAATATGATTACTATGATAGACCACTAGAATGCATAGAAATAAGTCAAAACAGGTTTTATTGTATCATGAAAAAATATTTATTAACTTTTAGCGTTATGGCCCTTCATCAGGTTTGTGAAACAATCAATAATACATTACCATAGAAAATAGGCATTACCAAAGCAGGATGAACTCTTTAGTGGGCCCTAGGAAAACAAACATGTTACACCACCCCCCTCCCCAAATCTTAAGGGGATCCTAATTTTGACTGCAGAGGAGATGGCAATGGGTAAGGAATGCTGCTCCTAATGATTGGAGTGGATAAGTCATACTTCTCTGCATGCAACCTTGGCTTTGGTTCTCTTCCCTCAGCACCACCACTTCTCTTCTTTCTGCCAGCAGTTGATGTACCATGCAAAATGCTTGCCACTGAGTTAGATGTCTAATTTGAACTCCTAGCTCAATGGGCATCCCCTTGAGGAACCCAGAAGTTGACCCGGAAAAATCGCTTTTTCAGCCTGGGCCTATGGAGGGGGTTGGTGGACACACCCACAGCTTCCTCATGGATGACTTTCTGGAGGGTGGGGTGTTTGGGGACCTCTATCTTTCTAACCCCTTGGAGCAATCAAAAGAGTCAAAAGCCTGCCTTAGGAACCTCTGAATTAAATATCTAAGAGGGTCCCTCCTGAACATTTGGGCCCTAGGCAGTTCATTCTGATGTGGACATTACCTATGACTTGCTTATTCACTTTTATTTCTAAGTTTCCCCTTATAAAAGTATTAAATAGTAGAACACAGGTATGAAAAAGTATTGGGGTAAATTTTCAACTGGTGATCATGCTAAGAACCTGAGAAAATAGCCCTGTTTCAGATGGTTCCCTGATCAGGATAGAGACAAAACTATCCAGTGTTACAGGAAAACCCCATATTTTTAATTCATGCCACAGTATGGTTCTCCTTCTCCAAGGGCATGGATAGAAAGCAACAGGTTGGCAGAGAGAAGGTCTCTATAGGTGCAACCCAAGAAAGTGGGGGACAAACTCTGAGGGAGGGGGAGGGATTGTATAGCTTAGCAGCTGGTATGGAAGTGCAGACTGAATAGGCCATATGGTACTTATCTGTTGTCATTTTCTATATAGCTTGCAGTACAAGAGGTAGAAGCTATCAAACTCTTAACTTGTCACAGATGCTATGTCTTTGAATATCTGAAGCACTAGTAACTATTTTTGCCTTGCTAATTCTTTGAGTTACTATTACTGCTGACAAGAAGTTGTATCTCTTATCATTCATTTGCTGCCAAGGACCTGTATTTTATTTCTGCTTAATTTGCTGCTCCATACCTGGAGGAATGAACAATGGGCCCAAAGAGTGGTGACCTCACAGTAGCATATAAATTAAACATTAACACTGATGAAACAATATTTTCTGTACATACAGAAGGCAATTTTGTTTCTGCAGGTGCTTTTCCCAACCAGAGCAATGCATATAAAGTTTTGGAAATACAAAATGCTAGATGTTGCAATCCCTATCATATCCCCAGAGCTGGCCCAAGGGTCTCTTAACCACAAGCCTTCAGTTGTGAACCCACTCCTGGCAGCCGCTCTAGGCCCTGGGACATCCTCCACACCCGTAGTTCAGCGTTTTCCCTTCTCATCCCTATGCAACCTAGGTTGCCAACATTTCCCTTTCCCCTTTCTACCTGCTCCCTGCTGTATGGACAGCATTACCCCCCCCCCCCTCAATGGCTAGCATTTCCCCTTCTCTACCCCCCTCTACATCCAACATCACTCCCCCCTTCCCTTCTGCTTCCAGACTACTGCCATGCCTCCTACCTCCTCCCACGCTGCCCTAACCTTACATGAAACAGAGAGAAATTAAAGTAGATAAAGACCATATGGCTTATTATCCTGTCTGCCCATCTATAATATCTACTATCCCTTCCTCTGACTTAGAGATCCTATGTGCTTGTTCCAAGCTTTCTTGAATTCTAATACAGTCTTTGTTTTCACCACCTCTGCTGGGAGGCTTTTCCATGTACTCACCATCCTTTCTATGAAGAAGTAATTTCCTTCCTTGAAAAAGACTGAGATACATATAGGACCAGGGCCGTGCCGATGCGGTAAGCGAGGTAAGCGCCGCAGGGGGGCGCCCACCTCTGGAGGGCGCCGCCGCGGTGCTTACCCTCGCCCCGCGCCGCAAAGGCCTTTAAATATTTCACCTGGGTCGCAGCAGCGTCAGTGAAAGCGCTGCCGACCAGCAAGGGCAGGGCGGTGGGGGCGGTCCGCCCCGAGTGTCATAAAAAAGGGGGGTGCCGCCGCTCCCGCTGCTCTTCTTCCTGGCAGCCCCTCCCCCGCACCAGCCCTTTAAAAATAAATTGCCGACGCGAATAGCGAGCGCAGCACCTCGTGTGCAAGTAAAAGAAGCGGATCCGATCATCTCATTGGGCCTTCCCTCACTGTCCCGCCCTCCTCTGACGCAACTTCCTATTTCCTCTAGGGCGGGACAGTGAAGGAAGGCCCAATGAGATGATCGGATCCGCTTCTTTTACTTGCACACGAGGTGCTGCGCTCCCTATCGCGTCGGCAATTTATTTTAAAGACCGGGTGGCAGGGAGAAGACGAGGCAGGGTGAGGGTGGGGGACAGATGGGGTGAAGGTGGGGGGGACTCGGATAGCAGAAGGGACTGGGTGGGAGACAGATGGGGTGAGGGGGACTCGGATGGGCAGAAGGGACTGGGTGGGAGACAGATGGGGTGAGGGTGGGGGGCACTTGGATAGCAGAAGGGACTGGGTGGGAGCCAGATGGGGTGAGGGGGACTCGGATGGGCAGAAGGGACTGGGTGGGAGACAGGGTGAGGGTTGGGGGCACTTGGATAGCAGAAGGGACTGGGTGGGAGCCAGATGGGGTGAGGGGGACTCGGATGGGCAGAAGGGACTGGGTGGGAGACAGATGGGGTGGGGGTGAGGGTGGGGGGGCACATGGATAGCAGAAGGGACTGGGTGGGAGACAAATGGGGTGAGGGTGGGGGCACTTGGATAGCAGAAGGGACTGGGTGGGAGACAGATGGGGTGAGGGGGACTCGGATGGGCAGAAGGGACTGGGTGGGAGACAGATGGGGTGAGGGTGGGGGGCACTTGGATAGCAGAAGGGACTGGGTGGGAGACAGATGGGGTGAGGGGGACTCGGATGGGCAGAAGGGACTGGGTGGGAGACAGATGGGGTGAGGGGGACTCAGATGGGCAGAAGGGACTGGGTGGGAGACAGATGGGGTGAGGGGGACTCGGATGGGCAGAAGGGACTGGGTGGGAGACAGATGGGGTGAGGGGGACTTGGATGGGCAGAAGGGACTGGGTGGGAGACAGATGGGAGAAGGGGCATGGATCTGGAACTGGGGTCTGAAAAGTGAGCAGGAGGGAGAATGGGGTCATGCCTGGGGCAGAGGTGGATGGGAGAATCAATGGATCTGGAACTAGGGGCAGCCGCAGGTGGGAACTGGGAGCCGAAAAGAGGGGGCATTGAGAGAGGGGGGATAGATCCTGGATGGAATGGGGAGTGAGAGGGAGGGCAGACCCTGAATGGATGGGAGGGGGAAAGAGAGAGGGCAAATGGTGAATCGAAGGAGCAGAGAGAAAGGGCAGACAGTGGATAGAAGGGAGTGAAAGAGCAGACAGTGGATGGAAGGGGCAGAGATAGAGGGCAAATGCTGGAGGGAAAGGAGAGAGAGAGGGCAGATGGTGGATGGAAGGGGGAGAGAGAGATGGCAGACTGGGGCAGATGGTGGATGGAAGGAGCAGAAATAGAGGGCAGATGTGGATGGAAGGCACATTAGAGAGGGCAGACACTGGATGGCAGAGAGAGAGCGAAGACAGATGCTGGATGGAAGGAAGACGGTGAAAAGAAGATGAGGAAAGCAGAAACCAAAGACAACAAACTGTAAATATATATTTTTATTATTTTGCTTTAGGATATAGTATTTTAGCTGTGTTAATAAATGTTTATAAATAGAACATGTAAATAAGGTAATCTTTTTATTGGACTAATTTTAATACATTTTGACTTAACTTTCAGAGAACAAAACCCCCTTCCTCAGATCAGGATAGGATACTGTAACAGCACTATACTGTATTGACCTGAGGAAGGAGATTTTGGCCTCTGGAAGTTAAATGTATTAGTCCAATAAAATGGTATTATTTTATTTTCTGTATTTGTTTTATTTCTATTTGTTAATTTGTAAAGTGGTGATTGGTATTTGTTAGTTTTTTCAAATTTACATCTGCTGTCTTTATATTTTGCACAGTACTAGGAGACATTTTCTGTTTCTGTGGCGTTGCATTGTATGCAGAGTCTGGCATTGGGGGTTCAGTTTAATTTTTGTCTAAATAGAAAGTTTATGATTACTTATTCTATAGTGGATTAGGGTGTATCTGTGTTTGTGAAAAAGACATGGCTTTCAGTTGGCATTGACTGTGCAGGATCGACGATCTGTACTATTCTGTCTGGTTTCGTTTTACAATAGGTGAATTGATGTTCTAGTGCTCACTGTAGTGCTTAAGATGCTTTCCTTTTCCTTGTGTGACTCATAGAAACGACTGCTTATGGTATGGTAAAATTGCTCTATAGGTCGTGTTTTGTATTCTCGGTATGCCTAGTACTGGATTTGGGGGGGGGGGGGGGGGGGTGTTAAAAAAATGACCGGCCCCGGGTGTCAACTACCCTAGCTACGCCACTGCTGCCGACGTCTCCCTTCCCTTGCACTCGTTGGTTCCCTCAGTGTCCCGCCTTCTTCTGACGTCAGAAGAAGGCGGACACTGATGGAACCAAGAGCGCAAAGGGAAGGGAGATGTCGGCAGCGCTCCGCTTTCACTGACGCTGCTGCGACCAGAAGTAAAAGATTTAAAGGCCCCAGGGCGCAGAGGGAAGGGCAGAGAGGCATGGATGGGAGGGCAGAGAGGCATCGATGGGAGGGCAGGGCCCAGGGAGAGGACAAATTGCTGGAAGGGGAGGGGAGAGAGGATTGCTGGCTATGGATGGAGGAGGGAAGGGCAGAGAGGGACAAGGATGGACATGGGGGCCCAGGGAGAGGACAAATTGCTGGAAATGGAGGGGAGGGGAGAGAGGAGGATTGCTGGCTATGGATGGAGGAGGGAAGGGCAGAGAGGGACAAGAATGGACATGGATGGGAGGGCAGGACCCAGGGAGAGAGGAGAAATTGCTGGAAATGGATATAGAGCAAGAAATGAAGAAGAAAGGAGAAAAGTAAAGAAATAAATGGAAAGGAAGCCCTGGAAATGGAGTTAAGAGGACAGATAGCAGCAGAATCAGATACTGGACCAGCATGATTGAAAAAAGAAAGTCACCAGACAACAAAGGTAGAAAAAAATCATTTTATTTTCATTTTAGCATTTGGAATATGTCCACTTTGAGAATTTACATCTGCTATCTTATTTTGCAATGTATACCAATTTGTTTCTAAGAATATTGCTGACAATTCCTTTCAGTGTGGCAAGTGGTGAGCGATCATTTTCATGGGGGGGGGGGGGGGGCGTGATCATTTTCACGGGGGGGGGGGGGGGGGCGCCAATTGATAGTCTGCAGGGGGGCGCCAGAGACCCTAGGCACGGCCCTGTATAGGACCTGTAGGTATAGCCCCAATCTGAGGCGCTGCCGTGTTCTGCCTCCTCTAAGATGAAGTCTGCCTTGTAGGGGTTTAGAACAAATCAATGCTTGAGCATGGGGCCTACACAGTGCTCACTCTTCTTAAGCTTAAGGACAATGTGGCAGAAGGTAGGGTGGCAGCAGTGGCAGCAACATCAGACCCAGCAGGGAGAAGGCTCTTGTGCTTCCCTTTGGGATCTGACAGGTTCAGCTTATGACCTAGACTGGCCACTGCTGGGAACAAGATGCTGCGGTTGATGGACCATTGGTTTGATACAGCGTTGCACTAATTATTATTTCTTACATGGGTTTCTATCCTATACAATAATTCTCACCTCCAACGTTCTGACTTGCCTGGGACCGTGGCTCATTCCAAGTTGGTCTGCTAGGCTCCGTAGATCAGGCTGACATCACCATAGCCATTATGATGTCAACTTCAGAACCCGGAGGGAAAAAAAAAACATGCCTCACAGCTCATCCATGTCCAGAGGAGGGTCGCTGGACATGGGTGGCTGCAGGGGGGGCAGGGGAGAGAGGAGGGTTGCTGGACATGGGTGGCTGCAGGGGGGCAGGGGGTCACTGGACATGGGTGGCTGGAGAGGGGGCAGGGGAGAGAGGAGGGTTGCTGGACATGGGTGGCTGCAGGGGAGCCGAGGAAAACCTTGCTAGCGCCCGTTTCATTTGTGTCAGAAACGGGCCTTTTTTACTAGTTGAATAATAATATATCAAAAAAGCCAAACCATGTCAAAGCATATTCTAAAATAGTGGATCACCCAGCCAGACAGGGTTTGGGATATCTACAATTAAAATATGTAGGAGATAAATTTGATATCTCCATTATAGGCACTGGAACCCATACCACTTCCCCTCAAATTCTGCCATCCTAGGCAGATAACCTAGTCCATCTAACCCCACCCCCAAGGCCTCTTCAAAATATGGGTATAAATATGCACCTTGTACAACAATGCACATATTTTCACCCACACACAAATGGGCCCTTTTACAAAGCTGCAGTAAGCATTAATGCGTGCTTACCACAGCTTGAAATGACATACTATGAAAATTTTGACCTGTGCGCATACTACCATTCTGCTAAAAAATAACATTTATTTTTTTACCGAGGGAGTATGTCTGCGCTAATCAGTAAGCACAGTCAGCTTGCTGCATTCTAACTGATTAGCACGTGCTTAGCTCACAAGCTCTTGTGAGCAACTGTCAAATAGCCCATTTCTGTGGTAATGGAGAAGTAGCTTAGAGGCTACAACAGACTGAGAACTAGGGAAATCGGCATTCAAATCCTGCTTTTTCCCCACAGACATGATGTGACCTTGGGCAAGTCAGTTCACCCTCCATTGCCTCATACACAAAATTTAGGCCCCTACTTACTAAGGGGGTTGTTTACTAAAGCTTAGCTTGAGTTATCTGTAGCAGGCCCCCATAGGAATAAGAGGGGGGGGGGGGTAAGTTGAGTTATGACAATTTAACATATATTACTAATTATGCAACTTAATGCAGCATTTTTTACAGCAATGCATATTCAATAATAATGAGTTGCGAAGCATGCAAATGAATGAAAATCATCTTAATATTATGCAAAATGAATAATGCAGCTAGTGTTAAAGCTCAAGAAATTTTGTTTACTTTCCACTGGAAGCATCAGCCCACCAACATATGATGAACCTCTGGAAATGCTCAGAAAGGGGCTCATGATATGTAAAATATTTCCCCTATTCCCGAACGCTGAACCAGAATGAGAATACCCCACAGGGACAAATCTCCGTACCCCCATACCCCTGACTTCTAAAAATTAGAAGTCTCTGAACCCCTGATCCATTAAATTAGAAGCTTCCCCAGACCCAATCCACACCCTCTCCAATCTATTCAAAATTAGAATGTTCCCCCGATCCACCTCCCACCCCCAGCTCCTACTGGGATCTTCCTTATTTAACATCCTAATCCTCAAAACATCTGCTAGGGACATTAAAAGTTCCATTTGTGGATTGCTTGTGTTCCAGGGAGGCCCAGGTGAGTCTAGGGAGATTCTAATTTTTAATGGATTGGGGGTTTGCAGGTTGGGTCCCAAGGGGCTTTATATTTTTAATGGATCAAGGATATAGGGAGTTTTTCAAGGGGGACTTCTATTATTAATGGATTGGAGATGCAAGGGGTTTGTCCGATTGTGAAGGGAGATTCAAATTTTAAATGGATTGGGGATCAGGGATCCAGAGGACACTTCTAATTTTAAAAGGGTTGGAGGGATGGGGAATGGGGATTTGTACTGTCTTTCTTTCAAAGGGATCAGGGGTGGTGGAGGCCTGAGCTGGGGCCTATGTCTTTGCTTTGCTGTGGCTGGGAAAGCCTAATATTCCCAGCTGAAGCAATGCAAAAATAAATGTATCTTCAGGTTCACTAACCCATGGTAATATGGTATTGTGTTTTAGTGAATCCCACAGTAAATTTTCCAGCTGCAAAATAGCTTACAAAATACTATTTTACCATGAGTTAGTAGATAGGCCCCTTAAATGGTAAGCCCTCATGGGCAGAGACTTACAGGTATCTACTGTGTCCTGTATAACTCACCTTGACCTTAGGTTTAGAAAGATGTAATGAAATCCCAAACTTGCTGTTCAGATACAATTTCTTGTCAATTTTCAAGAAAGTTCACTGTAGAATAGATATGGCAATGGTCAAAGTCTGTAGTAATTCGGAATAAGTAGGATCTGTTTTCAATAATGTTATCACTAAGTCAAAGTCTCCCATGAGCTTAACATGACAGTATTATTTTCTGTTTTGCTTTATCAATCATATATCAGAAAAATGTCAAGCTATTTTCCCATTTCTCAAGGTCTAACCTTACTGCGATTTCATAAGAAAATTAGTTTATCTCTTTTTTACCTTATTAAATTAGCATTGGACTTTCAAAGTGCATTGATGGAACTGCTATCTGATAATCTAAATGTGGCTGCATAAAGATTGGCAGCAAAGTCTGATGATTGCAGTAAGAATTGATAACCCAAGAAGTACAGCTGTAGCCTGGCACTTATAAGATATCTCATAACATAATAAATGAACAACAGTACTAAAGACCCTGCAAGCGAGTATGATGGGCAACCTTCACCCCACGTTACATAGGTATCACTGCAAATAAGGGTCAGGCTCATAAAAATAAGAAACCAAGCCTATTCCCTCAGGAAGAGGGGAAGGGGGGATATTGCCATAACATGTAAGATACTAGCCTTTTTTTTTTTAATGGAAATGAATTTGTAGAATTCAGGATTGTTATATGAAGCTGCAAGAAGGTCCATTTGTCAGCCTCTATTCTTGTTGTTTGACTTTATTTTTCGTGGAGGCTACTCCTGTTTCCTTGGATTTGACATACAGAATACCCCAGATTCTATATATGGTGACTAAGGTTGCACATGCAAATTTGCCAGTGTGGCTAAATTACATGTTATGATTGGGTAACAAGCCAATTGACACCGATAACTGGCCACTAAGAAGCAATTATCGGCACTAATTGCACGAATTAGAATTTACACGCGCAACTTTCTAAGCGTATTCTGTAAAGCGGTGTGTATAAATTCTAACGCACAGATCTCAAAAGGGAATGTGGCCATGGGAGGGGCATGGGCGTTCCTAAAAATGACATACACTGTTATAGAATATGTTCGATACCCACCTAAGTTAGGCGCAGGCACTTACACTAGGTTTTAGTTGGCATAAATGGTTGTGCCTAAATTTTAGTTGCGGGAATGGGTGCTACACATGTTCTATAAACCACATCTAACTTTAGGAATAGTCTTTAAAGAGTCTTTTTTATTATCAAATGCCAGGGGGACAACGACCCTGGAACTGGGAGGGAGGGGGGCCCCTGGCACACACTCCCATTCTCACACACACTCTCTCTCTCTCTCACAGACACACTCACACCCAGTCTCACTGTCTCTCTCACACCCAGTCTCACTGTCTCTCTCACACAGTCACTCTCGCACATACTCTCTCAAACATACTCACTCCGAGGAAAACCTTGCTAGCGCCCGTTTCATTTGTGTCAGAAACGGGCTTTTTTTCCTAGTATATAATAAAACAAATCTTCAGCCTTACGTCCCCTCCCAATAACTTTCAGGCCCCTAATTTACTCCCCCAAGATATCATGTTTATATATCACATACATACAAATAATGAGGACAATCTAAAGTGAATTACCAAGGTAAATGGGCTCTTTGAAAAATGCCCACCCTTCCTTCAGGTAAAAGCATTCATTAATGGTCCATTAAGTTGACTATCAATAATCTATTGCTTTGCTTTGACTAAAGCTCTAAAGCTGTTCTTTGTTGCTCCCCTAGGCAACCACCTAGTCTTGCCTAGCTGTTGTGCAGTCCCTGGTTAAAACCCAAACTTCAATGGAGTAATTTCCACAGATTCACTGTGCTTGATGGGTCTGGGAGATTATTACAAACCTTTGTAATCAGACAGAGAAAGGGGGCTGAGTGTGAGCTTCAGTATTCACTTTGTATGAAGCAAAGTTGATGTTGGGAAGGACTTAAGTGGCCCTACTAGCAGAGGTGGTGGAGGCCATCACTGTCGAAGAGTTTGGGCATGCTCTTGACAAATAAGGACAGTGGTGGGAAAAGGCTTATGAGGACAAGTGAAAGATTTAGGGCCTGGAATGCTGACATTGAATTGGAAAAGAGATTTTATATATGCATCACCCAAATTCTCAACTGGGCAAACTATGTGAACCATATCAGTGGCCTAAATTCCATTTAGTACAGGAGAATCAGGAAAAGTGGCAGCCAAATTTCAGCCAGACTTGGGATCTTTCCAAGTAGACTTGAACTTATCATTTTGCTCTTTATTGGCCATCATTACTATGGTATCATGGACTGTTGTTTTATGTGTTTTAACCTTTGCAACTTGATAATAGATAGATAATGAATCAACAATTCTGTGAGTTCCAGAATATAAATGGAAATTTTTTGCACAGCTGATAAGATAATCAGTTATTGTCATAGATCATCATAATAGCTGCTACCCTCTTGTACCCCCAAGTAACCACAGGTAACCCTCTCAGCTTGCAGCTGAAAGGAGAAATTTGAAAAATGGATATTTGCATAGCATTTGCATCCCTTCAGCAAGTCAAAATAGAAAAAATCTGGAAATGTTATAGAAGTAATGGTTAATTGTGCTACTGTATAGGCACAAAGGATAGATATTGCATTTAACTGTTTTTCATCAATTCAACTTTTACAAATATAATACCCCAAGGATACCTATTCCACTTTTAATGCCAAAACATGGGAAGATTTTCTTCTGCCTGAAAGCCAACCTGTCTTTCATATGATCGTCTTCTATTAAACTATCTCATGTTGCTAAGAGGACGCAGCAGAGTGGCCACCGAAGTGGAGGAACCCCAGAAAACCACTATAATAGTCACAGATGTGATAGGAATCAGTAGGGTTGCAGATGGATCTTCCAACAAATACTCATACACTGTGAAGGTCGCAGAATGTTTATTTGATGAGTAGCTTAGACTCGACATGGGACCGTGTTTCGGCACAAGGGCCTGTCTCAGGAGTCTGCTCATGTATAAAATGACAATTGGTTCTTCTGTTGACACGAAGTGAAAAATCTAATGACAGTGCGTTGAGAAAAATCTCTTTGTCACAACATCCACGTTAGCACGGGAATGGTTGGTCACTCCACACATGCAAACAGTGCTCATGCTGTAGATTATGAAGGTATATAATAAAAATGCACAGACGAACAATATCTGATGAAGAAATCCTCTTTACCACTCCTTCAACACAAGCCAGAAAAAGCAAAAGAACCCGTGTCAATAGAAGAACCAATTGCCATTTTATATACTAGCAGAACCCTGAGGCCGGCCCTTGTGCCAAAATACGTCTCGTGTCGGGTCTAAGCTACTCATCAAATAGACATATTCTGTGAACTTCACAGTGTATGAGTATTTGTTGGAACATCCATTTGCAACCCTACTGATTCCTATCACAGCTAAGAGGAAGCAGTCAGTTAATAAGATGTGCTTTTCCCCGCTTACTAATGTGTTATATTCTGCTATTTTATTTATAAAAATATTAAGAAACTACCTTATTGATAGACAAACCAAACACATGAGGCTCTAACTGTGTATAGAGGATCACGGCTGATGAAATTAAAATTTTAACATTTAAAAGCTATTTTAGATAAAATGTAGGAATCAGAACTGAGATATCTAGGTTAGGAGATGTGCAATTCTGATAGTATTTTAGGTAAGGATCTGCTGATGCAGAGCCTTTTCTAAAATATGAGCAGGAAGACATGTATTTACCAGCTATGTGTGGAAGGAGCAACCATTTTACAAGTGTCAGCCCATAAAACAGCAACATACACGTCTAAGAAGCAACATTTACATGTGTCAGGTGATATTCCATTTTGGAAAACTACACATCTAAATACTTTCAGTTAAGAACATATGTCACACTCATTTGGTACTACTGAGTTTGGGGAGAAAACACTGAAGGAGGGACCTCCCCTAATTTCTCCTGTAGAGTCTTGCTCCAAATAAGCACTTTCAGATAACCTGTGCATACCTGGGAGCAGCTGTAAATGCCGAGGTTGATCTCACTGATTATAAATGTGCATTCCCCTTCCGAACTGGGAAATACACATGCATCAAAAAAATTTCAAGAGGGTTAGTAGGCACAAGAAAAATCTAGAAAATAAATGAAAATATCTTCTGCACCAGTATTATGCAGACTGGGTTTAAGCCAGATTTTAAAAATGTGGAAAAAAAAGACCTTGGTCAAAAATGTGTCTTATAATTGTCAGCTCAATTATAATTGTTGGTCAGAAAAAACTCCATTGCAAGTAAAACAATCCCAGAACTGTCATAATTATTACTAATTAATGTTAGCTAATCTTTTGATAACATACTGTTAAATGCAAACCGCTTACAACTTATCAGTAAAGCAGGTTATACATGCCAAATTAAACCCCTTTTAACAATTTTAATTATTTTTATGAATTTTCAAATGTTAATTTTTGTCACAAGAAAATTTTTTTAAATGTACTCTCCTCTCCACTCTATGAAGCCACAAGTATTAATTCAATCCTGATATATAAACATTCAACATCTTTTTTCATAACCAAAAAAGAAAGTACCCTGATCTGCTTGCTTAAAAGCTGCTTCGCCATTCCCTTGATGCAGCTTCTAAGTAAACGAAAGGGTACCCTGTTGGGATTTTGAAGATAAGAACTAGAGAAACAGAACACACTTCAGCTCCTTCCCTCTCCTTCCTTAGATATCCGTGAATTCCTTAGAACTGACAGCAGTCTGCTTCTCCAGCATCCTGCAAGGAGCACCCTAAATTCTATAGAAAATGGCAAGACACACATCTGCCACCTCTCTCTCCTTCTTAGTTCTCACAACTCAGAACTTTATGTGGACACATTGACCAATCCTTTGGACACTGCCATAGTGCCATGGTAGTCACACCTGGAAGGGTGCATTTAGACCAGTGGTTCAATCCAGAACTTTCACTGGTTCCTTTCTTCTCTATGACAGTAATGTTACCTTCTAGAGAAGCATAAGTCCTCTCACCTTCTAATGTAACTCAGTAGAGAAATAAGCAACCAGTAAAGGGCAGGGTCCTCTACATGAGAAAATATTAAGCAGTTACTGATAGAGAAATCATGGAGAACTACAAATTCATTAGTACTTTTTTTGAGTATTACCTGTGTGTATTTTTGAAAAAATTATACAGGTCAGCGCATACAGCCTAAAATGAGTATATATTCTTATTATTTGGACAAATAATAAAATAAATCTGGTTTAATCTATGTATGTGTATTTCCTCAGGTGGAGCAGTGTCTATTGCACTTGGACTGGATGACAATTTTGGTGGCCCAGCATCTGAATCACCTCTACAAGCTATTTTTACGGTAGATAACATCATCATGTCTATGAGGTTTTTGGGCAGGTCAGCTTCATCCTGCTCCTTTGGGATGCTAGTTTAATCAAAACTGGACTCTACTGTTTTTGTATTACTGTAACAGTTTGTTATTTTAGATTTCTTTTGTAATTTGGAAATATGTTTCTTTGATTTGCCTTTGTTCTATTTTTGAATACTTCATATTTTGGGCCATGTTTACTAGGCTGCGTTATAGGCGTGTTAGCATTTTTAATGAGCATTAACCATTTACACACGTTAATCGTGTACACACCTACAATATCCCTAAAGGTGCCTACATGGATAGCACGCGCGCTAATTGTAGACACGTTAAAAATGCTAACATGCCTTAATAAATAGGACCTTTTGTGTCATCTGCAAATTTAATCACCTCACTTGTCGTTCCGATTTCTGTATCATTTATAAATATGTTAAATAGCACCGGTCCCATTACTGATCCATGCAGCACTCCACTATTCACCCTCCTCCATTTAACCCTACCCTCTGTTTTCTGTCCAATAACCAATTCCTAATCCACACCAGAACCTTACCTTCTATCCCATGACTCTTTAATTTTCTCAGGAGTATCTCATGGGGAACTTTATCAAAATCTTTCTGAAAATCTAGATACACCAGATCAACTGGCTCACCTTTATCCACATTTTCTTCAAGCCTTCAAAGAAATGAAGTAAATTGGTGAGGCAAGACTTCCCTCAGCTGAACCCATGCTGACTCTGTCCCATTAAACCATGTTTGTCTATGTGTTCTGTAATTGTATTCTTTATAATAATTTCCACTATTTTGCCCAGCACTGACGTCAGGTTTACCAATCTGTGATTTCTCGGATCACCCCCAGAACCCTTTTTAAAAATCGGCGTCATATTGGCCACCTTCTAATCTTCAGATACTATGGATGATTTTAATGTCAGGTTTACATATTACTAACAGCAGGTCAGCAATTTCATGCTTGAGTTCTTTGAGTACCCTTGGATATATGCCATCTAGTCCAGGTGATTTCCTACTCTTTATTTTGTCAATTTGGCTCAGTACATCTTCCAGGTTCACCGAGATTTCTTTCCTCCACATCATCACCCTTGAAAACTATTTCCAGTACAGACAGATCTCTTACATCTTCTTCCATAAAGACAGAAGCAAAGAATTCATTCAGTTTCTTTGTTATGGCCTTGTCTTCCCTGAATGACCCTTTTGCTCTTTCATGATCTAACGGTCCCACAGATTCCCTCAAAGGCTTTCTGCTTCTGATGTACCTGAAAAAGTTGTAATTGTGAGTTTTAGCCTCTGTGTCAAGTTTCTCTTCATATTCTCTTTTAGCCTTCTTTGTTAAAGCTTTGCATCTGACTTGCCAGTGCTTATGATACTTCTTATTTTCTTCATTTGGGTCCTTTTTCCATTTTTGAAGGACAATCTTTTGACTGTAATAGCCTCTTTTATTGCAAATAGGTGGAATGCATCTGGCCTGGGTTTCCAAGATGGTATTTTTGAACAATGTCCACACCTGATGTGGAGGGGCATAATTGAACGGGGCGTCCATCTTTTATTTCAATAATACAGATGGGGACGCCCAAATCTCAACATTTAGGTCGACCTTAGAGATGGTCGTCCCCGGTTTTCAGCCATAATGGAAACCAAGGATGCCCATCTCAAAAACGACCAAATTCAAGCTCTTTGGTCGTAGGAGGAGCCAGAATTTGTAGTGCACTGGTCCCCTTCACATGCCAGGACACCAACCGGGCACCCTAGGGGGCACTGCAGTGGACTTCACAAATTGCTCCCAGGTGCATAGCTCCCTTACCTTGGGTGCTGAGCCCCCCAAAACCTACTACCCACAACTGTACACCACTATCATAGCCCTAAGGGGTGAAGGGGGGCACCTACATGTGGGTACAGTGGGTTTCAGAGGGCTCCCATTTACCACCACAAGTGTAACAGGTAGGGGGGGGATGGGTCTGGGTCCACCTACTTGAAGTGCACTGCATCCACTAAAACTGCTCCAGGGACCTGCATACTGCTGTCATGGAGCTGGGTATGACATTTGAGGCTGGCATAGAGGCTGGTAAAAAAATATTTTAAGGGTTTTTTTTAGGATGGGAGGGGGTTGGTGACCACTGGGGGAGTAAGGGGAGGTCATCTGGTCAGTTCGGGCACCTTTTTGTGGCTTGGTCGCAAGAAACAATGGACCAAGTCGGCCAAGAGCTCGTCAGGGACGCCCTTCTTTTCCATTATTGGCCGAGGACACCCATCTCTTAAGCACGTCCCAGTCCCGCCTTCGCTACAGTGCCAACACGCCCCCGTGAACTTTAGTCATCCCCGCGATGGAAAGCAGTTGAGGACGCCCAAAATCAGCTTTCGATTATGCCGATTTGGGCGACCCTGAGAGAAGGACACCCATCTCCCGATTTGTGTCGGAAGATGGACGCCCTTCTCTTTCAAAAATAAGCCTGTTAGTGTCCTAACCTTAGCCAGCCGATCCTTTTAGTTTCTTTTTAACCATTTTCCTCATTTTATTATAGTCACCCTTTTGAAAATTAAATGCAGCTACAGTAGATTTCCTTTGCGGGTTCATCCCAGATAGTAGCTCAAACTTGATCATGTTATGATCACGGTTTCCCAGGGGACCCAACACTGTCACCTCTCGCGCTATGCCATGCATGCCACCAAGGACCAGATCCAAAATGGTTGCCCCTCTTGTTTGTTCCTGGATCAGTTGCTTCAAGAAACAGTCGTGTATTATATCTAGAAATTTTATCTCCCTAGCACTCCCTGATGTAACATTTATCCAGCCAATACTGGGGTAATTGAAATCACCCATTATTATAGCGTTGCCCATTTTGACAGCTTTCCTAAGCTCTGTAAACATTTCTTCATCTGTCTGTTCGTTCTGTCCCGGCGGACGGTAGTACAGCCCTACAAGAATACTCCTTCTCTTCACACATGGAATTTCGATCCATAATGATTCCACGCTGCTATCTGTGTCATATGGAATGTTTATTTTATTTGACTCAATTCCCTCTTTAACATATAGCGCAACACCCCCTCCAATTTGATCTTCTCTGTCATTGTGATACAGTTTGTACCCTGTTAACACAGTGTCCCATTGATTGTCCTCTTTCCACCAAGTCTCTGAGATGCCTATTATATCTACCTCATCATTTATTGCTATGTACTCTAACTCTCCCATCTTATTTTTTAGGCTTCTAGCATTTGTATACAGCAGCGTGTTTTTTCTAGCAAAAAAGGTGCCGGTACTCAAATGCCAGGCCACCCTTCAGGGGTGGGGTGATCACTGAGGGACCCACCCCACAATAGCCAGGCCCCCTGCAACCAGTCACAGTATCTATGACAAGGCAGAATTTGTGTGTAGAGTCTGAGCTCTTTCATTAAAACTTGGGGACCATGGGTCAATTTTAGCAGACAATGGAAAAGGTGCCGGTACTCAGTACACCCTCAAAAAAAGCCTGGATTTGGATTACTATTTATACGATGTTTGTGGAGGGGGGGGGGGTGTAGATTGTAGATAGTTGATGAGTTGTATTAGTTAGCAGTCTCCATGTTGGGGATGGTATGAATGTGCAAGTATGAGTGGTATGAATTATAGGCTGTTGAATTTTTATGTTTGAAATATTCATTAATATAAAGAATACTGAATTAATAAAAGGTGAAGAATAACTGTGGAATTGTTGATATTTGTAATATTTAGTACAGTTATTGAAGGTTTAACTAACCCAGGATTAATATATTGTTGATACAAAAAAAGTCCTGGTATACAGGCACTTCAAATTGTGTTTTTTCCTTTGACCTACAAGCTGCTTAGAAGTTGAAGGGGATAATGTGCATCCTTATTCTGCTCTCTCATTAAGCACACCTGGGTTACTTTCAGCATTAGTGAAACCTCTCGACTGGGATTCCCTAAATGTCCTGTTTCCATAGTATCCTTCAAGGATACTCTACACAGAACCAAGCACTCCTGGGTGACTGTCAGCTTCCCCCCCCCCCCTTCCCCATTCTAGTTTAAAAGCTGCTCTATCTCCTTTTTAAAAGTGAGCGCCAGCAGCCTGGTTCCATCCCAGTTAAGGTGGAGCCCATCCTTTCAGAACAGTCTCCCCCTTTTCCAGAATGTCACCCAGTTATTAACAAATCTAAATACTTCATTCTGCACCATCATCTCAACCACACATTGGGACTTTGGAACTGTGCCTGCCTTGTGGGTCCTGCACATGGAACAGGGAGCATCTCTAAAAATGCTGCCCCTGAAAGATCTGGACTTCAGCTTTCTACCTAAGAGCCTAAATTTGGTTTCCAGAACCTCCCTCCCACATTTTCCTATGTCATTGGTATCCACATGTACCAAGACAGCCAGCTTCTCCCCAGAACTATCTAACATCCTGTCTAGGTGATGCATGAGGTCCGCCACCTTCGTACCAGGCAGGCAAGTGACCAGGCGAACCTCACGTCCACCAGCCACCCAGCTATCTACATGCCTAATGATCGAATCGCCAACTACAACAGCTGTCCTAACCCTTCCTGCCTGGGTAGAAGTTCTTGGAGACATATCCTTGGTGCCAGAGAATAGTGCATCCCCTGGTGGGCAGGTCCTGGCTATAAGAGTACTTCCTACTTCACCAGGGTGATACTCTCCTTCTAGAAGACCTCCCTCCTCCAAGGCAGCACAGGGGCTGCCAGACTGGAAGTGGGACTTCTCTACTGGGCATGACTTTTAAGTTTCAGCTTCGATTCCGGATGAAACTGAGCCATGGATTTCGGCTGCAGGTTTGGTTTCAGCCGTTACCAAAACTACCAGTCTCAGTAGTTCTCTAGTTCAGTCTCCCAGCAGAAAGACCCCTGATGCAGGCATTTCGCTAACATACAGGCCCATATTAGCTCCTTCAGTAAACTTCACTTTCTCTGGTCTAAGACTCTGCCCACTACACTTCATATTTGGTGTTGTCTGGTTTATGTTGCTAGATAGTATGTGATACGTGGTTCATTTCTATTGAGCAAGATTGTAAGTGCTATACCCACTTCATCAGATCAGGCACATGCTAACCTGTGGTTATAGCCTTCGAAAGTTTGTCACAAATATATACAGCTTAATAAAAAGGTATCTCATACAACCTCATGGCTGACCTTTATTTCTAGATTAAGATCCACAAATTGAGGATAATTTCCCTCAGGTCATGTTAGTTATTTCTAACTGCATATCTGCCTTATCTGTATCACACTAAATCCAGTAAAGAGAATAGCGATATCAGGCTTCTATGCCACAGGCACTAGTGCAGCCCAGTCTGTCAGCTGCCCAAAACTCCTTACACGCTTCCAGCTCTGTGATCCTTTTATTAGCACTTCTATGAATGTAAAAGTTTGAAAAAATGGATAGCAAAAAAACTCACACTATTTGTTTGTATGTTTGCAGGAATCGGTAGATTTTTTAGCATTCAACCTGAACTACAACTGTAAAAATGAAGCTGAGTTGCAAAGAAAGATGAAGAAATTACAGGTAATGATTGTGCACTGTTCTATTCTGATTTTTATTAGTAAGTGAATAAAGTTTAAATTATGGTACTGCAGTGTAATAGTAGGCAAATAAATATATTGCAGAAAAGGTGCATTTGATAGAAATTATACCATGGATGTAGAAAAAAAAACAGAGATCCAAATATTAAACAGTTGATACCTTACTTGCCATAAATACATTAGAACCACACCACAGGCAAGATTGATTTCTTGAATTAGTGTTTTAGGCCTTCCTGTTAAATTTGATGGACTTCTTTATAAATTATATAGACATTTTTTTAAAATTGTAACCCGCTTAGATCTGCTGAAGTTGAGCAGAGTATCACATTTTAATAAAACATAAATGTGCTCATTGTTCTCACACTGATGAGCAATTAACACTTTCTAGGAGACAAATCTATGACACTCATTGTAGCCAAATGTGACCTGAACACTTACACAATTGTATAAGACTACAGAGCAGAACTGTTAGCAAATTCCAGTAACTTTATTATAAACCCTACTGTAGTGCATATCCCTTAAGCAACTCCACCTAAGACCAGTGTTGCCTGTTGTGCAGCTTTAATTGTGTTGTAAAGCACTTTGAAACAATATTTTGACACTTACCAGGATCAACCGGTCAGACTGAGCCCCTATGCTCTCCTCCTTTCAAATGCGCTGGGAGAGGGCAATAACTGAGTAATATTTATATATTCCCCCCTGGATTCTCCTCCCCCTCCACGTCTTTGAGCCAGCTACTCAGATGTAAGGTAAAGGACTGTGTCACTGTTCACAGATACATCTCATCCCTCCGATTATCGAAGAATCTGGCTTTGTTCCATTGTCCTAGCATGCAGAATTATTTGCTCAACGATGGGAATGAGTTCTTGCACTATTCTTGGGATGATGAGACCATGCCGTCTGCTCCTATTATTTCATAATCAAACGCACACAAACTGCAACGCTTAAGGGACTCTTTTACTGAACTGTGCTAGAATCTGGGTTTAACATGTTGTAATGCAGGATTTTACCATGCACTAAGCCCAGATTTAACATAGCATCTTTTGGGAGCATTCCCTATATTTATTTTATTACAGGTCGTGCATTAATGTTACTATTAGCATACAATACCTGCAGAGAATTAATGCCACTTAGCCACTCCTAGGTAGGAGGCATTAAGTGGTCCCAAATTAACAGTGTGTTAACCAGTTAGCAAACGGTAAGTATAACGCACTGGCTGGCTAACGCTTCTGTGCCCACTCTCCACGCATTTGTCATATCTCGACTTGATTATTGTAACACAATGTACTGTAGAATCACTTCTTATCTTCTCCATCGTCTTTAAACTCTTCATAATTCTGCTGCTAGATTTCTATGTAAAGCAAAGAGATTTGACTGCATTACCTTGCTTTTTATTCACTTGCATTGGTTACCCATCCAGTACAGACGTTGGTTCAAAGTCTTATGTTTCACCCACAAAACGTTCCTTTCTTTGGAATAACTTACCACCTCACCTTAGGTCTGAACTGTCTTTCCCTAAATTTAAGGCCCTTTTGAAAACTCATTTCTTTGAATTAGCCTTTGGTTACCACCTCTATTCTAAATAATTCTGCATCTAAATAAGGCCTCAGTTTCCTCACAAGTTGCAACTTAAAATACACTTGTCTTAATATCTGTGCTTTGGAAGACCAAAGAGGAAACTCGTATCAAAAAAAAAAAAAAAAAAAAAGAAACAGTGTAAATTGAACAATGAATGATGCAATATTTAAAAGAAGATTTGGGCAAACTTTATAAATGTCAGGAACCCCCCCCCCCCCCCCCCCATAAAGAATAGCTGTTAGCATTTGTTTTCATTGTAATTCTCTCTTTTTTTTATAGGATGTCAACAGAAACCTTCAAGTCTTGGTCTTCAGTTTACACCTTGAGAACTGTGTCTCCTCTATTGCAGAAAACAGATATGGTCCAATATATCACGTTATTTCAGGTATGTGATGTATTGAGAATATGAATGTACCTATGAAGTGAAACCTCAACCTAATCAGCAAAGGCTGGAGGAAATATTTGTACTGGACAAAGTTGGGCATATTCTAGATTAGCTTGAAGGTTTCGTTATTAGAGAGTGTTTAGTGCTAATTTTCCTTCTCCAACACATTATCAGATATAAGGCAGAGACGTCTGTGTCTGTACATGGAGGCTGTTGGCATCATTTTGCAAAAGCAGAGATGAATGTGGTGGCCAATCTAAAATACGCGTATCTACCCCCCTTCCCCAACAATGTGGGGCGAAAACAATTCAAAGCAGAGTCATCCACATATAAATATTTCAAAATGGCAGACTAATTACACATATAGGGCCAGATTCAATACAAGACACCTGTATCCATGCCCCCTTTGAACTGTACGCCTTAGAATTTAGGTGCAGTTCATAACAGAATACACTTAGCGAATTGTGTGTGTAAATTCTAATTATTACCAATTAGTGCTCATTATTGCTTGTTAAGTGCTGTTATCAATGCTGATTAGCTTGTTAAGCCAATTAAGTTATCGGGCTCATTTTCAAAACTGAAAAAATGTCTAAAAAGTGACATAAAGCAGCATTTGGATGTTTTTCTCACAAAAACGTCCAAATCAGTATTTTCGAAACCTATTTTTAGACGTTTTTCTATGAAGTCTGTCAGAAGTACATCCAAATCTCAAGGGGGGGGCGTGTAAGGGGCTTATTCAGGGCGGGACTTGGGCATTCCTAAGACTTAGACGTTTTTCTGCCGTAATGGAACAAAACAAAAAAGTCCAGGACTAAAACTAAGACGTTTTGAGCTAGACCTGTTTTTATAATGAATGAGGCACAAAAAGGTGTCAATCAGGGGTGACCTTCCCTAATTCTCCCAGTGTTCACTAACCCCCTCCCATCCCCCAAAAATGTGATGAAAAACATTACTTGCCAGCCTCTGTACCAACCTCAGATGTTATACTCAGGTCCATTAGAACAGCATGTAGGTCCCTGGAGTAGTCTAGTGGTGGGTGCAGTGCACTGCAGACAGGTGGACCCAGGCTCCTACCTCCCCCTACCTGTTTCGCTTGTGGAGGAAACTGTGAGCTCTCCAAAACTCACCAGAAACCCACTGTACCCACATATTGGTTCCCCCTTCACCCATAAGGGCTATGGTTGTGGTGTACAGTTGGGGGTTGGGGGTTTGGTGGGGGGGCTCAGCAGACAAGGTAAGGGAGCAATGGTGAGATGTGTACCTGGGAGCTTTTTATGAAGTCCACTGCAGTGCCCCCTAGGGTGCCCTACTGCTGTCTTGGGATGTCAGGGGGACCAGTCTACTAAAAATGCTGGCTCCTCCTACATTCCAATGGCTTGATTTTATGCATTTTGCACTTGGACTTGTTTTTTTTTCGAAAATAGACCAACCCCCCCCCCCCCCCCCAAAAAAAAAAACGTAAAAAAAAAAAACCCAAAAATGTCCAAATCACAAAACAGTATTTTCGGGAAAAAAAAAAGATAGATATTTTTCTTTTTTGAAAATTACCTTCTTTCCTATTTAGATTTTGGACGTTTTTTGCAAAACGTCCAAGGTCGGACTTAGACGTCATATCAAAAATGCCCCTCCACGCACACTGTTAAAGAATACACCTGGAATTCAGCGTTGATCCCTAGGTGTGCTATATAGAATCCAGGGGATAGGGCTAGATTCAGTAAATGGTGCTCAAAAATCTGAACGGTATTCTATAAAGGATGTTCTGAGATAGGGGCTCTGTATAGAATAGCCATAACACCAGAATCTGGCCCAACTTTGGGCACAAGCATTTACAGCGAGTATTTACACCAAGTGCTGAGCCATGTCCAGCCACCAGTATTAAATATTCAGAGCTAACCAGACTGCTTCTTGCCACTGGGATTTATGCAGCCCCCCTTCTCTCTTCCTTCCCTGATGAACAAGGCTCGAGCCTACCATTCCAGTCCCTTGTGGTCAAGTGGTCTTCGGAACAGGAGTAATGCCCAGTCATTCTTGCCCAGGCCAACTCCAGCATCAAAATGGCTGCCATGACCTTTAGTGTTAGTCTCGTGGTAGTGTAGTAGTACCACAACACTACCACTAGATGTCACAGCAGACATTTTGATGCTGGAGCTGACCTGGGCAGGAGCAACTGGCCATTGCTCCTGCCTTAAAAGCCACTTGACCACCCTGGTGACGTCTCTTCTTTACATGCTAAATTTTGTGCAGCCAACAACTTGGCCTGACAATATTTAACTGCTGAACAGTAGGAGTACTCAAATCTTGGTTTCTATCTGACTAAATCTAAAAGCCAGCAACACAAACACTATGAATATTGTCAGATGCTGTGAGTGAGGGTGCTGTGCAGCTCAGAGGGAAGGAGAAGACATCTTGACTGGTAAGTTGAATACTGTCAGCAACACTTGGAGTCTGGGTTATAACCACGTATCATCCCCATCATGTGTGGCTGCCTGTATGGTTGGCATGGTGGAGACTTGACTTAGCCAACATTTAAGCATGAGTAACTGGGGCTGTCACAGAGTGGTGGGCGTGGCTCTGGCCAGCTTGTTGGGCAGACTGGATGGACCATTCGGGTCCTTATCTACCGTCATTTACTGTGTTACTCTGTGTGTGTAATATTGGTCTCTCAATCGTGTGCTTTACTGGTATATTGTAGTAGTGAAGAATATCTTTTAAAGTTACATATCTCTCCTATAATGTTTATTTTTTCATTTTTGTCTTACAGCCATAATGAAATACAATCTTTCACCCATGGGATATGATGTTAATGAATTCTTAGACTATTTGCCTACCAACAAAAAGAGGTACCTTTATGTTACATTTGGTTATTTTTGCATTAGAAGTATTGGAGATGAAAACACCTTATTTTCAAACTTGTGAGCAATAGCACTCATCCTTACGGCTTCAATCATAGCACAGCTCTGGTGCTTAAGGGACCCGAACTGGTCAGGTTTTCAGGTTATCCCTAATAAATACGCCTGGATTAATCTGCATTTTATTGAGGCAGTGTATATGCAAATCTATCTCAGACAGGTTCAGTAGAGATAGGAGGAATAGCCTAATGGCTACTGCAGAGGACTGAGATCCTGGGGACTTGGGTTTGATTCCCACTGTGTCTCCTTGTCACTCTGGACAAATCACTTAACCCTCTATTACCCTAGGTACAAAACAAGTACCTGTATAAAATATGTAAACTGCTTTTATTGTAACCACACAAAGACAGTGTATCAAATCCCACCCCCTCACCAGTTTGGGGCCCCTGAGGACTGGAGTTTTCCACCCCTGGTCTTGACAATTGGCAATACTACTCACAAATTTCAAACTTGTGCTAATCTGAGCTCTGTTGTTTTTGTCTTTTTTCCTAAGTCCAATGTATGTTTGTAAAGAAATTAGTAAGTGAGAAAAGAAACAATTTTTTACAAATACAGATTTGAATATAGTAGTGATAGATTTATATCTACAGGGATTCAAGTCTGCACGGTTTTGTCAGAAGAAACATTCACTTACTGTCTGCAGGGCCCTTCTTACCGCAGCATGGTAAAAGGTCCCCTTAGAGGGGCATAATTGAATGTCGCCGGCGAAATAGATCAGCGGCGGCGCAACAGCTGGCTGGAACCATATTATCAAAAAAGATGGCCAGCCATCTTTTTTTTCGATAATACGGTTTAGCCCGGCCAAATGCCAGAGTTCTCCGGGTTTGAGATCGCCGGGTTTGAGATCGCCGGTTTTGTTTTTCAGCGATAATGGGAAAAAATGCCAGCCATCTCAAACCCGGCGAAATCCAAGGCATTTGGTCGTGGGAGGAGCCAGAATTTGAAGTGCACCGGTCTCCCTGACATGCCAGGATACCAACCGGGCACCCTATGGGGCACTTCTAAAAATGTTTAAAAAATACACAAATAGCTCCCAGGTGCATAGCTCCCTTCCCTTGGGTGATGAGCCCCCCAAATCCCCCCCAAACCCACTCCCCACAACTCTACACCATTACCATAGCCCTTATGGGTGAAGGGGGGCACCTACAAGTGGGTACAGTGGGTTTTGGGGGGGGTTTGGAGGGCTCAACACTTAGCACCACAAGTGTAACAGGTAGGGGGGGATGGACCTGGGTCCACCTGTCTGAAGTGCACTGCACCCACTAAAAACTGCTCCAGGGACTTGAATACTGCTGTCAGGGAGCTGGGTATGACATTTGAGGCTGGCATACAGGCTGGTAATAAAGGTTTTTATTTTTATTTGTTTAGTGTGGGAGGGGGTTGGTGACCACTGGGGGACTATGGGGAGGTCTTCCCCCATTCCCTCCGGTGGTCATCTGGTCAGTCGGGGCACCTTTTTGAGGCTTGGTCATGAAAATAAAAGGACCAAGTAAACCCGGCAAAATACTGCTTAACGCCGCTTGCTTTTTTTTTCATTATCCGCGAAAGCTGGCCATCTGGTAGCCACGCCCATGCCTGCCCATGTCCCGCCTTCGCTAAGCCGCCAACATGCCTCCTTGAACTTTCGCCAGCGCGGCAACAGGAAAGCGGAAATGGTGTCAAAAAAGCCGCTTTCGATTATACAGATTTCGCCGCTTTTCAGAGATCGCCAGCCATCTCCCGATTTATGTCGGAAGATCGCCGGCGATCACTTTCAAAAATAAGCCTGTTAGTGCGCAATTGAAAAGGGATGTGGCCATGGGAGGGACATGGGTGGGTCAAGGGCCTTCACTAAAGATGCAAAGGGTATTTTGGGATTCGGGGGATCCGTACCAAATTTACATGCGAGGATTTACTACTATTATTAGTTTGTTGGAATATGCTATCATAATTCTGTTTTGTGTTTCCATTGTAGCCTTGGCATATATTCAGAATATCGAAGCAGCAAAGATAACCAACAAGAGTACATTCCAGCTGCTGCTGCTCTTTCATCATATCAAGCTGTGTGGGAAAGATTTGTTAACCAGACAGAAATAGAAAGAGATTATTTCCTGAATGACTCCTTTCCTGATGGTTTTCTCTGGGGAACAGCTACAGCAGCCTTCCAAGTTGAGGGGGGATGGGCAGAAGATGGAAAAGGAGAAACTATTTGGGACAGGTTTGGGCACCAAGGCAGTGCCACCATGAATGCAACCACAGATGTTGCGTGTGATAGCTACCACAAAATTGACTATGACGTCTATCTGCTGAGGGGACTGCAGTCAAAAGTATACAAGTTCTCTATATCCTGGGCCAGAATTTTTCCAACCGGCTACAAGGACAGTCAGAGCCTCCGTGGAATAAATTATTACAAGAAGCTGATAAGCAGCTTGAGAGAATCAAATATTGAACCAATGGTGACATTATTCCACTGGGACCTTCCACAAGCACTGCAGGATCTTGGTGGATGGAGTAATGAAAGCATTATAGATGCTTTTGCGGCCTATGCTGATTTCTGCTTTGCCACCTTTGGAAGTCAAGTCAAGCTATGGCTTACCTTCCATGAACCTTGGGTGGTGAGCTATGCTGGATATGGCACTGGACAGCATGCCCCAGGAATATCAAGCCCAGGAGAGGCATCATACAAGGTATTGTACCCTTAGAACACTCATTCAACATACTGCAAACATGAGCTACACTCAAGTTTAGGCTTTGGAAGAAATGAAAACAAGGTGCTAAAACTACAAAGAAATCCTTATTTTACTACCAAAATAAAATTAATCCACATTTAGAGGGGAAAAGCACATTGTTTGAAATGCAACCTTGTTCTACACTCTTCACATTGTAAATTTTGCACGTTTCAGATACACGAAAGAAAAATGACTGATAAATTGTTATGTATTATTTAATTTTACTTTATTATCAACATTAAATATAACTTAGCTGTATATTTCTAGATCACACTCATAATATTTTAAGATTATCTTTAGGCCCATTTGTACTTTTCAGTTTTTATTCTACAGACTAAATTATACACTGTTGCCTGAAAATTATGTTTTTATTATAGATTTCATTAAGCAACCCATTATCTCCTATGTTAATTATGAAGAGCATTAACAAACTCTTCTACGTATAAAAATGAATAAAGCACAGCTCATATGAAAAAGGACCATCAGTATTAAGTAAATATCTAGTCATGGGTATTCCCATGGAATGCAAATTTACTCCATGTTCAAAAATATCATAGGGAATTCAGTTATAAAAAGAGGCTTTTATCTTCTCAGATTCCAGTAAATTTCAAACAGCCCTAACATGATATTATGTTTCAACAGTCGTCTGCATCAGGAAACCACTTTTTCTATCATATAGATTCCTTATCTTATTGGCAAAAATGCCAATTTCATAATCCCTTCTTCTTTTTATTGAAAATTTTCATTAATCAGTACAAAGCACTCATTATTGGAAAACAATATAGCCCACATCAAGGGACTGAGAGGACAATTACAGTAATTATAAAAGAAATCCAGATTACTCCATAAGAACCCTGGTTAAATCCTTGGCGATCTTATCCACTCAACAAGTCATCTCGTTTCCCTATCTATACAGCAGTGTCTCTAACTGTTCTGGCTCAATAAAAATGTAAGTAACATCTGAGAATGTAAATATACATTTAGAAGGAAATTTAAAAAAAATACACTGAGTGCCTGAACTCTCAATTTAAATTGAAGAAATTGCTTACATCTAACTTGTGTTGCTCTAGAAACCTCCAGTAAAACCTGAAGTTTCCTTCCATAAAACAAGATAACTTTTGCTAAAGTGAGTCTTCAAAACAAGCGTCATATCATTCTCTAGAGAGAATGTCACCAGGAGAGTAGCACAAGTATAAATATTATCCTGAGTTGACTCCAGAAATTCCGTTAGATTTTAAATCATATTCTCTTCTGATATCAAAAATGATGTCAGTGTCTTATTCATTTCACATGACTCATTTCAGCCAATCGAAAGGTCAGAAGGTATCAACCAATTAATTCACAACAAACTCGCATTCCAGTTCAGCTGTACAGTTTGGAGATAATAAATCCAACACCGTTCTCTATAATTCAAACTACTTTCTCTGTCTCTGCCTTGCCAATCCATTTCAACTTTGTCAATCACTGCCATAAGTCTTCAGATTTATGTTGCTCCTCTAAGCCATGCTCAACCAGAGGTGCGACTCTGTTCTCTGTATTCAGGCACAGACTACAGAGTTCATTCAGAGATAGTTGGATACATCCCCATCGCTTGGTCCATCCAATATAGAGAAGCAAGCAGAGGCACATGATAACATAAATAACAGAATTATAAATGATATATTATGAATCAAAATTTCTTCAGTCAGTTTGATGAGTCCATTGCACTCCATCAAAACTTAGATTACACCAGGAACATTAACAAAAGATTAATGGCCCACAGTATACGTGGAGGGGCATAATCGAACGCAAACGCCTATCTCCATGGGCGCCTATGTCCGAAAACAGGTATGTGAAGAGGCGGGACAGGCCGTATTTTTGAAAAAATGAACGTTTTTGAGTTGGGCGTTTGTTTTTTTTAGCGATAATGGAAACTAAAAACGCCCAGCTCAAAAACGTCCTAATCTAAGCCATTTGGTCATGGGAGGGGCCAGGATTCGTAGTACACTGGCCCCCCTGATATGCCAGGACACCAACTAGGCACCCTAGAGGTCAGTGCGGTGGACTTCAGAAAAAGCTCCCACATGCATAGCTCCCTTACCATGGGTGCAGAGCCCCCAACCCCCCTCCCACAAAACCCACTACCCACAAATGTACAACACTACCATAGATTTTAGGGGTGAAGGGGGCACCTACATGTGGGTACAGTGGGTTTTGGAGACCTCCCATTTACCAGCACAAGTGTTATAGGTAGGGGGGATGGGCCTGGGTCCACCTGGCTGAAGTGTACTGCGGTACACACTAAAAGTGTTCCAGGGACCTCCATACATACAGGCCTCTAGGATTTGTTGCTGCTGTATAACATTGGCACACCAGTTGACACCTGAAGACTAATGTCTCCGAAAACGTCCTTTATTGGAATAAGCACGCTTACTCACAATTAACTGCAGATCACAGGTTGTGCCCCACGGGCAAAGAGTCTCCCTGGTACTGAGATTAGCAGTAGGTCAGAGCTGGCAGAATGCTGTACAATGCCCTCTTTCAGCCACATTCAAGGTAAGAACTAAGTTCTGTAACGTGGCTAACACATGAAAGGGATCTAAAACTGGCTTACAAAAATGGCCACTACCTCATGGACTACCGGAAACAAAACTGGACATCCTCTGACCCAGTTAGCAGGGGGAAAAGCACCATGGGAGTACAGCCTACCAACTACTAACATCGTGAGCATTTGCCACAAGCTAGTGGAATTACGGAGCCCAATACCCTACACCCACCACAATGCATTGCTGATGTGACTCTGCAGTGCACATAACAGAAAAGGTGTCACACTCACCTGAGAGCCACATCAGAACCAGGGAAAGGCTGTCAGAGGATAGAGCACATTCCGCTGTCATGGAGGTGGGTACGGCATTTGAGGCTGGCATAGAGGCTGGAAAAAAAGTTTTTAAAGTGGGGTTTTTTTGGTGGGAGGGGGTTAGTGACCACTGGGGGAGTCTGGGGAGGTCATCCCCGATTCCCTCCAGTGGTCATCTGGTCAGTTGGGGCACTTTTTTGGGACTTGTTCGTGAAAAAAAAAGGGTCCAAAAAAAAGTGACCCAAAATCGCAGTAAAAACGCCTTTTTTTTCGATTATAAGCTAAAGACGCCCATCTCTCCTCGGCTGATAACCACGCCCCAGTCCCGCCTTCACTACGCCTCCAACACGCCCCCGTCAACTTTACCCGTTTCCGCGACGGATTGCAGTTGGAAACGCCCAAAATCAGCTTTCGATTATACTGATTTGGGCGCCCACGAGAAAAAGGCCCATCTCCCGATTTGGGTCGCAATATAGGCATTTTTCTCTTTCGATTATAAGCAGGATAATCTTCCACTGAATCTAGCATTACTGAGAGAGCATTTCCTCAAGGGCCTTTCCTATTCTATAAGCTATAATAGGTAATTCTTTTAAAATAGCATATAATCATAACAAAAAAAATGCCAATGATGAAATATAGTCTTCACAATGAAGCCAGAAATAGAAGAATACATCAATCATTCACTTCTCAAGTTTTGTATTGTAGTAATAATCAGTGATCTAACTATTTAGCCCTTTTGTATGCAAACTTCCAAATATGTAATAGATGTCCACATTCTTGAAATCTAATCAAATCTTTTGCTATCTCTTTGAAATCTTTCAGTAATGAACAGATTCGATGAACCCATAGAAACTGACTAATAGAGAGATTCATTTTTCAAGATGACAGCTTTCAAACTGGAAAACTTTATTACAACCCACCAGCTTCCTATAGAATGAAGTTACAAGATGATCATCTTCCTTAATCATCTAGAGATCCAAAAAATCTATGACAGATTGAGAACAAGTCACAGTAAATTGTAGATTCGAAATAGTCTAATGCCATCCTCAATCCACTTCATAGAAAAAAGAATAATCCAAAAACCTTTTCCGAAGATATTCCTTTTGAAACCATATTAATGAATATAAATACAGTTCTTCAAAATGAGCCACATACGGCATTGCTGCTACTGAAGCTAGAGTAGGTACCATATCAATACTCCCAAATGAATGCACAGTTTTCACAAAGAAACTTTACCAGAATTTAAGTCACCAATAGACAAGTAAATTGAAGAAACTGTTTTACTAACAGTCTATTTGTAAAATTGTACATCCATTTTGGGACTACTGCTTTTTGAGTTTTTTGTGAGTTGCTTGTCTCCCATGTAAAAGTATTGTATTAACATTTAGATATTTTTTTTTTAAGAAAGAGAAAATGTTTTCATCACTCTTTTTTTTTGTTTGTTTTATGTCAGTTTTACATGATATGATAGCTATTTGTTTTGTCTAAGATAGTCCTAATCAAGCATTTCATACATGGGATCTTTCCTTTGGAATTCTTCTCACTAGAGATCTAAGGCTTATGCAAGATTATCTGTTGTTTAGAAAAATAAGTATAACAGTTTGCTAAGGCTGCTTTCCATAGTTAAGTCTTGGGTTTTGTAGTTTTGCAGTTGATTTTAATATTTCAGGTGTCTTTTAGATCTCCTACAGTATCGATGGAGGGTCAATTTTTGACCATATTTTATGATTTGATTTGTTTGTCTAATATGTTGATTTTTTTGGTATTTTATATTGGATGTTATTGTTTCATGTTTTCTTGATGTCCATTATTCTGAGTTTTCAGGAAGATAGGGAAGTTTATAAAACTGAATGAATAAATAACTAAACAAATAAGAAACTGATCATTTGAAATTGACGTTTTTCTTTTTAATCCCCAAGGTGACTCACAATATAATCAAGGCCCATGCCGAAGCCTGGCACCTGTATAATGACAAGTATCGTGCTCAACAGTTGGGTAAGGTGGGAATTGCTTTGAATTCTGACTGGGCTGAGCCTCAGACACCCACTAATCTGGAGGATGTAAATGCTGCGGAACGCTATATGCATTTCATGTTAGGTTGGTTTGCGCATCCCATTTTTGTAAATGGAGATTACCCTGAAATAATGAAAAGCCAAATCCAGCAGAAGAACCAAGAATGTAGTAGCACCGTTGCTCAGCTCCCAACATTTACAGAGTCGGAGAAATCACGTATCAAAGGGACTTCAGATTTTTTTGGCCTCTCACATTATACTACAAAGTTGCTAAGCACAGAAGCAACTGGGAGCTGTATTCCAGGATACGACAGTATCGGAAACTTTTCTCAGCATGTTCATCCATCTTGGCCTGAAACAAATTCTTCATGGATCAAAATGGTACCCTGGGGTTTAAGAAGGTTATTGAATTTTGTGTCTGTGGAATATACAAGAGCTACAATGCCAATCTACATAACTGGAAATGGAATGCCAACTGAATATGGAGGAGATGTTATCAACGACACAAAGAGAATTGACTATATTAATTCTTACATTAACGAAGCACTCAAAGGTATAATCTTACTGTTTTCTTTAACATTTGTTTGATTTGTTTTTTTTTAAAGATTTTGTGGTGCTAATTTTCAATGGGATGTTGAAAAAGCAATTCTACAATTTAGGTGCCCACATTTAGGTGCATGTTACATGCATGTTTAGAATACTATCACGTGTATATATATCTGTGTAAGTACTAGCAGGGCACCTAGGCAGTATTCAGCAAGTACCCACTCAACTTACATAGCACAGATTTGCAAGGGGGTGTACGCAGAGGCGGAGCATGGGTGGGACATAGGTGGGGCTCCCACTTATGTGTGTAACTTACAGTTCTATGGCTGGTGTGACGGCAGGCACCTTAAATGTTAGGTCTGACGATACTGGGTTATGCTTGTATTCTATAATGGGATGTAGGGAGTCCTTTTACTAAGGTGTGCTGAAAAATGGCCTGCGGTAGTGGAGGCATGGGTTTTGGGCATGCGCACATCCATTTTCAGCGCGCCTGCAAAAAAATGCCCTTTTTTATTTTTGCCAAAAATGGACATGTAGCAAAGTAAAAACTGCCATGCATCCATTTTGGGTCTGAGACCTTACCGCCAGGCATTGACTTAGCGGTAAGGTCTCTCGCGTTAACCATGCAGTAATCGCCTCTGTGCGTCAAGTCAGAGTTACCGCCCGATTTTCGCCATGCGCCAAAAAAATTAAATATATTTTCTGATGCACATAGCGGATGCGCATAAAAAAATGAAATTACCACATGGGCCACATGGTAGCCAGGCGGTAACTCCAAATTGGCACGCATTGGGCACGCGTAGGCACCTACATGGCTTAGTAAAAAGGCCCCTTGGTGCCCAGGTTCCATTATAGAAAGGCTTTGACCATGTGGCTTTGGTGTGCCACATGAAGGTGTCTAGTTATACAATTGCCCTGAATACATAAAGATATCCATAAAAATCA
The DNA here is from genome assembly GCF_901765095.1 of Microcaecilia unicolor. Lineage (NCBI taxonomy): Eukaryota > Metazoa > Chordata > Amphibia > Gymnophiona > Siphonopidae > Microcaecilia > Microcaecilia unicolor. Next base: position 267,335,451 of record NC_044037.1, read on the forward strand.
TAATGATATCTTTATATGAATATTCAACCAACTTGTATGTGTAAACTAGACCACTGAATGTGATATTCTAAACTTACGCTCTATAAGTTATTACTCTTATTTACCTGAATAAATTTATTTGGATAACCGCTGAATATCACCGCTTTCTTAATAAATTTAGAGTCCTTTGGTCCTTCTGAAATGATGTGATACATTTTGGCTGTATATCGACTTATAGTGCAATGTTTAACCAGTTATAAATGCGGATGAGTTTCCATCAGAAATGTTTTAAAACCACTTAACCACGCTAAGGTTTATCTCAGGTTGTCTGCTTAGAGACACTGAGGTACATCTTACATAGGGGCCCTTATACTAAGCTGCGCTAAAATGTGTCCTGCGCTATGACTAGAACGAGGATTTCCTCATACATTGAGGCCACCTTTAGGGCAGATGTAAAATGGCTGAGTTTTCATCTCCTCAATTAATGGCCATGCATTAATTTCCCAATTATCGCTTGAGCCCTTACGACACATATTTAGCAGGCAGAAATGGCTCACGGGCTAACCATGAGCTAATCGGTTGGCATGCAGTAAAGCAGCTGCACTAACTGATTAGCACTGGGCGCTCCACCACCCCCTCCTCCCAAACATGTGCAGGATGCCTGAGCACGCCCCACAGTAGTGTATTTTCCTGCATGGTAAGTACATGTTATTTATTTATTTATATTGCTTTTGTGCTTACCACTGCTTAGTAAAAGGGCCCCATAGTTAAAAAGAGGAGGTCAAGTCAAGTGAAAATTAGCTTGTCCCATAACCTAAGTCCTAGGGTCCAGCTGGCCCTAAATGTCTGTAGAAGTTGTCCCTGGTCAGGCCTGATGAGCATGAGATGATGGCTGAGGTCCAAAGTGTGAGTTTGTAGCAGCCCAGCAGCAGGTCCCATGACTCCTGCTGGTCTGTCACACACAAATATGGCTCAAAACAGCAATGACTACAAAGATGTTTGCATTTGCCTGCCGTCCGGGGCTGTCTATGAGTTAGAGCAGGGGTGCACGTTCAGTACCTGAGGGCCACCGACAGGCAGCGCATTCTTTCTAGCAAAAAAGGTGCCAGTACTAAAATGCCAGGCTACCCTTCAGGAATGGGGTGATCATTGAGAGACCCAACCACACAATAGCCAGGCCCCCTGCAACCAGTCACAGAATCTAAGTCAAGGCAGAATTGGTATGTAGAGCCTGAGATCGTTCATTAAAACTTGGGGACCATGGGTCAATTTTAGCAGACAATGGAAAAGGTGCCGGTACTCAGTACCCCCAAGTACCCTCTCAAAAAAAAGCCCTGCCGACAGGTAAAGTTTCCAAGATATCCCTAATAGGCATGAGAGATTTGCATATGTACTGCCCCCACTGAATGCACTTTTTTCTTATACATGTTCATTAGGGATACCCTGAAAAACTGATCTGTTTGCAGCCCTTGAGGACTGAACTTGTGTGCTCCCGAGCTAAAGGACGCTTTTAGAACATTTTACTGTGGAGAGATGGAAGCTGACACACCTAATGGATTTCACATTCTTAGCAAAGATACAAAGCATTAGACAGACACTAAAACCAAATTAGCCTCCATCATAAAAAGCAAGGACAAAGCACGTTGTGAATGCGTTTCGAATTTTATTACACTGCTTCTCCTGCTGCAAGCCCTCTCAAATTTAAGATTTACAACTAACCTACATTTGTATTCTCAGGCTGGCATTTTAAATAACAAATAGCAACATGCTTTCACCAGCAGAAATTTGAATGTAGTCTAACAAATGTCAGTGGTCCATTCCAGGGCATTGAGAGATGTACAAGGTGAGATGCTGTCACTTCTTAGGTTCTAAATGCTCTAGGGAAAAAAATTGTAAAAATGCATTACAGTTATTACTATTTAGACATGATACCTTAAAAATCATATCTTATATTTTTGTTTCCTACGTGTCTTTTATCTTTTAACAGCTGTCAAAACAGATGGTCTGCTGGTTCAGTCATATCTAGTGTGGTCTCTTCTGGATGGCTTTGAAGGCCCAGAGGGTTACAGTGAAAGATTTGGTCTGCATTATGTGAATTTTGAAGATGCTATCAGACAAAGAACTCCAAAGGAATCAGCATATTTTCTTTCCAGCCTAATTGAAAACAATGGCTTTGTAAAAATGAAAAACAAATCATTTGTTGACCCTCAAGCACACAAAAGCTTCCCCCTCAAGCTCCCTGGTTTACCAGCCTCTGATGTTCCCTCAAAGGCTAAGATTGTTTGGGAAAAGCTTTCCAAGCAAACTAATTTTGAAAGAGATATGTATTACTATGGCACATTCCCTAAAAATTTTAAATGGGGTGTGTCCACCTCTGCCTATCAAATTGAAGGAGGTTGGAATGCAGATGGTAAAGGGCCCAGCACTTGGGATACGTTTACTCATGTACCCGGAAACACTGATAACAATGACACCGGAGATATTGCTTGTGATAGTTACAACAAAATAGAGGCAGATCTGTACATGCTGAGAGCATTAGGGGTAACGAGCTATAGGTTCTCTTTGTCATGGCCTCGAATTTTCCCAAATGGAAGAAATGATACCATCAATGCTAAAGGAGTCGATTATTATAACAGGCTTATTGATGGTTTAGTTGCAAACAACATTAGCCCAATGGTAACTCTTCACCACTGGGATCTACCTCAAGCACTCCAAGATTTGGGTGGTTGGGAAAATGATTCACTGACTGAAATCTTTAATAGTTTTGCAGATTTTTGTTTCAAAACGTTTGGTGACAGGGTAAAATTCTGGATGACTTTTAACCAGCCCCATAGTATTGCAACAGCTGGATATGGTTTAGGACTATTTCCACCCAATGTGAAAGATCCAGGTTTGGGCCCATACAGAATTGCTCACAGATTGTTAAAAACTCATGCCAAAGTTTATCATACATATGATCAAAAGTATCGACAGAGTCAAGGAGGAGTAATCTCCTTAAGCCTCAATACAGAATGGATTGAACCAAAGACACTTGAAGACCATAGAGATGTGGAGGCAGCTGATCGTTACCTACAGTTTTCATTAGGTTGGTTTGCACACCCTATTTTCAAAAATGGTGATTACCCCGAGGCTATGAAATTGCAGCTGGGGTTCAAGAGTGACCTAGACGGATCTCCATCTTCCAGACTCCCCAGTTTTACAGAGGAAGAGAAAGCTTATATCAGGGGCACTGCCGATGTCTTTTGCTTCAACACGTACACCACCAAAATTGTAAAACATAAGACCACCAAATTAAAACCAGCCTCTTTCCTAGAAGACAGGGATCTAGAGGAAGAGACTAACCCAAATTGGCCAGTATCACCAGTTCCAGGTCAAAGAGCTGCTGCCTGGGGCCTGAGGCGACTGTTAAATTGGGTGAAAGAGGAATACGGCAATGTCTCTATTTATGTCACTGAGAACGGGGTAGCAACAGACAATAAACCTGACTACGAAGACATCAACAGAATATTTTACTACAAAACCTACATTGATGAAGCTCTGAAAGGTAGTAAGCTAAATACAACACCTCTTAAGGCTTGTTACATTTATTTAACTATACATACTTTTCAGGTGTACGTTTATTTAGAAGTTTTAGTTAGACAAATTATTAACTAGAAAAATAATGTTAAACTATAATGTAGAAGTATTTTATTATGGCATGACTGATTTTGTATAAGGCGTAGTTGTCTTGTAAGTGGTCAGTGTGTGTGTTCTGTGTGTTTAGTTATCAAGATATATATTAAGTGAGAAGAGTCTGATATGAATATAAAAAAAGGTTCCATTTTAGTTGGAAACAGTGGCGTAGCCAAAGGTGGGCCTGGGCTCAGGCCCACCCAGTAGCAGCACACCTATGATGTGGCTGGCAGAGATCCCCAAGCCCCACCAGTCGAAAACTCCCAACAACTGTCTCTCCTGCATACCTTGTAAATAGCAGATCTTTGTCTGCAGCAAGCAGCGACTGATACATACTGCTCGCACCGGCCCCACAGTCTTCCCTCTCATGCATTCCCACTTATGCGGAAACAGGAAGTTGCATCAGAGGGAAAGCTGTGGGGCCAACATGAGCGGTGTGTATTAGTTGCTTCTTGCTGCCGGTGAAAATCTGCTATTTAAGTGGATATGCGAGGGAGGGGGGGATGTTTGAGAGACCATATGGCATGCAGGTGAGAGAGGGAGAGACCAAATCACTTGTGGGACAAGGCGGAGTTCTTCTGCCCATCCATCTTGAGCCCAGGCCCACCCAAAATTGGGTGTCTGGCTACGCCCCTGGTTGGAAATATTTTTCATGGAAGCAGAGAAAATGATGGCATATAAAATCCATATGAACTATCCAGGACGCCCATCCCTACCAGCTACTAAGCTCTACAATCCCTTCCTCTCCCTTAGAGATCTTTTGTGCTTGTTCCATGTGTTCTTGAAACTTTGTGTTTTCAAAAATACTTTTTTCTATAAAGTACATCTAGTAGTACTATGAAATTAAGTAGTGAGCTTTTTACATACAAAAGAGAGCATGATAAAATTCAATAACACTGCATCAGATCACTATTTTAAAAAGACAGATAATGTCGATGCACACTCACATAACTCCTCTTTTTTATTTTATTGTATTTTATTTTTTTCATGTCTGCAACATGCCCGCTCCACAACCTGTTTGCTTGATCCCATTTCTTCCTCTTGGCTTTCCACTCCCTGCCACTGCCTTCTCCCTTGCAAATGATTATGAATATCCTGTTTCCTGCCCCTGGAAACATGCCCTGATAAGAAATAAGATGGAAGAGTTAGAATATATTGCACTAAATGATAAATTAGATATAATAGGCTTCTCTGAGACCTGGTTGAAGGAGAATAACCAGTGGGACACTGTCATACCGGGATACAAATTATATCGTAGTGATAGGGTGGATCGAATTGGTGGAGGGGTAGCATTGTATATTAACGAGAGCCTTGAATCAAATACATTGAAAATTCTGCAGGAAACAAAACACTTCTTGGAATCACTGTGGATTAAAATTCCATGTGTAAAGGGGAAAAGGATAATGATAGGAGTGTACTACCGTCCGCCTGGCCAGGATGAACAGACGGATGCAGAAATGTTAAAGGAAATTAGGGACACAAACAAACTGGGCAACACAATAATAATGGGTGATTTCAATTACCCCAATATTGACTGGGTAAATGTAACATCAGGACATGCTAGGGAGGTAAACTTCCTCAATAAAATCAAGGACAGCTTTATGGAGCAGCTGGTACAGGAATCGATGAGAGAAGGAAAAATTCTAGACCTAGTCCTTAGTGAAGCACATGATCTGGTGCGGGAGGTAATGGTGCAGGGGCCGCTTGATAACAGTGATCATAATATGATCGGATTTGATATTAGCTTTGAAGTAAGCATACATAGGAAATAAAATGCGTTAGCGTTTAACTTTAAAAAAGAAGACTATGATAAAATGAGAAGAATGGTGAAAAGAAAACTTAGAGGAGTGACTGCGAGGGTCAAAAATTGACATCAGGCATGGATGCTGTTCAAAAACACCATCCTGGAAGCCCAGGCCAAATATATTCGGCATATTAAAAAAGGAGGACGGAAGACCAACGACAGCCGGCATGGTTAAATAGTCAGGTGAAGGAAGCTATTAGAGCTAAAAGAAAATCCTTCAGAAAATGGAAGAAGGAACCAACTGAAAATAATAAGAACGGCATAAGGAATGTCAAGTCAAAAGCAAAACGCTGATAAGGAAAGCTAAGAGGGACTTCAAAAAAAAGATTGCATTAGAGGCAAAAACACGTGGTGAAATTTTTTTTTAGGTATATTAAAAGCAGGAAGCCGGCAAAAGAATTAGTTGGACCGCTAGATAACCGAGGAGTAAAAGGGGCGATCAAACAAGACAAAGCCATAGCGGAGAGATTAAATGAATTCTTTGCTTCGGTCTTCACCGAAGAAGATTTGGGTGGGATACCAGTGCCGGAAATGGTATTCGAAGCTGATGAGTCAGAGAAACTTAATGAATTCTCTGTAAACCTGGAGGATGTAATGGGGCAGTTCTACAAAATGAAGAGTAGCAAATCTCCTGGACCGGATGGTATTCATCCCAGAGTACTGATAGAACTGAAAAATGAGCTTGCGGAGCTATTGTTAGAAATATGTAATTTATCCTTAAAATCGAGCATGGTACTGGAAGATTGGAGGGTGGCCAATGTAACACCGATTTTTTAAAAAGTTTCCAGAGGAGATCCGGGAAATTATAGACCGGTGAGTCTGACGTTGGTGCTGGGCAAAATGGTAGAGACTATTATTAAGAACAAAATTACAGAGCATTTTCAAAAGCATGGATTAATGAGACAAAGTCAACATGGATTTAGTGAAGGGAAATCTTGCCTCACCAACCTACTACATTTCTTTGAAAGGGTGAACAAACATGTGGATAAAGGGGAGCCGGCTGATATAGTGTATCTGGATTTTCAGAAGGCATTTGACAAAGTACCTCATGAAAGACTCGAGAGGAAATTGGAGAGTCATGGGGTAGGAGGTAGTGGACTATTGTGGATTAAAAACTGGTTAAAAGATAGAAAACAGAGAGTAGGGTTAAATGTGGGTACAGTGGGTTTCGGGTGGGTTTTGGAGGGCTCCCATTTTCCACCACAAGTGTAACAGGTGGGGGGGGGGGGGGGGGGGCCTGGGTCCGCCTGCCTGAAGTCCACTGCACCCATTAAAACTGCTCCAGGGACCTGTATACTGCTCCGATGGACCTGAGTATGACATTTGAGGCTGGCAAAAAAAGATTTTAAAGTTGTTTTTTTGAGAGTGGGAGGGGGTTAGTGACCCCTGGGGGATTCAGAGGAGGTGATCCCCGATTCCCTCCGGTGGTCATCTGATCAGTTCGGGCGCTTTTTTGGGACTTGGACCTGAAAAAAAAGGGACCAAATAAAGTAGACCAAATTCTCGCCAGGGACGCCCTTCTTTTTTCCATTATCGGCCAAGGGCACCCATCTCTTAAGCACGCCCGGCATGCCCCTGTCCCACCTTCGCTACCCTTCCGACATGCCCCCGGGAACTTTGGCCGGCTCTGCGACGGAAAGCAGTTGGAGCCGGCCAAAATCGGCTTTCCATTATACCGATTTGGCCGGCTTCATGAGATGGCCGGCCATCTCCCGATTGTGTCGGAAGATGGCCAGCGATCTCCTTCGAAAATATGCTGGATAGTATACTACTTACAATGTCAACACAATACATAATAGAACATTTTAATAGACAGGGTAGGTTATATATCTAGTATTGCTAGAGAAATAAGTAATAGCAGTAGGAGTAGAAGTTAAAAACCAGGTTTTACCATTTTCAGCTGTTCTGTCACAAATTTTCTCTGAAATTCCATGACAGTAAGTTCCACACAAGAAACATTTTTAAATGATTTTTCACCAATTTTTCCTTTTAAAAATGTTGATGTCCTAATTTGTGTTGATACTACATTCAGGAAGAAAAGCTTTTACCTGAAACAAACAAGTTTAGCTGTACAGATTCTACTAGATAGGCAAATATAGTATTAGATAACTCTTCTCTAACTGTATAATTGGCATTTCTTTTATTTTCAGCTAGTAATCTGGACGGTGTTAACCTTCAAGGATACACAGCATGGTCTGTAATGGACACTTTTGAATGGAATAGTGGGTACAGCTTCCGGTTTGGATTGCATCATGTGGATTTTGGAAATCCCAGCAGGCCAAGGACCCCCAAATTCTCTGCTATGTACTTTGCAAATGTCATAAAGAACAATGGCATCCCATTACAAAAGGAAGATGAGTTTTTGTATGGAGAGTTCCCCAAAGATTTTGCATGGAGTGTAGCATCTGCCGCTTATCAGGTCAGGAAATATCAAGGCTTTGCTTGGATTACAATTTGTAGACTATAGGCACTTTTTACTAAAGCATGGTAAGCAGGGCTGCCGAGAGACACAGCCGGGCCCGGGGCAGAACTGGACCACTGCGTGCCCTGTCCCCGCTCCCCCACACTTAGAATGCTGCTCGCGTGCCCCACCCCACTCCACCTCCACTTGGTCTGCCACTGCCACCGTGCCTCCACTCCCCCATACTTGGGCTGCTGCCCCTGCACCTGCCCGCTCACTTGCTCTGTCCTCTCCTGCGCTGCTCCTGTCCGTGCTGGGAGTCGAGACACAGATGATTGCATTAACATGATATTGAGTTAATGCAATTATCCGGGCCCTGGGCGGCACACAGAAGCAGGAGAGGACAGACCCAGAAGCAGGCAGGAAGAAGCTTGCCAGCGCCTTTCCCCCACCCCCTCGGCAGCCCTGTTGTTAAGCATTTTAGCACATTACTGCACTAACAGTTAACGTGGTAATTCGAAAGTGGGTGGTTACTCCCACGTTGTCTAGCAGGGAATAGGCAGTTAATGACTGGGACTGTGCCTTGCATAGGAAACTAAACCACAGAAAGTGGAGGATCATAAAACAATAGGAACACAAAATCAACAAAAAGAGTAGTGTGGCCAACACAGCACTTCCAAATGAACCACAAAACTGACACAGGTGTAAAAGGAGTCTTTATTCTGTAAGGGACCAGACACTGCACCGTGTTTTGGCAATAGTACTGTTGTGTTGCTTTTCAGCCCTTTGTAAGAAGGATTGTTAGCCCTTGGCGATCACATCTTTTTAAAGATTGTGATTGTTTTCTTGGTTCATATACAAAATTCTTAAAGACTCCTGAAGCAGGCACTATTGCAGAAACACGACGCCATGTCAGGTCTCTTGCAGAATAAAGATTCCTGTTACACCTACATGAGTCTCCTGGGTCAGGTCCTATTGGCTACACTACTTTTTTTGTAACTTATACTGCATGTTATCTGTTTCCACAGCAGATTATGCTGGTGAAGAGCAATTCTATAATCTAGATGCCCGCATTTACACATGCCTCACGCACATATATGTATAAAATGGTAACACTTACACGTGCAAGTGTACACTGACCCATGAAAGTGTCAGCAGGGAACGTAAGTGCTATTCTGTATTGGTGCATGTAAGTGGTGGCATAGAACATAAGTACATGAGTAGAGCTGCCACTTGTGCATGTAACTTATAGAATACTGTCAAGTACCTGCACCCCTGCTGAATTCACACGCCTGCAATTATGCCAGGTCTATGGCTGGTACAACTAACAGGGGCCTAGCCAGACTTCGGCGGGAGGGGAGTCCAGAGCCCGAGGTGAGGGGGCACATTTTAGCCGCCGCCACCACCACCAACTTTGACAACCCCCCCTCTGCCGACGACCCTCTCGACCCCCTATCCCGCCACCAACCCTCCCCCGCCGTCGCCTACCTTTGCTGGCGGGAAACCCCAACCCCCACCAGCCGAGGTCTTCTTCTTCCTTTGTTCTGTTTCTGCAGGACGTCAGACTCAGAAACAGAAGGAAGGAAGAAGAGGACCTCGGCTGGCGGGGGTTGGGGTCCCCCGCCAGCAAAGGTAGGCGACGGCGGGGGAGGGTTGGGGGCGTCGAGAGGGTCGTTGGCAGGGGGGTCCAGGGCCAAATCTATGGGGGCCCAAGCCCCTGTGATCCCACGTAGCTACACCCCTGCTACAGGAGCAGCCAAGTTACATTAGTATTCTAGAAGAGAATCTGAGCGCTCAGATACCATTATATGATAGGCTCCCACCATGTTTCTATGGGGTGCTTAAATGGAGGTACCCAGTTGTAGAATTGCAAATTTAATGCCACTTCAGTAGATGATGTTAAGTGCACCTCTGTTATCTGTAACACATTTAATGCATGGATAGGTGCCAGGCAAGGGTATGCGAGCTTTGGTCGCTGCTGTATGGGTACTACCATTTGGGCACTGGATTTTGGGTGCCTAAACAGCAGCATCTAAAAGTCCTCTACTTCTTCCCCACCCCCCACCCCTCCAGACCTTCAGTGCTTGTCAGGAACAGGGCCTGTGCCTGCTTGCTGCACTGGGGTTCCTTCTTGGGCAGATGTGGGCTGCCCCAAATAGTGCCTGCCTGCTAACGTTTTCAAAACAAATCTCAATGGTTCTGAAGGCAGACTTTTAGCTCTTTGCAGACTTAATTCCATCAGACATGCCCTCAATTGTAATACTCTGCACATACTACATCACACTTTTGTCGGTTCCAGGCTCAATTATTATAATGTGATCTCTGCAGACCTTGCTCTATCTGAGATGAAAAGACTATAATCTCTTCAGAACTCGGCTACCTGCTTCCTCTGCTGTGCTTAAAGGTGTGATCATGTTACTCCTCTCTTTCAACAACTGCATTGACTCCCGACAAAATACAAGATTCAATTTAAAATTCTTATCCTGGCCTTTAAGGCACTGCATTATGGTACCCCCCCACTTTCCTTCCCTCTGTTACAATACCTTATACACCCTCTTGCACCCTAGCTTCCCTGAACAACTACCGCCTAGTGCTTCCTGGACCCTCACAAGCAAAATGGGAATGTACCAGGAATAGTGTCTTTTTCCTGCTATTGATGGAAAAAGCTACCCCTACTTTTCTGTGCTGAACTGTCTTTTAAGGTCTTTAAGGCTAATCTGAAAACTTCTCTCTTTAATACTGCTTCGGATGATTGGTGAGGTGATATGGTCCAGGCTTTGTGAAGTGGAATTCAGTATCTCCTGGAATGTTTGTGGCTCTCTGAATGCTTGGTCCTTTCCTATTTGGATTGTAGTTGTTTTCCTCTCTTGAACTTTGAGTGGAAACCGACTTGATTTGTGCTGCAACTGAGGCGGTAGAGCAACTACTAATAAACCATAAACCATATCTGAAATGGTGAAATTAGGCCGCATTACTATGAAATGTGAAAACTAAAGAAAAAGTATTGTATCTTTTCATTTGTTCATGAAATATAGATTGAAGGAGCCTGGAGGACTGATGGAAAAGGACTGAGCATCTGGGACCAGTTTGCTCACACCCCCTTGAGGATATCAAACGATGAAAATGGAGACACTGCTTGTGACAGTTATCATAAGATCAAGGAGGATGTGGCTATGCTCAAGAACATGAAGCTGCCTTACTATCGTTTTTCAATCTCTTGGCCTCGTGTTCTCCCTGATGGGACTCTAAAATTTATAAATGAAGCTGGATTAAGTTACTACGTTCGACTCATTGATGCGCTCCTTGAAGCAGGCGTCAAACCTCAGGTAAATGTTAAATGTAGGCTCTTTAAAATTATACTATCCAGCAAAAGAGTGAATCTTATATATTTATGTAGATTTACCTCATGCTTTTTCACTAGTAGTTAAAGGTGAGTTATAGTCAGGTACATTAAGTATCAGTGGAATAGATAGACCTCAATTTTGGATGGGCCTACTGCCAAAATGGGTGGGAACAATATCCTGTTGAAAACTGAGCATGAGCTGAGTGCTAGTATCAGGCAGCTCACTAAACCTGCTGCAAACTGCCGAGCTGCAAGGGAGAATGTTCAGGATACATTTGAGTAGCTCTTCAGCTGGTGGGGCTTTGCAATCCTCACTCAGTCTGCAGCCCCTCATTACCTCTCTACCCTCATTTCCCCTTATGTTCCCGTCCGTAACCTCCGCTCACAGGACAAATCCCTCCTCTCAGTACCCTTCTCCACCACCGCCAACTCCAGGCTCCGCTCATTCTGCCTCGCCTCACCCTATGCTTGGAATAAACTTCCTGAGCCCTTACGCCAAGCCCCCTCCCTACCCATCTTCAAATCCTTGCTCAAAGCCCACCTTCTTCAATGTTGCTTTCGGCACCTAACCTTTATACCTTTCAGGAAATCTAGACTGCCCCTATTTGACTGACAGTACATTTGTCCTTTAGATTGTAAGCTCCTTTGAGCAGGGACTGTCCTTCTATGTTAAATTGTACAGCGCTGCGTAACCCTAGTAGCGCTTTAGAAATGTCAAGTAGTAGTAGCTGGAGAAAGGGTGTGCCACTGCTGGGTGGGCCTGACCCCTTAGTGGGTGGGCCCTGGCCCACCTGAAACCACCTGTGGCTACACTACTAGTAGTTATTTCCCTGTCCCCAGAAGGCTTGCAGTCTAAATTTGTGCCTGAAGCAAGAGAGGGTGAAGTAATTTGCCTAAGGTCAGAAGAAGAGTCAGTAGGAATCAGGGGCATAACTACAGGTGGGCCTGGTTGTGCTAAGGCCCCTCCACTATGGAGTCAGGTCCACCTAGTCAATGGCAGCACAACAGGCCAATGAGAGGAGAACCGGAGGTGATGTCATCTGCACTACCTTGTGCCCACTCGAGTTCACCTCAAGCCCCACCAAAAAATCATTTCTGGCTATGCCACTGGTAGTAATTGAATCCTGACTTTCAGTCTCCTTTTATGCAGGCATCTTAGTCTCTGCATATTCTCTGAGAAATAAGGAAATTCAAGAGCAGAGAGCACCAAGAGTTTTAGCTATCTAGGAGGAGATGCAAGTCAACAAGGAAAGTGCTAGAAAGGTCATTCATAGCACAGCTGCCCTTCAGAGTTTTCACCTTGCTATACCTTGGCATCAACTTTACTGCTCCTTCTTTCAGCAGCACTGTCACAGTTATGTGCAGCCCAATATACAACTGGACATGTAGGGTATTCCTGTTATGGATATTTACAACTACTGGAACTTATAAATGATTGTAGAAACATAGAAAAATGATGGCAGATAAGGGCCAAATGGCTAGCCCATCCAGCCTGCCCATCCTCAGTAACCACTAACTCCTTTTCTTAATGGATCCCATGTGCCTGCCCCACGCTTTCTTAAATTCTGACACAATCCTCGTCTCCACAACCTCCACTGGGAGGCCATTCCACATATCCACCACCCTCTCCATGAAAGGCCCACCTGTAGTTTTTCAGATTCCTCCTAAGCCTATTTCCTCTTAACTTCATGCTATGCCGTCTCATTCCAGAAGTTTCCTTCATTTGAAAAAGGCTCACCTCCTGTACATTAATGCCACTGAGGTATTTAAACATATCTATCATATTCCCTCTCTCCCACCTCTCTTTGCTTATCCTAGGAATAAGCAATTGATCCTCCCAAGTCCATCCCAATAATGGGTCATGGACCCCTCTTCTAGGAAATCATCCAAACCCTCGCCAAACTCTGCCAAGCCAACTGCTTCCACCACATTGTCTGGCAACGAATTCCAGAGTCCAACCACAAACTGAGTGAAGAAACACCCTCTCTTGTGCTGATACTATTACGATTATTTGGTAATTTTAATAATTATGAGAAAATCATTAACAGGAATAATTCTATATAGAAGGCACCAAGATTTAGGCAGTCAGGGACAGTGGGGAAGTAGACTATGCCTATCCAAGGACAAACAGAAACAACCTCAAAATTTCAAAGTCTGATCACTCAGACGGCATTTTGGCACCAGTAAGAGAGCATCGCTGCACCTTTCCAGACTAACCAAAGGTCTTTTTCAAGATCAATTTCCCAATATCCTCTTGGTGTTCATTGCCATATTGGAATTATTGGATATTTACGTCAACAAATACAGTGTTCAGACAGGTCTTCATGGCCGAAACACAGTACTGTGTCAAGTGTTCAGTCAGCAATAAATACTTACTTTGAAATTTTGAGGCTGTTTCCGTTTTCCTTGGATAGCCATAATCCATTTCCCACTACTGTCCCTGACTGTTTGTGCAATCTGTGGGATTGTTGTGTTCTTCCACTACGGTGAACCATCACCAAGATTTAGGCACCAGGAACACATGTAAATGACCTGAATACAAGCACATACGGGTACAAATGCCAATATTCTGGCTACGCACTATTCTACAAATTGTTCCTAAATTTCATGGTGCATAGTTTGCAGATGGACATTCAAATAGGTGGAATTTGGCAGAGCAGTGGTGTACCTAGCTTGGTTGGCACCCAAGACATATCACCCCCCCTTCCGCCAGGCGCATCCCCCTCCTGCTCTCCCTCCTCCTCGAAGCAAGGGGGTGCGCTGAGCAGTCATGCAGCTGTAGGTTCTGCCAGTCCCCTGCCCCTGCCCTGGAACAGGAAGTTAATGTCAAAGGGGGCAGGGTACACCCCCTTGCTGCTTGCACCCGGAGCGGACCGCCCCCACTGCCTTGCCCTTGGTACGCCATTGGGGCAAAACGCAGAACATAGATTAGATAATACTATAATCTATACACTTGCTTTAGCAATTTAAATGTGATCATTTAAAGCAGCTCTGTGATTAGTGTAAGTGCTGGCAAATAAATATCTATGTATGTATAGGATCTGTTACACTAGTATTCTATAAAGAAGAGTTTGTGTATACTTTTCTTTATAGAATAGTCCAGTGGGCCCCAAACCTGTTCTAGGGGTTCCCCGACCAGTCAGGTTTGCAGGATATCCACAGTGAATATTCATGAGAGAGATTTACACATGCAGTGTATGCAAATCTCTCTCATCATAGGCATCAGAACAGGCATCAAAAAATTCAGAGGGGGCAGGAGGCACACCAGGCTCTCCCCACTCCTACCCAACTCTCCACTGCCATCACCACTGCTGCTGTTTCAGCAGTGGCAGCAAAATAAAAAAAAAAGCGATCACAGGGCCGCTCTCTTCCTCCTCCCGGCTGCCAGTCCCACCCCCTATGAAATCATTTCCTGTTCCAAGGTAGAGCTGGCAGCCGCAAGGAGGAAGAGAGTGGCCAAGCATTGTTCTGAAACAGCAGAAGCGGTGGCAGCAGTGGGGTGTCAGGTGGGAGTGAGTAGATACTGGATATTGGGGGGCCGGAGAAAGGGGTCAGACACTGGATGTAGGGGACAGAGGGGACAGATGCTGGATGAGGGGGAGAGAGGAGACAGATGCTGGATGGAAGAGAAGAGAGGGATCAGACGCTAGATGACATGAGGAGAGAGAGAGATAAATACTGGATGGGGGGCAAAGAAAGGGGACAGATTCTGGATGAGGGGGAGAGAAGTGATAGATGCCAGATGGAAGGGAAAGAGAACTGGCAGCACTGGATGTAGGGGGGGGGCAGATGCTGGATAGAAAAGGGGAAAAGAAGGAGGAGATGCTGGATGACATACGCTGGGTGGAAGGGATCAGAGAAAGAGGGCAGAAGCTAGATAAAGCTGGGGAGAGAGAGGGGTCAGACTCTGGATGGAAGTGAGGGGAAAGAGGGGCCAGATGCTGGATGGAGAGGGGGGCGAGAAAGAGGGAAAACATTGGATGGAACTTGGAGAGAGAGGGGTCAGACGCTGGATGAAAGGGACCAGAGAAAACGGGCAGGTGCTGGATAGAAATGGGGAAAGAGAGAGGCCAGATTCTGGATGGAACTGGGGAGAGAGAGAAGCCAGATTCTGGATGGAAGTGGGAAGAGAGAAGGGTCAAATGCTGGATGGAGGGGTGAGCAAAAGAGGACAGACCCTAGGTGGAAGGGGGAGAAAGGGGGGCAGATGCTGGATGGAAAAGAGGAAAGAAAGGGCAGGGGCTGGATGGAAGTAAGGAGAGAAAAGGGGCAGAGAAAGAGGGCATATGCTGAATGGAGAGGAGAGCAGAGAAAAAGGGCAGATGTTGAACGGAAGAGAAGAGAGAGAGAGGGCAGATGCTGGATGGGGGAGAATAGTAGCGTTATAGAAATGATAAGTAGTAGTAGTAGTAGAATAGATGGCACACACTGGATGGAAAAGGGAAGAAAAGAGGATACACACTGGAAGAAAGTGGGGAGAGAAAGAGAGCACACTGTATGGAAAGGGGAGAGAAAAAGGGCACACACTGGAAAAAAGAGGACACATGCAGGATGGAAGCGGGGGGGGGGGGGGGAGGATGCTGAATGGGGGAGGAATAAAGAGGACAGAGTTAGTGACAGACTGGGAAATAAGAAGAAGTGAAATAGGAGAGCCAGAGTGAGGGAAAGAAATGGCAAGCTGTAGGTAGACACAATTAAAAAAAAAAAAAAAGGAAACTGAAGACTGTATACTAGGAAAGAATTAAGGGCTTCTTCCTCAGTGTCCCTCTGGACCATCCCAGAAAGTAGCTGATGGGTTGTGCATGCCTTCCAGCAGGTGGAGACTGAGAATTCTGACTCTTGTGAGAGCCAAAAAGAGCCCTAGGTTGCTAGAGGAAGATGTGTAGTATTCTCAGTCTCCAGCAGGTGAGCCCTTCAGTTTCTTATTATTTTTTTTTCCTTTCCCTTGATGTTTATGTCTCCCTTTCTTTAAAAAAAAACCCAACAACAACAACAAAAAACCCCCAGGGATTATATCTTGGTGTTTTCTCCTTTCTTCTGTGCACTGGTCTTAAAAAAAAAAAAATAAGAACTGTTAACAGCAGAAGCTGAGGCCCACAGGGGTACTCTAAAAACCTCAGAGGTGTCACACTTGGGTGGCTGGGTCCCTCCCCCCACAACCTCCTCCCATTTTGGTTATTTCTGCAGGCTACAACTCCTTGCTAGATTCGGGAAGGGTCTTCTGAGGACTAGGAGAGACAGCCACATTGTTTTCTGGTTTAAAAAAAAGCGCAAACGATTTAAGAAGATCTGTTTCTGACTAACCTGATTTTGAGTGCACCCTTTCCAGCGCTAGGATCGGGTGTTTAACGGCTATCTTTCCTTCATTTCACAAGGGTTCATTAAAAAAGCAGGATTGCTCCATGGCGGAAAAGCTCTGGCACTGTTCTATGTGCCAAAGAGATCTCTCGGCAGCTGGAGTAAGTTTTATATCTCCAGGGTGTTTCAGTCAGTTTCTGTTTCTTCTGAGCCAACATTTGTGTCGGCCTCCACGGTTTCTTCTTAGATAGAAGTGGGTGTTCGTCAGTCCCCAGCTCTGGTTTTGGCGGGAAGCACCACCATGTTAGAGCAGCAGCCTGTCACACTGGAGTGGCCTGCTTCCGTTCCAATGCAGTTTTTAGAGGCTTCTTCGCTGCCTGTAGCTACACAGGGGGGAGTTCCTGAGGGTGCATTCCCTCTTGAATTTGTGTTGCAGATGTATTGGGCCTTTCTTTTACACAAATCAACTCCCTCCAGCACTTCCTTCTGACATATCATATACAGTGGGGGAAATAAGTATTTGATCCCTTGCTGATTTTGTAAGTGTGCCCACTGACAAAGACATGAGCAGCCCATAATTGAAGGGTAGGTTATTGGTAACAGTGAGAGATAGCACATCACAAATTAAATCCGGAAAATCACATTGTGGAAAGTATATGAATTTATTTGCATTCTGCAGAGGGAAATAAGTATTTGATCCCTCTGGCAAACAAGACCTAATACTTGGTGGCAAAACCCTTGTTGGCAAGCACAGCGGTCAGACGTCTTCTGTAGTTGATGATGAGGTTTGCACACATGTCAGGAGGAATTTTGGTCCACTCCTCTTTGCAGATCATCTCTAAATCATTAAGAGTTCTGGGCTGTCGCTTGGCAACTCGCAGCTTCAGCTCCCTCCATAAGTTTTCAATGGGATTAAGGTCTGGTGACTGGCTAGGCCACTCCATGACCCTAATGTGCTTCTTCCTGAGCCACTCCTTTGTTGCCTTGGCTGTATGTTTTGGGTCATTGTCGTGCTGGAAGACCCAGCCACGACCCATTTTTAAGGCCCTGGCGGAGGGAAGGAGGTTGTCACTCAGAATTGTACGGTACATGGCCCCATCCATTCTCCCATTGATGCGGTGAAGTAGTCCTGTGCCCTTAGCAGAGAAACACCCCCAAAACATAACATTTCCACCTCCATGCTTGACAGTGGGGACGGTGTTCTTTGGGTCATAGGCAGCATTTCTCTTCCTCCAAACACGGCGAGTTGAGTTCATGCCAAAGAGCTCAATTTTTGTCTCATCTGACCACAGCACCTTCTCCCAATCACTCTCGGCATCATCCAGGTGTTCACTGGCAAACTTCAGACGGGCCGTCACATGTGCCTTCCGGAGCAGGGGGACCTTGCGGGCACTGCAGGATTGCAATCCGTTATGTCGTAATGTGTTACCAATGGTTTTCGTGGTGACAGTGGTCCCAGCTGCCTTGAGATCATTGACAAGTTCCCCCCTTGTAGTTGTAGGCTGATTTCTAACCTTCCTCATGATCAAGGATACCCCACGAGGTGAGATTTTGCGTGGAGCCCCAGATCTTTGTCGATTGACAGTCATTTTGTACTTCTTCCATTTTCTTACTATGGCACCAACAGTTGTCTCCTTCTCGCCCAGCGTCTTACTGATGGTTTTGTAGCCCATTCCAGCCTTGTGCAGGTGTATGATCTTGTCCCTGACATCCTTAGACAGCTCCTTGCTCTTGGCCATTTTGTAGAGGTTAGAGTCTGACTGATTCACTGAGTCTGTGGACAGGTGTCTTTTATACAGGTGACCATTGCCGACAGCTGTCTGTCATGCAGGTAACGAGTTGATTTGGAGCATCTACCTGGTCTGTAGGGGCCAGATCTCTTACTGGTTGGTGGGGGATCAAATACTTATTTCCCTCTGCAGAATGCAAATAAATTCATATACTTTCCACAATGTGATTTTCCGGATTTAATTTGTGATGTGCTATCTCTCACTGTTACCAATAACCTACCCTTCAATTATGGGCTGCTCATGTCTTTGTCAGTGGGCACACTTACAAAATCAGCAAGGGATCAAATACTTATTTCCCCCACTGTACATAGTAACATAGTAGATGACGGCAGAAAAAGACCTGCACAGTCCATCCAGTCTGCCCAACAAGATAACTCATATGTGCTACTTTTTGTGTATACCCTACTTTGATTTGTACCTGTGCTCTTCAGGGCACAGACCGTATAAGTCTGCCCAGCACTATCCCCTCCTCCCAACCACCAGCCCCGCCTCCCAACCACCGGCTCTGGCACAGACCGTATAAGTCTGCCCAGCACTATCCCCGCCTCCCAACCACCAGCCCCGCCTCCCACCACCGGCTCTGGCACAGACCGTATAAGTCTGCCCAGCACTATCCCTGCCTCCCACCACCGCCTCTGGCACAGACCGTATAAGTCTGCCCAGCACTATCCCCTCCTCCCAACCACCAGCCCCGCCTCCCAACCACCGGCTCTGGCACAGACCGTATAAGTCTGCCCAGCAATATCCCTGCCTCCCAACCACCAGTCCCGCTTCCCATCACCGGCTCTGGCACAGACCTTATAAGTCTGCCCTACCTCCCAATCTCGACTAAGCTCCTGAGGATCCATTCCTTCTGCACAGGATTCCTTTATGCTTATCCCACGCATGTTTGAATTCTGTTACTGTTTTCATCTCCACCACCTCCCTCGGGAGGGCATTCCAAGCATCCACTACTCTCTCCGTGGAAAAAATACTTCCTAACTCAGGGAGGCTTAGCTCCTCAGTCAAATGGCCTAGGGTTTCCTGGGATCTGAGGAGGACAATGCTTCAGACACGAATCTGGAGATGCCCCTCCTTGAGGAAGATGTTGGCGTGGGAGAACCAGAGTTCTCTGAAGACACTTGGCCTGCAGATCCAGTTGCAGATGTTCTCCTCCCTTGAGAGGACCCCTCTGTGGTAAGGATTTTTCATAAAAAAGATTTGCAGGAGCTCATATCTTTGGTTTCTTCTACTTTAAATTTTGAAGAGGAGTCTGTAGCCATGCAGAAGTGCAAGGTCAATCTTCTGGTCAAGGGCATTAGAAAGG
Organism: Microcaecilia unicolor; assembly: GCF_901765095.1. NCBI lineage: Eukaryota > Metazoa > Chordata > Amphibia > Gymnophiona > Siphonopidae > Microcaecilia > Microcaecilia unicolor. The sequence goes on from NC_044037.1 coordinate 267,355,044, forward strand.
CTAGTAAATCTATGCATCAGGACATCAGAGATATCATCCAGGCTCAGTGGGACATGCCAGATGCTCTGTTTCATCTTTCAAGATCCATGGTTCATCTCTTCGCATTTCCGGATCAGGACAAGTCTCTCCTCAAACCTCCAGTGATTAATGCAGTTGTCCTTGCGGTTACCAAAAGAAATACTGTTCCCATGGATGAGGCCACGGCACTAAAGATCTGCAATATCAGCGTATGGAACCTCTTTTAAAGAATAGTTTTGATGTCTCTGCTCTGGCGGTGCAGGCAGCCATCTGTGGATCTTTGGTGGCCAGGGCTTGTTATTGCTGATCCAAGAGAATTTTAGATAGGACTTTGGATGACTTCTCTTTAATAGATGAGGAGATAGCAAAGATAGAGATGGACTCTGCTTTCTTACCAGATACTTTATATGATTTGCTGAGGGCTTTTTCTAAGTCTATGGCTTCAAGTGTTACAGCACGGTAATTACTTTGGTTTCAAGGTTGGTCAGCTGATGCGGCTTCTAAGTCTAAGCTAAGTTCAATTTTCGAGGATTGTTTTTATTTGGTGACTAGTTTGATACATTGGTTAAGAGTCTGGGAGATACTAAGGCTCCTCAACTGCCTGAGGATCATCCTGGGTCAGTTGGTCACTTGGTCGCTGTCTTCTTTGTAGTCAGGGACGTGGCTGAGATTTTTGTGGCTTCACACCAGGCAAGGTAGCTACTGCTCATAAGTCTCAATACTTTCAGAGATTCCAGTTCTTTCGAGGTGCACTGCGTACGTCCTTTCAGTCCCCTGCGCATCCTTCCCAATGAATGTGTCAAGGCCTAACCTCCAATTCACTTGGCTCAGTTTTATTGGAGGTGGGCCCAGATTATCTCTGATCAGTGGGTTCTCAAGGTTATTTGCGAAGGGTACACCTTAGAGTTTGCGCAGCAGCTGCCAGATGCTTTCCTAGAGTCTTCCTGTCATTCTCGTCTCAAGGCATGAGCAGTCAGGGATACCCTAGGGAAGCTTCTCAATTTACAGGCTGTCTTGTCTGGTTCCTCCTAAAGAGATCAAAATGGGTCGCCATTCCATTTACATTGTCATCCTGAAGAAAGAAGGGTCCTTTTCGACCGATTTTGGATCTCAAGGCGGTCAACCGAATGCTCCAGTTTATCAGTTTTCATATGGAAACTTTTTGTTCGGTCATAGTGGCCATTTGGTCGTGGGAGTTTTTGATGGATCTAGATTTAACAGAGGCCTATGCACATCCCAATTTGGCCATTGCACCAGTGATTTCTTCGCTTTGTGGTTTTAGGCAAGCATTATCAGTTTCATTCTCTGCCTTCGGCCTCGTACCTTTACGAAGGTCATGGTGGTGGTGGCAGCGGCCCTTGGAAAAGAGGGCATTTTAGTTAATCTTTACCTGGATGATTGGTTGTTCAGAGCAAAGTTGTATCAGGAAAGTCTGCAGGCCACAGATCGAGAAGTCCAGTTTCTTCAATCTCTCAGATGGGTGGTTAATCCTCTCAAGAGTTGCTCAGTGCCATCTCAGACTCTCAACTATCTTGGAGTCTCCTTCATTACTCTGCAAGGGTGAGTATTTCTGCCATAGAACAGGATTGTCAAACTTCAGGATCAGATTCGCACTCTCCTGCACAAACCAGTGCGAGAGATTATCTTCAAGTCTTAGGATCCATGGCAGCGATGATAGAGGTAGTTCCTTGGACCAGATCACACATGAGACCTCTACAGAAGTCCCTCTTGTCCCTTTGGTCTCTGCAGACAGATTCTCTAAACGTTGGACTGATACTCAGAACTCTGGAGTGAGGGAATCTGACAAAGGGAGTTCCTTTGGATCTGCCTCAGTGGATAATAGTGACAACCAATGCCAGCCTCAGGGGCTGGGGAGCTCACTGTATGGAGCATCTTGCTCAAGGTCTTTGTTCACGGGAGGAAGCATGTTGCTCGATCAATCTATTGGAAACAAGAGCAATTTGTTTAGCCCGAGAGGCATTTCATCATCTAGTTGAAAACTGGCCTGTGCACATTCTCTTGGACAATGCAACAGCAGTAGTTTATGTCAATCGGCAAGGAGGGATGAGGAGTCATCAGCTGGATCTGGAAGCTGCTCTTCTCATAGTTTGGGAGGAACATCATCTCTCAGAGCTGTTGGCATCTCATGTGGCGGGGACAACTAATGTTCAGGCGGACTTTCTCAGTCCAAAGAGAATCCACGTACGTGGAGAACTCCAAAAGTCCCACAGACAGACTCAAAATCAAGAGGGAAGTGGGTCAGAACCAGTCAGTTTGTTTTTCAATAAACTTTGCTTCATTCCATCACTCCAGTGGTCCTGTCTTTGGATAGCCTAGTTCTGACCCACTTCCCTCTTGATTTTGGACTTTCTAAGTCACCGCACTCTAGACCCGGAAGAATGGGAGCTCAGTAAGGCAGCGCTTCAAGCTGTTCTCAGTTTCTGGGGTCTCCAAGTCATGGATCTTATGGCTACAAAGCTCAATTCCAAAGTGCCTCAGTTCTTCTGTCGCACGAAGGATCTCAAAGCTGTCAGAACTTCTTTATGTGTTTTCTCTGTGGCCTCTTCTAGGACATCTCATTCACAGGATTGAGGCACACAGAGGTCTTATAATCATGGTAGTGCCGGATTGGCCCTGCAGACCTTGGTATTCTGATCTAGTACGTCTTCAAGTTTTTAAAAAACTACTCAAAGCTGTTCTTAATTACCTCAGGTTGAGTCTTATTGTTAGCCTTTTTTAATGATTGTATTGATTCTTATCTTATTGTGAACCACTTTGAACCAGATTTTGGTGTTAGCAGTTGTGACAAAATGCCTAGCCACCTGCCTGGGCTATCCAGTGGCCACTTTAGAGGGTCTATCCCCTGCATAGCTCAGGTCCACCTGCACCTGTTGCTTATGCTCTACACTAGCACCCTCATCCCACCGAATGGATCCTACCTGTCTCTGGGCGAGTTTCCTGCTCTCAAATACTCCCCCAGGCAGGACACATGGAGCGAGGTCGAGGTGAGGTGCTATGATTTGAATTCAGGGGGGCCCAGCCCAGTGGTGGACAGAGGGGGTGGCGACGACGTCCTCGGGGGGGGGGGGGCGTGGGCGGGGCCCGGCCCAGTCTCTCGGTGGCCCTGCAGCTAATACAGATAGTACATATTATCTATCCCCCTTCCCCTTTTACAAAGCTGCACAGTGCGGGGCCTTGAGCATGAATTATGAAGTTTGGAGGGGGAGGGAGCAGGCATACCTCAAGCATGCACAGATGCTCAAGGCCCATGCCTGCCGACCTCTATGCTTTTGGTGCTGTGCTGGTTATAGTACCACCACCCCGGGAAAGGGAAGTAAGGCACTAAACATGTCAGGGAGGCGGGGAGGTGAAGAGAAGTGCTGGAGACCATGGGGGAGGGACGGAGAAACATGCTGGGTACCATGGTTGGGGGTTTAAAGGTGGTAAAGGATACCGGATGCCTTGGGAGGGTGGTGACTATGGGATGGTAGATAAGGGGAGATGCTGGAGCTTGGGGCAGAACTAGTCCCTCCCCCAAACAAAAAGGTGTTCCGTTGCCCCTGTCTCTCATTAATATTCATTGTGGATGAAAACCTGACTGACTGGGGAGCCCCCAGAACAGGTTTGGGAACCACTAGAATAGTCTACAAGTAGGCATGTGGTAGGCACCGTTGTATAGAATTGCCCTTGAATGTATCACACATGATAGGAGATTGAATGCAGCCTCCTTCACAGTAAAGTTTTCACCCATGTGTTATAGAAAAAGCCACTGATACATAAGCTGTTTGTACTTTTATTTGTTTTGGGGTTTTTTTTTTTAAGTAAAATGGGGTCATTTGTTTTTAAAGGATCTTGCACACATAAAGGCCTTCTTTACACATGTAAAAGGAGTTTGGTTGCATGTGTAACAGTACAAGCTGTAAAAAGAATCTTGTATAGGCAAGCTTGGGGGCATGCTCTAGGTGGAGCAGACGAGGTAGAGTCATAATTTACACTGGTATTGAACATGGAAACATTTATACCTTCTCCTGAGCAGGCATAATGGTTTGTGACCTCAGTCTAGCTGCTATTTCTGCCACTTTGCCCTTAGTATTTTATAAAGATACACAGGCCTCTGTGTGTCACCTCAACCTCTAAACCTAGGCGCTTTTAAATAAAATTACCCACATAATAATAAAAAAATATATAGTCATGTATTAGATAAAGGCAAATTTTGATCAAGTGACCAATAGGCTCTGCTTAGTTATTCTGGTCTACGGTGCTAAAGATATATTCCAGTTGCCAGTCATAGAAGCTTCATCATTTATAGGATATTGCGGCTTATCTAAATCATACCTTTTTAGTTTTCTGTCTGCAACCCTTATTTGCCTGGGGAGCAACAGGGCAGATTATTTTTAGTAATTGTAATGCTTGTTTGGGGGGTCAGGGCCGGGACCAACAAGAGCTGGAGACACAATAAATCCACTCATTCAGCTCTGTTGTTTCCTCAAATAGCTCAATCCAGGCCAGACGTTGCAGCTCTGAACCAAAATGTTTCCATCAAATGGGATGATACAGAAAAAAAACAATGGATAAATGCTCAGCATTAACTATGTACAATCAATAGTAGAATAAAGCAGTTCAAATGATTAAGGCCTAATATTCAAAGAGATTTAAGCAGGCAGGAGAGGCATCTGCTCAAATAAATCTCTTGGGGCCAGCTAACCACTGATATTCAGCAGCACTTAACCAGGCAATGCCACTGAATATCAGCATGGACCTCCTGCACGTTATCTGTGTAGGGCAGGGGCAGTCTGGGGTGGAATCTGGGTGGAGCTAGCACCAGAGATGTTCAGTGCCAGTGTCTGGATAGCTAACTGGGCAGATAAGACTACATATGAAGCAGTTCTATCTTTGCCCGGTTAGCTGACTGGGCATTAGCACTGAATATCAGCCAGTGACTGGATAACTTCTGGGTGGTGGTCTGAAATGTCCCATTATCCCCCTTCCTCCTAACACGCCCCTCCCCCGATTCAATTCCCCTTCTCCCTTCGCAATACTAAAAGTGCCCTGATCTAATCCTCCTTTCTCTCCAATGAGCAAAGGCTGCCCTGATCCAATTCCCCTTCACCCTCCCCAAGCAAAGGCTCTTCCAATCCAATTTCCCTTCCCTCTTCCCCAATATCAAAGACCTCCCCCCCCCCCACCCACCCACCCACCCACCCAAGTCTGATCCCTTCTCTCTCCTTCTCTCCTCAACATCAATGACAAGATCAGAGAGTGGAACCACCAAAACTTCCCTAAGTTCATTCAGTACCCCCAGATGTATCCTGCTATCTGGCCCCATTGCTTTGTCTACCTTTAATTTAGCTAGCTTCTCATGAACCCAGTCTTCTGAAAATCATTCAAGGTTCATCCATTCTTATTTGTGCTTGTCTTCTGCAGTCCTAGTTCTGGGTCTTCACCTCTGAATGCAGAACAGAAATATTTGTTAAGCAATTCCCTTGATTTCCAAATTTGTTTACCTATCAACCACAGATGACAAAGGTAAGTGTTATGTTGTACCACCTAGAGCAGTGGTAGAATGGATTGTGATATTCCCACTCTTTTCTTTCTTGGTAGGTAACACTATATCACTGGGACCTTCCTCAAACTTTGCAGGACATTGGAGGATGGGAGAATGAGACCATAGTGGAAAAATTTAAAGATTATGCTGGCCTGCTCTTTGAGAGACTGGGAGACAAAGTGAAGTTTTGGATAACTCTTAATGAACCATACATTATAGCAAATTTGGGATATGGCTATGGTACATCTGCACCAGGTAGGAACATTGCAAGTCATTGATCCTGGATATTCTGTAAATTACCTGAAGCCCTTTTCCCCTTCAATTCATATTGGATTTGGATTTAATGAGAAGTAATTTTACTTTTATTTATTTATTCCCCCCCCCCCCCCCCCCCCCCCGTTTACTAAGCTGTGCGCTAATATCGACACAGCCCATTTACTTTGGGCTGGATCGGCATTGCCGCACGGCTTAGTAAACAGGGAGGTTAGTTATTTGACATTTGTAGCCCACATTTTTCCAAAATGTTTGGTTTCAATATGGCTTACAATAAAATCAGTGGAGAATAAATACTAACAATTAAAGTAGAAAGTCTAGGACATAAAAGAATTAATAATGGTCAAGGTAGTAGTTGGCAGAGTGCAATTATAGTGAAGATATTAGAATATATAGTAACTAATGGTTGTGATCATTAGCTCAAGGCTAGTACATTGAAGGAAGGGTAGGTATGTGCTATTGATGTGGAAGGATTTCCTGAAAAAGAAAGCTTTCAGATGTTTGCAAAATAGTTTATAATTACTCATAGATTTTATTTCCTTAGGTAGTGAGTTCCAGTTTTTTGTGCTTAAAAAAGTGAAGCCGGATGAGCACATTGATTTGTATCTTAATCCTAGGCAGGTAGGGAAGTGGAGGATTAGATAGTTGTGTGCATCGTTGGCAGCATTGCAAAGTGGTAGATCGATTAGGTTGGTCATGTATTCAGGAGCAAGACCAAAAATGATTTTGTGGACAATTGTACATACTTTGAAAAGAATTCTGGCTCTGATTGGGAGCCATTGAAGTGTTTGCAGTAGTGGACTGGCATTTTCGTATCGTGATTTTTCTGTTGGTCGGTCTGGCAGCTGTGTTTTGAGCTGATTGTAGTCTAGTCAGTAGTTGCTCCATTGCAGTAATCGATGTGTACTAAGGCCATTGTTTGGTCTAAAAAGCACTAGTCTCCTGGGACACACCACTGAAGCTGCCCATGACACCCACTGGGCAGCACCCGTAGCATCTGCAGCACTCGTAAGTGGCATTGGTCACAGCTGGGAAGTGCCGCTTCTCCCCACTCTAACTGCACAGTTGCCAATACCTCCCCAGGAACCCGTTGTGCCTGATCGTTAGGGACTAGGGGATAAGGAATCTTTTCTGTGACTGACTTCAGATCTCCAGCTCTGTCTATGGGCCTTCTGTCATCTTCTGCCTTAGAATGAATGTGGCAAAAGCAGGATCTTACAGCCCAGGAGCGTGCATTGCCAACACTGGGTTGCCCGAGGTGGGTTGTGATCAGACCATCAGAGCTGATCACAACCTACCTCAGGAGCACTCCCTCACTGCAGGGGAAGTCAATTCTCTCCTCCCAGACTCCGTGTCTGCTGATGTCACCACAGGACCACTTCCCATCAGGAGTCCACAGAGGCCTGATGGTAGGCCGCCTCATTTTTTCAGTGCTTCGCCCGAACCAATGCACAACTTGGCCAGATGGCTCCTCGGCTTTACAACCCTGCTCCTGATCAGTATCATCAAATTCTGGCTAATTGTCTGATGCAGATGTGGGGCCGATCAGCTGCGTATGCTTTGTAGCGCTATAGAAATGCTAAATAGTAGTAGTAGTAGTAGTGACCTCCTGGAGCTTGTCAAGATGCATCCATCTTAGCAACCATTTTCCCATTCATATTTTAAAAGGCTTATGTTACCTGAATATATCTCATAGACAAGATGGAATCAAACTACCTTGGATAGGTGAAAACACACAAATATCCTTTTTGCATAGCAATTATCATAGGTGCTAGCTATGTGGTTGCATTGGGTATTTGAGTATCCCCACTATCAGAACTGCCTTCCATATCACCTCTTCAACCTCCTGTACCCAGAGCAGCTGAGAAGAGAGATTGAAGAGGGAGACAGACATATGAGGCACCCACAGAACTGGTGCCTCTGGCAAGTATAAAGGACTGGATAGTAGATTCTCCATTTTATTCATATTAGTTTATTGATGTTTTTAAATGAAAATTTTGAATGACACAGAGCGAGCTGCTAGTAAATTGATCAAGTTTGACATGTTCTTTGCTTCTATGTTCTTTTAAGGAATCTCCTCAAGACCAGGTCAAGCACCCTATAATGTGGGGCACAATTTAATAAAGGCCCATGCTGAAGCCTGGCACTTGTACAATGATACCTATAGAGCAAAACAAGGGGGACAAATCTCTATTACCATCAATTCCGACTGGGCAGAACCAAGAAACCCTTACAAACAGGAGGATATCGATGCTGCCAGAAGATATGTGCAGGTAATAGATGCCATGTGCAAAATCTTGCTTTAATATGCACTCAGTCTGCGGCTCCTCACTACCTCTCCACCCTCCTCTCCCCCTATGTTCCCGCCCATAACCTCCGCTCACAGGACAAAGCCCTTCTCTCAGTACCCTTCTCCACCACTGCCAACTCCAGGCTCCGCTCATTCTGCCTTGCCTCACCCCATGCCTGGAACAATCTTCCTTTACCCATACGCCATACCCCCTCCCTACCCATCTTCAAATCTCTGCTTAAAACTCACCTCTTCAATGCTGCCTTCGGCGCCTAACCGCTCGAGATATATAGAATGCCCCAATCTATCCACCCTATCAGATTAACTGTTCACTCGTCCTCTAGATTGTTCACTTGTCTTTAGATTGTTCTCTTGTCTTTTAGATTGTAAGCTCTTTGAGCAGGGACTGTCCTTCTATGTTTAAATTGTACAGCGCTGCGTAACCCTAGTAGCACTTTAGAAATGCTAGTTAGTAGTAGTAGTAGTAGTAGTATTCATATAATCCTATCAGCTCAATAACCAGTACTTTTTTTCCTAGGAAGAAAGGTGCCAGTACTCATACATGGGTGGCTAGCCATGGCTCCACTGCCACAGTAGTGCACCCTCACTGTAACTATTCCCCCTGTTACCATCACAAAGTATAGAAAAGGGCTATATACTACACAAAAATAAAATTTTTACAAATGCTGGATGTATTCAGCAAAAATTGTTTCAGTTAAATCAAGTAACCTGACCCCTCACCCTATACATTGGGACCATCAAGGTGTTAAATGTAAATGCATTTTCCGCATCCGCAGAAGCAGTGGATGCAGAGCAAACTAAGAGCGTTCCCCCTAGAACTCACCATACTAAATAAATACCTGATTCTGGTGTCATCTCGATAACAGCAACATAAACCCTCTCCAGCACCGGGCATTTTGTGAAGTAGTACAGAACCATAATAGCACCAGCTTCAAAACTCACACAAAGACTTACCAAGGAAAAGGCAGGATCATAAATATTGCAGTGAGCCCTAGAACATTAATACATTTATTAGGAAAACTGGCACAGACAGAATAATACAGATCTCTACTCGACACCCGGCCTTGGTCACACATGCAGAACTCAGATAGACCCTCTTCAAATAAAAGATAAGTGTCCACAAATTGAGGGCGTCTTCTCCTAAGGCGCGTTCACATTGTGGGAGCACTAAACGTTAGAGACGCCCATAGAAATGCATTGGCATCTCTAACATTTAGCACGCCCACAATTTTAGTGCGCGCTAAAATCATGAGCGCACCTTAGTAAAAAACCCCATAAAGTACTAACATTAGACAAAAAAAAAATAACCTGAAACCCCAAGGAGTCAGACTTTGCATGCAGTGCAACACCAGAAAATAGAAAAAGATGCATTTCTTCCTGTACTGTGCAAAATATAAAGATAGCAGATGCAAACTCTCAAAACTGACATGTTCCAGTCACCAGAATGAAAATAACATATGTTTTCTACTTTCTACTTTTGTTGTCTGACAATTTTATTTTTTCTATTCATGTTGGTCCCAGTTCTGCTTTCCTCTGTCTGTCCCTTAAAGCCCATTAACTTACAGTAGCAGATAGGGTCTGACAGGCAGTGTAGGATCTAATTTTTTTTTAAGAATTGTTTCCCTTGTTAAGGAGGGTGAAAGAGACCCTCTCCCCCAAAATAATGAATAAAATGGGCTCAGCTCTACCAGTGTTTTTGAGCCACACAAATAGCTGCACTTAGAAGCCCTCCTAGTAATGCTGGAGAGAAGAAGAACAGGAGGAAAGGATCCACAGTTCACCACCTTGGTCTCACGTCCTCACCATTTTGATCCCTGCATTTCCAGAGTTAGAAAACCAACTTATTTTGCTGCTGCTTTAAAAGATAACTGGCATAAAAATGTTGTGTGTGAGACACAGAACAGGAAGGCAGGTGGGTAGCCTCAGAGAAAGGGGGGTTGAGATTAAAAAAAAAAAAATAGCAGAAAGAAATGGAGGGAGAGGAAAAAAACTGAGACATACTGGGAAGAGGGCTAAAAAGTGCAGAAACATGCAGGGAGAAAAGGGAGTATAGATGAACATAGGAGAGCAACACAGGGAGGAAGAGAGGGGAAAAGGAAACGCAGAGACACACAGGGAAGACATATACTGGGAGGGAGGAGAAAGAGAAACATACAGACAAGCAGGCTACTGGCATCAACATTTGAAAAGGAGATGGAGTAGCTTTTAAACTAGAAACTGGGGGAAGGCTGACAGTAGCTCAAAAGCTCATGGTTTGGAACAAGGTATCTTTAAAAGATATTACCAAAACAAGGATGATAAGGTATCTCAATAACAAGGTTGCAATAAAGACCATAGTAGACTGACAGGCTTATTTTCAAAACAGAAGGTCGCCTATCTTTCGACACAAATCGGAAGATGGACGTACTTCTCACAGGGTCACCCAAATCGGCATAATCAAAAGCCGATTTTGGGCGTCCCCAACTGCTTTCCATCGCGGGGATGACCAAAGATCCTGGGGGCATGTTGGAGGCATAGCAAAGGCTTGGGCGTGCCTAACATATGGGCGTCCTCGACCCATAATGGAAAAAAAAGTGCGTCCCTGACGAGCATTTGGACGACTTTACCTGGTCCAGTTTTTCTTACGACCAAGGCACAAAAAGTTGCCCAAACTGACCAGATGACCACCGGAGGTAATCGGGGATGACCTCCCCTTACTACCCCAGTGGTCACTAACCCCCTCCCACCCTAAAAAAAAGAACTTAAAAAAATTTTGTGCCAGCCTCAAATGTCATACTCAGGGTCCATCACAGCAGTATGCAGGCAGTTTTAGTGGGTGCAGTGCACTTCAGGCAGGCGGACCCAGGCCCATCCCCCCCACCTGTTACACTTGTGGTGGTAAACATGAGCCCTCCAAAACCCACCACAAACCCACTGTAACCACATCTAGGTGCCCCCCTTCACCCTTAGGGCTATGGAAGTGGTGTACAGTTGTGGGTAGTGGGTTTTGGGGGGGGGATTGGGGGGCTTAGCACACAAGGTAAGGGAGCTATGTACCTGGGAGCTTTTTCTGAAGTCCACTGCAGTGCCCCCTAGGATGCCCGGTTGGTGTCCTGGCATGTCAGGGGGACCAGTGCACTACGAATGCTGGCTCCTCCCACGACCAAAGGGCTTGCATTTGGTCGTTTCTGAGATGGGCGTCCTTAGTTACATTATCGCCAAAAATCAGAAACGACCAAGTCTAAGTATGGCCATCTCTAGGGACGACCTAAATGTCAAGATTTGGGCGTCCCCGACCGTATTATTGAAACGAAAGATGGACGCCCATCTTTTTTCGATAATACAAGTTTCCCCGCCCCTTCGCTGGGACATCCTGCGAGGACGTCCTCAGGAAAACTTGGGCGCCCCTTTCGATTATGCTCCTCCAGGTGTCTTTACATGCAGAGCAGACATATTTTAAAGATTGCAAATTATCACCGTCAACTGTTGAGCAAGTTGTACATAGGAATAGCAAACATTGTTTGATATGTCTGTATACAAATGCCAGAAGCCTAAGAAATAAGATGAGCGAGATAGAATATATTGCACCAAATAAAAAGATAGATATAATAGGTGTCTCTGAGACCTGGTGGAAGGAAGATAACCAAGGGGACGCTGTCATACCAAGGTACAAATCATAGCGCAGTGATAGAGTGAACCGAATTGGTGGAGGGATAGCATTAAACTTATTCAAGAGGGCATTGAATCGAATAGACTAAAAGTTCTGCAGGAAACAAAACACATCTTGGAATCCTTACCATAATGATAGGAGTGTACTACCCCGCAATAAAACAATCATGGCATCAAAAGAAATGAAACGTCCACTTCTTAATGTGTAGTCAAAGAAGGAAAAGCAAAATTTTAATCTTAAGTACTGGGTAGGCTTCAATCATGGGAACAAGCCAAAGGGAGTGCTGAGAAGTTACAGTTCACTTTTACGACTCAAGTGACAAACTAAGGTACACAATAGTTTGAAAAAAATTCAACAGCTGAAAATTTTAAAGTTGATGCTGATTTTTTGCACACTGCTGATTTAGTCACTGGAAAAGGACGAGTTGACTCAATCTGGTTGGTTCAGCTTTTTTGAGAGCACAACTGTATGGGCCCTGTTTACTAAGGTGTGTTAGTCGCTTAGCGTGCATGCTAACCATTTAGGCGCCTACAGGGATATTGCAGGCACGTATATGATTAACGCGTGTTAAAAATGTTAACGCGCCTATAACGCTGCTTAGTAAACAGGGCCCTATGTAGGATGTATATGTTGCTTCAGAAGGTTTAAATGACGTCCAATGAATTCAACAGAGAATGATAAGTACAAAATGTGTAAATAAAACCTTGTGTTGGTGATACTGTATGAATTAAAATTATATCTGTACAGATTATCATAGTCTGTAGGTTTTATGACATTCTTCTTTATTAATTGAATAGTTTTATGGCGGATGGTTTGCACATCCTATTTTCAAAAATGGTGACTACAATGAGGTCATGAAAACGAATATACGAGAGAGAAGCCTGGCCCAAGGACTGCTCAAATCCAGGTAAAAATTTGTTATGTCTTAAATATTTCAATTTCTACCTAACGTTCCGCTCCTTTTAGCATATGCAAACAGAGCAATAATGAATTGTCAATTCAATTTAGAGTTAACTAACAATGATCCTCAAGGTCTGATATGTAAAATATTCAAAATATGCAAATTAATCTGTATATACATTTTCAAAAGTTTGATAGTTTTTATGCATTAATACAAGTGAATGCAGCCACACTTGGCAGGGGATACCTTTTCATCCAGAAGAAGGTCACAGGCTTTACCCAAAGGACTTTGTTTATTGATCTCTATTCATGTTTTGGATGTCTGAAAACCAGCATTTAGATGTCCATATTGCATGGACAACAAAATCCCGATTTTATAAAGCCAGGATATGAGCGTCTACAATTACAGTTTGTCCATATGACAATGGGGAGTGATCTGGGCATGTTTTGAGTGGGACTAGGGAGGGGCCAAAAAATGGACATCCAACTCCAATTTCAGAATGGGAAGGGGCGTCCATGACCAAAAAGATGGACGTCTGTATTTAGAACTGGTAGTTGGAATGTTCAGGTTACAGAAAGATGCTCTCATTGAGCAGTTCTCTACTGGATGGAGAAAGAGAAGTCACAGTAGATATTTTTCTGTCCCTGGAGGACTCACAATTTAAAGAAAAGAAAATTACAAAGAGCTGCAGTAGGATTTGAACCAGCATCCTCTGATTCTCTGTCCTGGTTATCAGTTGGCTGCTCTAAACATAAGGCTACGTCTTCACATGAACAGCTACATGACCATTTTATAATATGGATGCTCTTATGCTGCCACAAAGTCATCCATGTCCCTTGTTTTGCCCCTTCCATAGTTTGGATGTTTCTGTTTGTAAACTGGAAGTTCATGCTGGATATAATCACCACCTGGACATTCATTTCGCATGTATTTTAGAACAGGCTGTATGTTGGCAGATCCTGTTGTAAAATACATGAGAAATGGGTGTCCATATGCGATGTACTGACTTTGATGTCCTTATTCTAAGTTGGATATACTTTCTAAAATCTCAAAATGTCTAGCCTCATAAGAAAGTAAGAATTACCATACTGGGTTAGATCAAAGGTCCATCAAGCCCACTATCCTGTTTCCAACAGTGGTCAATTCAAATCACAAATACCTGGCAGGATACCAAAAAGTAGATAGTTTGCATGCTACTTATCCCCAGGGATAAAGCAGTGGTTTATGGACTTTTCCTCCAGGAATTTGTCCAAACCTTTTTTTTAAACCCAGCTAAACTAACCACTTGTACTATGTGGAGGGGAATTTTCAATATGACATCTAAGTTTGACTTTGGATGGTTTCCTCAAAACGTCCAGAATCCAAATACTGAATGTAGTGATTTTTGAAATTGGAAGACTGGGCATCCAAATGGCAGATGAAATTTAATGTGGTCAAATGCAAAGTGACGCACATTGGGAAGAACAGTCCGAATCATAGTTACTTGATGCTTGGGGGTCAGCACCCAAGAAAAAGATCAAGGTGTTGTTGTAGACAATACACTGAAATCTTCTGCTCAGGGTGTGGTGGCAGTGGCATAAAAAAAGCAAGCAGGATGCTAGGAATTATTAGGAAAGGGATGGTAAATAGAACCAAGAATATTATAATGTCTCTGTATTGTCCATGGTGCAACCTCACCTTGTGTATTGTGTTCCGTTCTGGTCGCCGTATCTCAAAAAAAGATATAGCGGAATTAGAAAAGGTTCAAAAAAGAGCAACCAAAATGATAAAGGGGATGGGGCTCCTCTCATATGATGAATGGCTAAAGAGGTTAGGACTCTTCTGCTTGGAAAATGAGGGGAGATATGACTGAGGTCTACAAAATACTGAGTGGTGTAGAACAGGTAGAAGTGAATCGATTTTTCACTCTTTCAAAAAGTACAAAGACCAGGGGAAGCTCAATGGAATTACATAGAAACACTTTTAAAACAAATAGGAGGACATCTTTTTTCACTCAAAGAATAGTTAAGCTCTGGAACTACTACTACTACTATTTAGCATTTCTATAGCGCTACAAAGCGTACGCAGTGCTGCACAAACATAGAAGAAAGACAGTCCCTGCTCAAAGAGCTTACAATCTAGTAGACAAAAAAATAAAGCAAACAAATCAATTAATGTGTAGAGGAAAGAGGAGAGGAGGGTAGGTGGAGGCGAGTGGATACAAGTGGTTACGAGTCAAAAGCAATGTTAAAGAGGTGGGCTTTCAATCTAGATTTAAAGATGGTCAAGGATGGGGCAAGACATAGGGGCTCAGGAAGTCTATTCCAGGCATAGGGCGCAGCAAGACAGAAGGAGCGAAGTCTGGAGTTGGCAGTAGCGGAGAAGGGAACAGATAAGAAGGATTTATCCAGGGAACGGAGTGCACGGGAAGGGGTGTAGGGAAGGACGAGTGTGGAGAGATACTGGGGAGCAGCAGAGTGAGTACATTTATAGGTTAGTAGAAGAAGTTTGAACAGGATGCGAAAACGGATAGGGAGCCAGTGAAATGACTTGAGGAGAGGGGTAGTATGAGTAAAGCGACCCTGGCGGAAGACGAGACGGGCAGCAGAGATTTGAACCGACTGGAGAGGGGAGAGGTGACTAAGTGGGAGGCCAGCAAGAAGCAGATTGCAGTAGTCCAAATGAGAGGTGACAAGGGTGTGGATGAGGGTTTTGGTAGAGTGCTCAGAAAGAAAGGGGCGGATTTTACGGATGTTGTAAAGAAAGAAACGACAGGTCTTGGCGATCTGCTGGATATGAGCAGAGAAGGAGAGAGAAAAGTCAAAGATAACCCCAAGGTTTTGAGCTGAGGAGACAGGGAGAATGAGAGAGCCATCAACAGAAATAGAAAACGGGGGGAGCGGGGAGATGGGTTTGGGGGGGGAAATGAGAAGCTCGGTTTTGGTCATATTTAATTTCAGGTGGCGTTGAGACATCCAGACAGCAATGTCAGACAAGCACGCTGAAACTTTGGTTTGGATGCAAGGTGAGATATCAGGGGTAGAAAGGTAGATTTGGGAGTCATCAGCATAGAGATGGTAGGAAAAGCCATGGGATGAGATTAATGAACCAAGGGAAGAAGTGTAGATAGAAAAGAGGAGGGGACCAAGAACAGAACCTTGAGGTACACCGACAGGCAGAGGGATAGAAGTAGAAGAGGATCCACCAGAGTGAACACTAAAGGTGCGGAGGGAGAGGTAGGAAGAGAACCAGGAAAGGACAGAGCCCTGGAATCCAAGTGAGGACAGGAACTCGCTGCCGAAGGATGTGGTAACAGTAGTTAGTGTAATTGGGTTTAAAATAGATTTGGACAAGTTCCTGGAGGAAAGGTCCATAGTTTGTTATTGAGATGGTCATGGGGGAAGCCACTGCTTGCCCCGGGATTGGTAGCATAGAATGTTGCTACTAATTAGGTTTCTGCCAGGTACTTGTGACCTGGATTGCACTGTTGGAAGCAGGATACTGGGCTAGATGGACCATTGGTCTGACCCAGTATGGCTATTCTTATGCTCTTATGTAAGGTTTAAAAGAAACTAGGCAGAGATTTTGGCATGGATCCAGGTTGGTTTATGTTTTGAGATGAGATACTGTGACACCATTTTTTGTGGGCTTTTCACAATGAACAAACCATTTAAAAAAACATAATTCATATAAAACAAAGCATGGCCATGTTTTAGTAAATATGTCTTCATCAGGGATAAAACAAACTTAAGAATAAAAAGACAATAAAAATAATAAAGCAAATATATATCAAAAGTCACAGTCATCACTAAACCTCAAACATAAATGAAACCATATTGTTGGCCTAACATTTTAGCATAGTAGATTGATACAAAAGAATCTGTAAATAATACATACCAAATCTGGTGCTGCAAAGTGCTTGTTCTTAGTATACTAGCCGTTGAGCCTGTAAAAACAGGCTAGTAAAGGAAGGGGGGGGGGGGGTTGAAAGCCCCCCCCCCCCCGGATAGGTCGCCGCCGCCCCTCCCCCCCGGAGTCCCCTCCGCCACCCTTCCACCCGGGCCGGGTACCTGGCTTCACTATTCAAACCACCGGAATGCAGCACACAGCTCATCTGAGCTGCCGTCGGCCTTCCTTCTTCTCTGCGTGTGTTCCGCCCTCGTGTGACGTAACGTCGGCAAGGGCGGGACACAGGCAGGTAAGGAAGGCCAACGGCAGCTCAGATGAGCTGTGTGCTGCGTTCCGGCGGTTTGAATAGTGAAGCCAGGTACCCGGGCCGGGTGGAGGATGGGTGGCAGTGATGACTCCGGGTGGGTGGGGGGAGCGGTAGCGGCAACCCTGGGGGGGGGGGAAGCAGTGGCGATGGCGGTTCCCTCACTCGCAGGTGCGCAGGTTCCCTCTCTGTCACGCCCCCGTCATCACGGGGGTGGGACAGAGAAGGTCTGTACTGCGCATTTGCGAGTGAGTACGCCTCTTGCCATTTATATGTTTGATACCAGTGTTAACTGATCAGCTTATATTTCTTAGTTCAATGAAATGGATCTTTTCAACCACAGACCCATAGTGCATCACAGCCTAATTTTAAAAGCCCATAAAGAAACACATACTAAAAACTGACTAAAAAACAAGTCAGGAAATAAACAGATCCATAAATCAGTTAATAGAAGGAAATATGATAGGATTATTTAATGTTTTTCTTATTAACGTATATCAATAATATGGCTGATTTATTATTTTTTATTGTTTTTTTTAAGGGGTCCAGTTATACAGTTGCAGTAGGCTTACTGCTGTGTCACCATATGCCAAATCAGCCCTACCACCAAGCTCGCTTAGGAGCCCAGCGGTAGTTCTGGCTTCCGGCATGTAGTGATTAGGGTGGTAGAAAATACTTTTGTATTTTCTAGCACAGGGGGAATTCCCGGTGGTAATTAGGCAGCACTACGCAGTGCCCGGCTACCACCAGAGCCCCTACTGCCTCCTAAATAGGAAGCGGTAAAGGCTCCCCCAGGAAATGGCCATGCAGCAAGCGTTTAACTTACCAAATGGCCGTTTCCTTTTTTTTTTTTAAGCCCTTATACTGGTGGCAGTAAAGGGGGGCCTCAGTGTGCGGCAAACCCACACGCTGACGTCACTGCAAGGCTCCTTTTACTGCCATTTGGTAGAAGGGCCCATACGTTTTGTTGTACCTCTGATGCAAGTATATTTGCCGAAGCATGGCCATGTTAGGTTTTACAGTTCTCACCACTTTCTGACAGCCTTTTCTCTTTCCCCTTTCTTTGTTTTAACTTTAGACTGCCTGAATTTACAGAGAGTGAAAAGCAGAGAATAAAAGGCACATTTGATTACTTTGGTTTCAACCATTACACTACAATATTGGCCTCCAAGCTCAGTTTTCCTCGTGGTCTTCAATCCTTTGACGCTGACAGGTAAGATTAGTTCAGCTGTTCTGTTAGCACGTACCTGCCCTTTCTCGAGATGCCTAGGGATTTTATAATCAACCTTTGAGTTTCCAGCGCTAAATACCTTTATACAAACTCAATAATGCAACAGGCACAATCACATTGCTTTGCTTGAAAGACCTCAGCAGCGACTCGTTTCACAAAAGCTAAGACGCTCTTGAGTCGCCTGCCTCTTCATCGGTCAGCAAATTAATGTACAAAAATGTTTTGATATTTTATACAAAGCTTAAAATATAGACTCATTGTACTAAAGTGTACTTAGCTTTATGATTGCAGATCACTCACGTGGACTGCTCGCCGACGTGTGTCAGGTTGAGTTTTAAACATATTATGCGACGTGGCTAGTGGACCGAACCCTGACGCAGCAATAATGCGAAACCTGCCGCATGTCGGCGAGCGGTCCCATGAGTGATCTGCAATCATGACGCTAAGTACACTTCAGCACGATGAGTCTCTATTTTAAACTTTCTATAAAATATCAAAAAAATTTTGTACATTAAAGAATTTGCTGACCGATGAAGAGGCAGGCGACTCAAGAGCGTCTTAGCTTTTGTGAAACAAGTCGCTCCTGAGGTCTTTCAAGCAAAGCAATGTGATTGTGCCTGTTGCATTATTGAGTTTGTATAAAGATATTTAGCGCTGGGAACTCAAAGGTTGATTATATCCCTAGGCATCTCAAGAAAGGGCAGGTACATGCTAACAGAACAGCTGAACTGTTTTGCTTTTGAATGGAAGAAAGAAGAAGGGGAATGATCAATAAAACAAATAATGATCATTTTTTTCTGATATTTGCAGGGGAGTAGCTTCCTTGACAGACCGCAGTTGGTTGGGCTCAGGCTCCATTTGGTTAAAAGTGACTCCCTTTGGCTTTAGAAGGATATTGAACTGGATAAAGGACGAATACAATAACCCTCCGATTTATGTAACAGAGAATGGTATTTCTGAACGTGGAATAGAGCTCAATGATCCTTGGAGAACACATTACTATCGGAGTTACATTGGCGAGGCATTAAAAGGTATGACAATATGTCAACGAAGAGTAATTTTTAAAATCATATAGATAGGATAAAGACGCTGCCCAAATACTGAAAGAAAAATGAGTAGAATCTAGAATAAGGGTCCTATTTTGCTACACAGGCATTAAAAGGTAAAATTACATGACACCTAGAGATTATGGGGCCCTTTTATCAAGTGGCAGTAAAAGGTGGCCTGTTCTGGTGGCATCGGCACATGGGATTGCTGCTCGCTGAGGCCACCTTTTACCACAGTGCGTAAAAGGACATTTTCCCAATAAAGGCAGTAAGTTGTCGTGCGCTACTTATAAATTTGGAGGCGGTAAGGGCTCCAGTAGTAATCGGGCAGTGCACAGTGCTTTCCAATTACCACCAGGTATGCCTACTCAGGGTCGCCGAGAGGGGGGGGACAGGGGGGACAAAAGTCCCAGGGCCCAGGCCTCTGGGGGGGGGGGGGCCCGGCGCCGCCGCTGCAGTGTGGCCCGCTCGCTCCGGAACTAACCTTAAGTCTCCTTTCACTTCACGCAAGCAGCAGCAGGGCAGGCCACTCCTTCCTTCCGTGTCCCGCCTTCGCCTGACGTAATGTCCGCAAGGGCAGGGCACGGAAAGAAGGAGAAGTCTGCCCTGCTGCTGCTTGCACGAAGTAAAAGAAGGAGGCTTAAGGTTAGTTCCGGGCCCGGTAGCGGGTGGAGGGGGGGGCCGGCAACTTCAGGTGGGCGGCGACCTCGGGTGGGGGGGGGCCTGGCGCCGGCCTTGTCCCGGGCCCGGCGCCGGCTCTCGGCGCCTACTCCCCACCCACCGGTGCTAGAAAATAAAAGCTATTTTGCTAACAACTTTATCACGGCCTTTAACAGCTCCCCTGCCAGTCCTGCATTCCTTCCCAAATGCAAACACGCCTCAAGAAAGGGCCGAACTCCTCTTGGAATTTTTTTAAATTAATAAAACTATTGTTTAGCCATCAGGCCTTGCACTCTTAATTTAATAGCACATTCATAGCCCGCTTAAAGATCAACATAGCTCAAGGCAGGGAACAACCAAGAGAGATACTTAAAATAAGGGAAAGGGGGAAAGGGAAATGGGACTTGATATACCGCCTTTCTGAGGTTTTCTTGCAACTACATTCAAAGCGGTTTACATATATTCAGGTACTTATTTTGTACCAGGGGCAATGGAGGGTTAAGTGACTTGCCAAGAATTATGGTCAAAGAATACTTTGCCTTACAAAACAAATAAAAATAAAACCAGAAAATCAATAACCTAAGATGCTGCTCCACCGACAAACAGGGAAAAGTTACCCAACCTGGAAAGTCCTGTCATACCTCTTGCTGAAGGGCCTCTCCCTTCAGCATACATCTGTACAAAATAATCCAACATGTTCTCCAGCTCCGTTCAAGCTGAACACAAAGGTTATAGTTTATTCAATTTTCTATACCGCTAAGCTTTAAAAAAAAAAAAAAAATGAAGATCACAGCAGTTTACAATATAATAAAAATAAACAGAAAATAACTCCAATAACAAGACAGAAAAGAAATAGATAA
Organism: Microcaecilia unicolor; assembly: GCF_901765095.1. NCBI lineage: Eukaryota > Metazoa > Chordata > Amphibia > Gymnophiona > Siphonopidae > Microcaecilia > Microcaecilia unicolor. The sequence continues at coordinate 267,375,730 of NC_044037.1, forward strand.
ATAGAGATAAAAACAAACAGATTAAAATCAGTGTGAGGCAGATTCCTAGGCCCCATCCCCGCTAACCCTCCGGAAGATCCATATTAAAAGCCAGATGAAAAAAACGCACCTTCAATAAATGTTTAAACAGACAAAGATCCTGCAAAAATGGGGAAGAGAATTCCACAAGAAAGGTGCCAAATAAAACAAGGCCCCCTTTCTAGTAGACATCAGACGAATCTCCCTAACATATCCTTAGACCTCAAAGATTTAGCCGGTACATATATTCATGAAGTAAAAATGATAATGGTGAAAGGGCCTTTTCATAAAAAGCCTGATGAGTTAAAACCAATCACAATAAAATGCAGGCAACCAATGATGACATACAAATAAAGGCGTAATATGATCAAAATGAGTCGCTTTACCCCAAATCCTCAAAGCAGCATGTTGAAGTATCTGAAGCTTCTTAATGTTATCAGAGAAATTCCAGCTAGAATACTATTAGCATAATCAAACTGTGACATAAAAATCAAATGAATCCCCTGTCCCATCCTGAAGTCTCCAAATTGCTATTATTGCTGCCAAACAGCCCTGGCCAACACAGAACTTCTTTATTCCCATGCTTGTAGTATTTGAGTTTTGCAAACCATCAAGAATACTCTATTTTGTCTAACTCCAACTCCTTAATCCAGCCCCTTGCTAAAATAATAGCTGTCTCCACTCTCATTCCTACCCGGGAACTCTGTTCACTGGGTAAATCTCTCTTATCTGCACCCTTCTCCTCCACTGCTAACTCCAGACTCCGCTCCTTTTATCTTGCTGCACCATATGCCTGGAATAGACTTCCTGAGCCGGTACGTCAAGCTCCATCTCTGGCCGTCTTCAAATCTAAGCTAAAATTCCACCTTTTTGATGCTGCTTTTAACTCCTAACCCTTATTCACTTGTTCAGAACCCTTACTTTATCATCCTCACTTTAATATTCCCTTATCTCTTGTTTGTCCTGTTTGTCTGTCCTAATTAGATTGTAAGCTCTGTCGAGCAGGGGCTGTCTCTTCATGTTCAAGTGTACAGAGCTGCGTATGTCTAGTAGCACTTTAGAAATGATAAGTAGTAGTAGCTGTCAATACAACTTCAGGACTTTGGTGAGCTTTTGCTGGTATTCCAGTTGGGCTATCTGAACCTCCCATCTCAGGAGCACCTCCCTGCTATGCTTCTACATATAAATGGCAAAACTAGTGATGTGCCCTCTGAGGAGAGCCATCAGGGTTTTCCAGCACAACACTGGATCTAAATCCAAAGGAACTATGAACCTGCTGAAATTCTCTTATTGGCTCCTACATCATTGCCACAAATTCTGTTTTATATTACTAGTCTTTTTACCACCTCCCCAAATTAGTATGCACCAGTCACCTGCAATTTAGAGAGATAAAAGACTAGGAAGGCCACGCGTATGAGAAAAGCAACTTATTACTTGCCAAGATACAGATACAAATTGGTATTTTCTCATATGGGAAAGCAGCACCGTTACATACTGTGACTGTCTCTTCCAACGTACTGCTCTGGTACAGCTGTTTTTATACCTTTTGTGTTAAGCACTTATCTTCCTCAGAGATCATTCTGTTCTCTGTTCTCACCATCTAATTTCCCTTAAGTTGCTAAATCACATTCTTCTATCCATCCATAATTGCACCTTTCCCATGCCAGCTTGCCCATAAGGATATCATAATAGATCATAAATTCCTGAGTTTACACAGGCTCATGTTGTTTAATAAATTACAGGCTTCTCAATCTCTGATAGATTCCAGAGTCCCACTGGCTTGTCAGCCTCTGACTTTTTGACCTGTGCTGAGTTGCTGATCTGTGCTCATGATTCTACAATTCTTGCATTCCTAATATAGAATTATTCAGTCTCCATGTACTGTTCCTAGCCAGAAGACCCCCAGTGTGAATGATCAGCTCGACCGAGTGATGATCAGATAACTGGTGGGTCATAATGTCTATGGAATCTTAGCATAGATTGGGTGGCAACGCCGGTATTTGGAGAGTAAAACTGGTGCAGGGCGGACTTCTATGGTCTGTGCCCTGATCGTGACTGAATAGATATGGATGGGCTGGAGTGTAAATTTTAAGGGGCTTCAACGTTAGCTTCAGAACGTTTAGTACAGGAACAGTGCTGGGCAGACTTTTACAGTCTGTGACCTGAGAAAGGCAAGGACAAATCAAACTCAGGTATACATATAAAATATTGCATACCATGTAAAATGAGTTTACCTTGTTGGATGGACCATTCAGGTCTTTATCTGCCGACATTTACTATGTTAGTCCATCAGAGATTTTCCAGAATGCAAAGCATACAAGAAAAAAAATCTGTCCAATTTACGTATTAGGCCTGGGTGAGAAAAAAGTGTAATCATTGTATCCTGAATGCAATATCTTCTTCCAGATGTCCTCCACGCCAAGCCCCTCTACCAAAGCTGTCAACACCAGAGAATCCCCCCCAGCTCCTCCCCAACCCACAGATCCATCTTTGCCACCTCTGACATTGCCCTGAGTGGTGTGGTATCTCCCTCTCTCCTTCCACCCTCTCCCTGCAGAATCTGGTATCACACTCCCTCCCCCTCCTCCAGCGCTACAGTCTTCAAGGTTCGTCCTAGCTGGTTAAGGGCTGAATATTACACAGGCTATGTTTTATCCAGCTGCGTATGCCTGGATATTCAATACAGGTGTATGGACATGGCTTGGCATTGAATATCCAGGAATAAGGCAGTCAGCAAAACACTGAGTGCCGCCAGCTGACTATCGGGCCCAATATGTATGCTGGAGAGGGGTTATGTTGCTAATACTAAGATGAAACCAAAATCAGATTATATTTTGAATGGTAATTCTATGAGGAAATACTCTAGTTTAGCTCTGTACTCACTGTTGCATGAAGAAGGCTCCTGTGGATGCAGAACATATGTTTGCATTTAAAACTGTGACAAATTAGAGTAAGGGGTCAGTATTAGAGTTCCAGGAAACATAATTTAACTTAAACAATTTTTGCTGCTTATAATCAATGTTGGCAGTTTTTTTTTTCTGTTTGTTTTATTTTGTATAGCTTGGGAATATAAATTGCATTCTTTTTTTCCTGGGGCAACTGCCTGACTAGTGTTTGGAGCAGGAGTTCTCAACCCCAGCCCTCGGGAGACACCTAGCCAGTCAGGTTTTCAGGATACCCACAGTGAATATGCAGGCAATAGATTTGCATGCACTACTTCCATTCTATGCACATTTAACAAACGAGATTAAAATTTATGGCCAAGAATGTAGCTGCAGAGTAATGATACACTTAAAAAAAAAAAAAAAAAAAAGAGGCAGTGAATGTTTCAAAATGCAGGGCCTGATATTCAGCCTGCTATCGGTAAGTGTCTGGCAAGCCATTTCCAGCCATGGGCTGATGAACTCACCCCAGATATTCAATGCCAAGCAATGCACAGCTCCCAGCATTGAATATCCAGGTATGACCGTGAACCCAGAAGTTAAACAGGCACCAGCCAATATTCAGACCAGTGCCCAGTTAACTTGCCATATAAATACAGGACAGCTGCTTTGTTGTCCTAACTTTACGAGGTTACTTAGCCAGTTAGTGAACTGAAAATCGCTGCTGAAACCAGGACAAGCAATTTAAACGGCCAGGGACCTCTCCTTGTCATTTAAAATTGCTTTGAATATTGACCCTGCAGATTTCAGAATTAATAAAGGTTCACATCTAATGCATAATTCAACGTGTAATTAAACTCTGGAGTTTGTTACCAGAGAATGTTGTAAAAGCAGTTAGATTAGCAGGGTTTAAAAAAGGTTTGGATACCTTCCTAAAAGAAAAGTCCATAAGCCATTATTAAGATGGACTTGGGGAAAATGCACTGCTTATTTCTAAGGTAAGCAGCATAAAATGTATTGTACTGTTTTGGGATCTTGCCAGGTAATTGTAACCTGAATTGGCCACTTTTGGAAATAGGATACTGGGCTTGATGGACCTTTGGTCTGTCCCAGTATGGCAACACTTAAGTAATATAACTTTATATAGCCCTCAATCGCATCTTTTCTGTTTTACAACTATTTCACATACTTAGGAGGAAGATGTGAAGGCATAGGCCAATTTTATTTGAAAATTACATTATATAATGCATCTTTCACAACCATAATCCAAACAGGAATGGGGTTTGATATACTACCTTTCTGTGGTTACAATAGAGGAGTGTGGTAGCCGTGTTAGTCCACTCTTAAGGTTATCAATAGAAATCAAACAAAATAAAACATGGAAAAGAAAATAAGATGATACCTTTTTTATTGGACATAACTTAATACATTTCTTGATTAGCTTTCGAAGGTTGCCCTTCTTCGTCAGATCGGAAATAAGCAAATGTGCTAGCTGACAGTGTATATAAGTGAAAATATTCAAGCATTACTATGACAGTCTGACAGGGTGGGAGGATGGGGGTGGGTAGGAGGTATGCATGGGGACATCAAAGCATATCATTGATATTCTAACAGGATGGGTGTGGATAGGTGAGGGGTGGAGTGATCAACAGAGACATACAGCTTTATGGTTTATAATGGGCTAGGAACCCCAGATCCTTGTTAAGTCCTTTCTGTTGGGTGTTAAAATATTCAATCATTCTGACTTCAAAGGTCTTACGTTCTTGTATGGTTTTAAAGTTACCTTTCAGGATTCTCACTGTGAAGTCACTGGTACAGTGTCCTGGTCCTGTAAAATGCTGTAAACTTCCATCACAGACTGAAAAGGAACAGAAGGGCACACTTCCCTGTAATTTATCCAGTTGCAAACTATGCCAAAATATTTCACAGGACCCCACAGTCATCCACAAAGGAAAGATATTCAACATAAAGGGATCTTTCACTTGCTCATCTTCCAATGTGGTATATATCATTCAGTGTAAAAAATGTAACGAAGGATGCTATATTGGAGAAACAGGCCAGATGCTTAAGACAAGATTCAATTTACATAGACATCACATGAACAATACTGGTGCCAGTAGGGCTCCCACGCCTGTTGGTCAGCATTTTACAGGACCAGGACACTGTACCAGTGACTTCACAGTGAGAATCCTGAAAGGTAACTTTAAAACCATACAAGAACGTAAGACCTTTGAAGTCAGAATGATTGAATATTTTAACACCCAACAGAAAGGACTTAACAAGGATCTGGGGTTCCTAGCCCATTATAAACCATAAAGCTGTATGTCTCTGTTGATCACCCCACCCCTCACCTATCCACACCTATCCTGTTAGAATATCAATGATATGCTTTGATGTCCCCATGCATACCTCCTACCCACCCCCATCCTCCCACCCTGTCAGACTGTCATAGTAATGCTTGGATGTTTTCACTTATATACACTGTCAGCTAGCACATTTGCTTATTTCCGATCTGATGAAGAAGGGCAACCTTCGAAAGCTAATCAAGAAATGTATTAAGTTATGTGATTACAATCAAAGTGGTTTATGTGTATGTTTTTTGTTCCCTGCCTTGAACTGTAATAAATGTGGGTTATAAATTTTTTAAAATAAATTATATACAGATACTCATTTTCTACCTGGGGCACTAGAGGGTTAAGTGACTTGCCCAAAGTCACATGAAGCCGCAGTGAGAATCAAACCCATGGTTCTCAGGCCACTACACTAACCATTAAGCCTCTGCTTACAACTAAATATAGAATTGGAGACAGATAAAAATCAAGCAATGGTAGATAACCTAATAAAAGATGTCCTAAATGGCAGAGAGTCTCACACCAATGATCTTATAGAAAAGCTTTGAATATCACAAAAACTTCATCTTCAAATGCATAGTAAAGCAAATGGAACAAAATTCAAACTGAAAGCTCATAACTTATAGCATTAAAATTGTTTGCTTAATAATGAGAGGATGGTTGGTAGTGGGATAAATCTGGTATTTGTTAAAGAAAAATAGTTTTTGCAATTGTTTAGTAATGTACAGATAATTTTTGCATTTAACAGCAGTGAAATATGATGGTGTGGATTTGCGAGGCTATACAGCTTGGTCATTGATGGACAATTTTGAATGGGCACCAGGATATGCTGAAAGATTTGGCTTGTATCACACAAACTACTCAGACCCATCTCTCACTCGCATTCCCAAAGAATCTTCAAAATTTTATACAACTATCATTCAGTGCAATGGTTTTCCTGACCCAGCTGCTGGCCCACATCCTTGCCTTCAGCTACAACCAGAAAGTAAGTATAGTATAAAATACAACTATCTGAAATCTGCCAAATAGTAAATATATTATCACTAAATTCTGCAGTATGTATGAGATGAGAGGCAATGTATTGCTTGTAGATTGATTTAATGCTAACTGAATGGTATGTACTGAGATCTCTCCAGTTACCATACTCAGTAGCCGAGTTGGCTAAGATGGGTCCACTGCTCAACTAAGTGACCCTTCTCAGGACAGGTAATGTAGGACTATTTGCCTACTTCGTTATTCCCTGCTTTTTCAATATCACATAATGAAGAGGGCTCTTATGAACATCCATTAAAATAGGGAATGGAATAAGAGAAGAACTACCAAATTTGATTTCAGGTTTGAACCTTGAAAAAAAAAGTGTTAGGCCTGACATTCAAAGGATTTATGCTAATATTGATAGTTGTGATCCTAAATTGGATTTTTTGAAAACTGATTAGGGCTGAGTTCCTTCACTAAACTCTTAAATTTAGGAGCATAAAAAGTGGGTATCAACAAGAGAAGATTAAGGCTGGGGAAACAGAGTTAGGAGCTTAACACCGATTTGCAGCACTATGTGGCCACTATCATGGAGTCACGGCCACAAAAAGATTGTTAAGCACTGGCATAGGGCTTCTAGACCTCTTTATTCAGACTGTTCTGATTTGGGTAATCAGGTGTCTCTATCCACTATGACTATGGGGCTTAATTACCTACGGCTTTTGGCTGGATGCTCTCCCTAACAGCACTAAAACTCCTATTGCTCGCATAAAGGATTTCATTTCCCTCCCCAGCTGCAAGTGATATCACTGGAAAGTTCAAGTGTTGTTGTTTATGGTAGAGCCTTAAAGATTGACAGCGGGCATCCCTATTATAAAAATCCTGAAGTCTCAATGTTATAAATGACAAGAACTAAAAATACACAACTCACTGTATGAATACATTGCCAGGACAGGTCTGAGAACCACTGTTCTACACTACTGTCCAGTGTTGAAACAGGTGAACTTTTTTTTTTTTTTTTAGTAGAAGGGTAGGCAAGTCCAATCTGACTATGGCAAGCCAGTCAGCATGCAAATGGCAATGCATATTCAGTGTGAATAGACTAAATCCACACCCAGCTTTCATCTCTTGAACCATTCTTGCCTAGAAAATTTGAGGTTCTCCCTACTCTAGAGGTAAATTATTTTTGTATCCTTTTGCAACTGAATGCATGTATTTATCACATAACTGATGTATGAGCTAAGTTTAGCATTCTTAAAACCTGCCAATGAAAAGTCCAATGTATAGGACTCATAGCCCAGGGGCACCAAGGAACAAGATGGAATGGCAGAAAAGCCATTTCCTCTCATTACAAAAATATTTCCAAGCCATTCAAGTTCCTGGTTCTTATCTTGAAGATCCGAGGAGCTTCTGGTGTGATAATTGAGCTCTCCCAAATCACTGAGTTGGCTGGACATCCATTTTCTTGCCCATAGGACACTGTGCAAATTGATGAATGGAAATGGCTTTGAACGCTTTAGGAATTAATGAAGGTTAAACAGAAGTGCTTTAAGCTCACCCTTACCATCTAAACTATTGGGAATAGCTTCAACTGTTCTCTGAACAAAACCAGGAAAGAATAAGGTTCTTGGAGAAAGAGAATTACTTTGCCCTTGGTCAGGAGAATATTCACAATAGGCTTCTTCAGACTGATTCATGGATAATGACCTGATCCAAAGTCTGAAATGGTACTTGACCCATAAGCCATAATTTCAGCATGATAGCTTTTTGAACACACAGTGTTGTAGAACAGCTGAAAAGGCTCAGACATAGTGTAGCTGAAATAAGGGTTAAATAGAGTACACTGAAGAGTAATAAGGAAATATTTCTTTGTCGATAAGCAGACTGACTAGGCCATATGGCCTTTTTCTACAATCATGTTTAAAGGACATCTTGAAATTACAGTGGGAACAATGCTTGAAGTCACTGACCTAATTTCATCCATTGATTTCTTCTGGTCAATATTTTTGTCAAAGGACAAAAGTATTTCAGAAAAATAGGTCAGCTAAAGTCGGAAAGTGAAGTCACAAGAAGCCAAGAAAATTGAGGTTGACGTAACTATGTTACACACAAAAAAGTGCTAACAAAAATGGGGACTAAGTCAAATGGCTAATGGCTGGTTTCACAAAAAAGGATCTGTGATAAACAGATACAGTAGTATGATTTAAATATAGTTATCATCACTGACAAACAAAGAGCCACCGGGGGAGGGGGTGGGGAACGAGCCTTATGACAACAGTTACACAAATTCCCATTCATTCACAAAAGTGCCTTTCCAGACATCTCTGTAAAACAGTTCACATTGGCACCAGATGATGCCACTTGTGATTTGCCATCTTGACTATCCTTTGAGAACTCAATGCAGTTTGGTTCAAATCTAACATGACACCTGCAAACTTACCCTTTTGGTGCACTAATACCGACACAGCCCATTCACTTTCAATGGGCTGTGTCGGTATTGCTGCACATCAGCCGCTAGCGCAGATTTGTAAACTATCATTTGTATCAGTGCAATTCTACCTGAACGAGAGAAGGGGACATCCCACCAAGTGTTTAGCTGAGTCCTAGTGTGTGTTATTAACTGGTGAAAGTTAAGTTTATATAGCCATCCAGTATTCATGGACAAAAGATAAACAAACAACCCCTCCACCCAACACAAGGAAAAAGGGCCAATCCAGGGCTGCCATATTAATTTCAAGTGAAGGAAGCGCCTCAGACATCATCACCTAGTTCAATTTAAACCTGCAGAAGTCCCCATACTCCCCAAAACTCTCCATTAAAGTCCTTACTGAGATCTCCAAATTTGTCAGATGGATCAGTAAATTGTCTGGGTAGTGGGTATTCCTAGCAGAAAACATGCTAGAGCAAACTTTTAGATATATTTTTCTAGGATAAAAAAAACCAAAATCTTATTTTGATGTCTCTCTTACTTTCCCAGATATTACCACACCTCTGCCTACCCGAACCTCATCATCTATGACTACCCAATCATCATCATCTACGACTACCCAATCACCATCATCTACGACTACCCAAAAGAGCAATGGAAGTGTGCACTTTTTGGGGCTAAATGTATCCCCTTCGAATGCACAGATTGCGCTGTATGTGCTATTTTGTTTAGCAATCTGTTTTGTATTAGCATTTGGTATCTGTTTGTGGCAATATATAAAATTATCTAAAAAATTAAGAGGATAAAATTAAACAGTTGCATTAACATGTATCCATTGATATCTGACATCCTACAATGTTGAACTGAAACCTAGATTACTGTAACAATTTGATGCATTAAAAAATTTTTTCAAGAAACTTTCTTCTTTGTGGCTGCATAACCACCTTATTAGGATGAAATTAAATTACACTTCCTGATCAAAATTAAGGATGTAAAAAGCAAATGGGACAAGTACTGTAAGGTTTTTTTGTTTATATAAACTGTGGATGATATTTTAACACTTACTAAGCCTTCATTCAACATGGAGAATAATTAAGCAAAACAGGTGTAGAAATCATCATTTTAACAAAATAGATGGAACAGTTGTGCAATTCTTTCAACTCTTGCCCAGAATCAATGACTAGAATAAAGCTTCAGATATTTAAATCCTAGATCGTTCATATCAAGATTGTTAATGGTAGTATATTTAACTTAGTTCTTTGAATCGGCTTTGTCGGCATTGCTGCACGAGAATCACTAGTGCGATTTGGTAAAAGGTCCTGAGTTTACTAAGTTAAATACACTACCATTAACGATCTTGATATGAACGATCTAGGATTTAAATATGTGAAGCTTTATTCTAGTCATTGATTCTGGGCAAGAGTTGAAAGAATTGCACAACTGTTCCATCTAGTTTGTTAAAATGATAATTTCTACATCTGTTTTGCTTAATTATTCTCCATGTTGAATGAAGGCTTAGTAGTGTTAAAATATCATCCAAAGTGAATGGGCTTTGTTGGCATTGCTGCGCCAGGAATCACTAACATAGTTTAGTAACAGAGGCCTTTAGTAAATCTAATTACAAAGTCTATTTTACATAATAAATTACTGGAAAACAAAAATAAACCAACTACCCAATATTGCTTTCAAAACAAACTACTGTAACAAGTTAGACACTAGATTCTATTGCACATAATACATCAGGTAACACAGGTGACTTGCACAGTAAATATAAATGTGTTACTACAGGCTGGAACATGAGACAGTTCTAACCACAGCCATGTACAGTTGGCAGGTCCCAAATCAGGTTTATCTTTTAAAGTGCCAATGTGAAGCCCCCTGTCCACTTCCTGATACCCACCAACACCCCCCAGATTCCAAGCTCTCCAACCATTCCCAACACCTATTGGGTGTCTAATGGCAGAGCAAGAGAGATACCCAGTAGTAGCTCCTGCCATCAAAATGTCATTGGCCAACTCTATGGTGGTAATCTCATTGTATCACCATTAAGGGCTGGCCTACCAAATAAGGGCACACATTTTGATGCCAGCAGCCAAAAGGGTTGAGTGATTGGGGTTTGTTCCTACCCAGCAGCGAAACACCAGAGAAAATCCTGTTAGGTGCTTAGAAGAGTTTAGTTTTTGTTTGGCATCAGCTTCTTCAAGAGGCTCTCCAGGAGCACTGGCTGAACATTGATGGCTTGATGCTCCAGCATAGGAAAGAACACCAGTTCAAGCTGGTATATTTCTATCAATAATGCAGCTTGTGAGGTTAAATGTAAGCTGCCATTAATCAATTTGCATAACTATGGTTGTGGTTAAATTTATTTAATATATCACCTTTCTTAAAGCAGTTCACATTAAAAACAAACAAAAAAACCCCATAGAAATGCATAATTATGAGGCGTTTTGAGTCTTTAGCTTGTGCTGCACAATCAAAACATGTGTTAAGGACAAGCAATGCATGAACTTCCCATTAAACGCATGTCATTTGGCACAAATAATGCACTATTCCATAACCCATATAACAACCCACCTTAGTTAAACAGAGGTCCCTTCGTTGATAATACACTGAAACCTTCTGCTCAGTGTGCTGCTGCAGCTAGGAAAGCGAATAGAATGTTGGATATTATTAGGAAAGGTATGGAAAACAGGTATGAGGATGTTATAATGCCGTTGTATCGCTCCATGGTGCGACCGCACCTTGAGTATTGTGTTCAATTCTGGTCGCCGCATCTCAAGAAAGATATAGTAGAATTGGAAAAGGTGCAGCGAAGGGTGACTAAAATGATAGCGGGGATGGGACGACTTCCCTATGAAGAAAGACTAAGGAGGCTAGGGCTTTTCAGCTTGGAGAAGAGACGGCTGAGGGGAGACATGATAAAGGTCTATAAAATAATGAGAGGAGTGGAACAGGTGGATGTGAAGCATCTGTTCACGCTTTCCAAAAATACTAGGACTAGGGGGCATGCGATGAAACTACAGTGTAGTAAATTTAAAACAAATTGGAGAAAATATTTCTTCACCCAACGCATAATTAAACTCTGGAATTCGTTGCCAGAGAACGTGGTAAAGGCAGTTAGCTTAGCAGAGTTTAACGGGGTTAGGCGGTTTCCTAAAGGGCAAGTCCATAAACCACTACTAAATGGACTTGGGAAAAATCCACAATTCCAGGAAAAACATGTATAGAATGTTTGTACGTTTGGGAAGCTTGTCAGGTGCCCTTGGCCTGGATTGGCCGCTGTCGTGGACAGGATGCTGGGCTCAATGGACCCTTGGTCTTTCCCAGTGTGGCATTACTTATGTACTTATTGTTTGGTTTAAACAAATATCTACCATATGACATTCACTTTATGCCAACTTTCACCCTAATTCAACATGCATAATTTAGCTCATATCCACAGAATTCAAGACCAGCCTAACCACCCCAAAACCATACTACCAAGTTATCCACTCACACACTTCATTCAATCCCTGGTCCTTACATCTTACTTTTGTCCATTAAAATAGGCCTAAATATTTATCCACAAAAATGGGATTCTGGTTTTGCACAGATCTGTTTTCCTTATAGTTAAAAAAAAAAAAAAAAATCCTCCAAACTGAAATATTCCCAGGATAAATAAAATAAAAACGGAAGGCCCACTTTCCTGTTATTTGTATTAACTTATACCCTCTGAGTCGTGAAATCTGCATAATCCCAAAACTGAGTGAGTTTCCCTTGGTTCCTATTCTTTCAAAGTTTCTGCATTTGCAAACGATTTACTGATCCATCTGACAAATTTGGAGAACTAAGGACTTTAATGGAGAGTTTTGGGGAGTATGGGGACTTCTTCAGATTTAAATTGAACTAGGGGATATCTGAGGCTCTTCCTTCACTTGAAATTAATATGGCAGCCCTGGATTGGCCCTTTTTCCTTGGGTTGGGCAGAGGGGTTGTCTATCTAGGGATTCCTTTGTCCATGAATACTGGATGGCTATATAAACTTAACTTTCACTAGTTAATAATGCACACTAGGACTCAGCTAAAAACTTGGCAGGACATCTTCTCTCTTTCAGGCAGAATTGCACTGATACAAATGATAGTTTTCCCCAGATGGTTATATGTTATGCAAACCATTCCTATAGCATTTGTTGGTCGAGACTTAGCATCCCTGCATAGGGAATTGGGGCACTTCTGTCGGGGGGGGGGGGGGGGGGGGAATCTAGGCTCCGATATGAATTTATGATTGGCAATTGGAAAAATGGGGGCTTGGGTATCCCTAATTTTAGACTTTACAACTGGGCATGTTTGTCGAGACATTTAAGTGACTGGATTAATGGTACAGAGGACTTTAACACCCCCCCCCCCCCCATCATATGGAGCAGAAATACTTCGCACCTTTACACCTCAACTTTTTCTTACAAGCGACAGTAGCAGACTTGCCTCCTTTAGTCAAATGTAGTGTCTTGCTGGCCCCCCACAGCTCTCTTTTACTACCAATCTAGGGTAAATTTTAGTCCTGGTCAAGACAATTTAGTAGTTTTGAACTACTACTACTACTATTTAGCATTTCTATAGCGCTACAAGGCGTACGCAGCGCTGCACAAACATAGAAGAAAGACAGTCCCTGCTCAAAGAGCTTACAATCTAATAGAACTCGCAGGACAACTATTGGAACATTGTATGCTAATGGTAAGCTCTGTTTTCTAGAGTTCTTGAGACAGATTGGGAGACTTTCCAGGGAACCATTATGCTTATTCCCAACCGGGCCATTATATTGCTTCTCTCAGGCCCCAGTTGCTGTCGCTAAATTGAGAGCTCTTTTTCATACCCAGAGTGGGAACTCTCCTTCCATTTCCACCATGCATAAAAGCTCTTCAGATGCTGAGACCCCCTAAAATTTATGACAGCCTTCACCGGTAGTGGGAAACAGAAATAGGTGGGGTAAGGGGAAATGTTAGTTTCTCTATTAAGACAGATCCCCCCCCCTAGATCCTATTCAGTGCAGAATATAGAGTATTGGTACACAGTCCTTCACAGGACATACTTCTCCCCCTATAGAATAACTAAGATGGGGAATTCTGATCTGTCTCGTATTAAATGTGGGCACTCCTGGGGGGATTTAGGATACGTTATGGCACTGTCCTTTAATCTGTTCCTATTGGGGCACCATAATTCACTTTTTGTCTACTACAACTAGTCAAATTATTGCCTTTCATCCATAGGGTTTGGTGCTGGGATGGGATAGGGCCTTACCTATACAAGTGAAGGGCATGAGGTTATTGCTTAAAAAAAATCTCACGTGATAGTATTAACATGTATTCTTAGACACTGGTTGCAAACAGAACCACCAACGTATTGGAAATTGAGGAGTGGGCTACACTGTCTATGTGTATTTTAGTCTCAGGGAGTTAGAAGTATTTACAAACATAGATTTTTGACAGTTTGGAATCCTTATCTTTCCTCCCTTTCCTCAAGAGCAAGGAGTTCCATTATAAATATTCTCGGTGGACCCTATAGACAGCTGTAACCTTAGGTCTGAGTTTGGATGCGTTATTATGAGTCATTGACGATTGGTTGAGTTGGGGGCGGATTGGGGGGGTATGTTTACCCTGTATATTGGAGGGAGCATTAAAAGCACAGGTTCTCTCCAGCTTCTTGAAGTTCTATTAATGAAGGTTTCAATGTTTATTATTGGAGGAAGAAGAGGTGGAGAGGTTAAGAAAGGGGGGCTGTTTTTATCAGGTAAATTTTGTTTATTGTACCACATGTCGTCAATAAAAATAGTTGAATTATAAAATAAAAACTGAAAATAAACTTTGGATAGAAACAGTTGGTTTTCTCAGCACACTAGTGACAAAACTATTTTTCTTTCTATTACACTTGTAATATGTACAGTAAGGTGGTTTCCACCTTCAACAAATGAAATCAAAGCAAAAGGTTTGTTGAAAAATTTTTTATTGAGAGCTTTTAAGACCAAGGAATGAAAACCTACAAGATGTTGCTTGTAGCTGCAAAAGCAATGAGAAGAAACAAAAGTCTATTACATAAATTAGTTTTCAGATTTGCTAACAGTAGTGTTCCTGATCCTCAAGAAACAAGATAAAAATTCTTAACCTCTGGTTGCCCAAAGCAACGAGTTTTCAGTAAGCCCAGGCCCCTGATTTATGTAGTAAAACATTCAAACTGAAAAAAAAGTGACAGTATGGCTACTGAATATATGAGATGAACTGAGAGACTCCCGGGAGGTGAAACAGCTCTTTAATCCTAAGCATTCTGGTACCATATCATGCCATAATAATTAGATACAACAGATGTTTTGACCTTCTTTGGGCTGGAATCTCATACCACAACAGAATTAAATTACACTGATAGATCAGGGCACAAAATGCAAAACTTGCTCCCCATACCCCATCCTGCAGAAATTTAGTTGAATTAAATCAAAGAAGAAAAAAAAGTTATTGCACATCCATTACTTGGAAGAAACTACATTTGCTGAGTAGAGTTCCCGTTCCAAGTGTTGTTTTCATCGTCATCATCCTGAGTCCTCAATCTATAAATTTTGCCTTCTTTTTTGAACTCATCTCCACGTTTCTCTGACACTCGCTTCCTGACTGTTTCCCTGCATATATAAATAAAAAGTTCAGGTGAAAAGTTACTGATGTGCGTCTCTACCATCTTTCTTCTGTGCAGTAGTTTTTGTAATTGCTATGAAAAGTAACACCACCAAGAACAATGTCCAAAAGCTTTTTAATGTTGTAACCTGCTCTGCACAATCATATTCAATTCAACTCAACCACCGGACAAAAAGCTGAGCTTCAGTCACCCTTTTCATCAGAGGTAGATTACATATTTCCTAGATGACACTGAGGGGCATTTTCGAAAAAGATGGACATCTATCTTTTGTGTTCGAAAATACTATGGACGTCCTGTTTTTTGGTCCATTTTCGAACAAAAGACGTCCAAATGCAAGATGTCCAAAAGAGATGAAGAGCAGCTTAATGGGTAGTGCAGCAGGCTTTGATCCTGGCAACATGGGTTAAATTCCCTCTGCTGTTCCTTGTGACTTCGGGCAAATCAAATGCACAAGGGGCATTTTGGGATATGACATCTAAGTCTGAATTTGGACATTTTTTTGTAAAACGTCCAAAATCAGGAAAGGTCATTTTCTAAAAAAAAAAAAAAGTCAATCTTTTCCTTTTGAAAATGCTGTTTGGAAAAATGTTGTGAGATTTGGATGTTTTATTTTTTGGTCCATTTTCAAACAAATACATCCAAATGCAAAACATACAAAATACACAAGAAAATTCACAATAAAGTGAAACCATTCACATGTTCTAAGTGTGGTAAAAGCTTTGGTTGTAATGTAATGTAAATCTCAAAGTACATCAGAAAGTCCACACGAGAGAGAAACCATTTCCATGTATAGAGTCTAGTAAAAGCTTTGGTAAGAAGGTAAACCTCATAATGCACCACACAATACACACAGGAGTGAAACCATTTACATATCCTGAGTGTGGTAAAAGCTTGGCTAGAAAGAAAGCCTCACATGGCATCAGAGAATCCACACAGGGATGAAACTATTTACATGCACTGAGGAGGTAAAAGCTTCAGTTGGGACAGGTAATTAGGGAACTTACACTCTTGCTATGAAGTATGGAAAATTACACTCTGGTATTTAGATATTTTTATTTGTTACATTTGTATCCCACCTTTTCCCACTTATTAGTAGGCTCAAAGTAGCTTACATAGTTCCAGAGAGGTGGTTACAGACTCCGGTGTGAACAAATAAAGTATAGGGGTACTATTACAGTGACAAGTACAGTAAAAAAGCATCAGTAAATAGGTTGGGGTGATTCAGACAAAATGTTAGGGTGTGATCATGCATCAGGGTAGAAAACTGTCCGTTTCCTGATTAAAATGCCATATTTCATTATTTGGTGTTTATGTCAGATACTGTGGGGTATGCCTTCTTGAACTTGTCAGTTTTTAGGGTTTTTTTTCGGAATTCTAGATGATTATTCGCAGATTTCAGGCGTTTTGGTAGAGAATTCCAGAGCTGTGTGCATTATGTAAGAGAAACTTGACGCGTATGTTGATTTATACTTCAGGCTTTTACAACTTGGGAAGTGAAGAGTTAAGTACGTTCTGGCTGATCCAATTGTTTCTAATTGGTAAGTCGATATATGTAATGAGACCTCCTTTTCATCTATAGATCTGAATTCAAAGCCCAAATCTAATGATAAACAATAGACACAAGGCTCAGATGTTATAAAAAAAAAAAAAAAAGTTTGGCATCAGGTAGAATAGTGGAAAAGTGACATCCCAGGAAAGCAATAGGGCATCCTTGGGGGCACTGCAGTGGACTTTATAAAATGCTCCCAGGTACACATCTCACCATTGCTCCCTTACCTTGTCTGCTGAGCCCCCCCACCAAACCCACAACCCCCAACTGTACACCACTACCATAGCCCTTACAGGTGAAGGGAGCACCAACATGTGGGTGTAGTGGGTTTCTGGTGGGTTTTGGAGGGCTCACAGTTTCCTCCATAAGCTTAACAAGTAGGGGGAGGTAAAAGCCTAGGTCCACCTGCCTGCAGTGCACTGCACCACTACTAGACTACTCCAGGGACCTGCATGCTATTCTAATTGGCCTGAGTATAACATCTGAGGCTGGCAAGTAATATTTTTAATCACATTTTTTGGGGTGGGAGGGGGATAGTGACCACTGGGGGAGTAAGAGGAGGTGATCCCCAAGTCCCTCCAGTGGTCATCTGGTCATTTGGGGCACCTCTTTTTGGAGTAGAGGAATATCCTAGTGGTTAGTGCAGAAGACTTTGATCCTGGGGAAGTGGGTTCAATTCCCATTGCAGCAATTCGCTATAAAAACAGGTCTAGCTCAAAACGTCTAAGTTTTAGTCCTGGACGTCTTTGTTTTGTTCCATTATTGCTGAAAGACGTCCAAGTTCCGCCTTGAACATGACCCTGGCACGCCCCCTTGAGATTTGGACGTTCTTCTGACAGACTTCAGAGAAAGACGTCCAAAAAGAGGTTTTGATAATACTAATTTGTACGTTTCTGTGAGATAAACGTCCAAATGCTGACATGTCACTTTTTGGACGTCTTTCGCTTTTGAAAATGAGCCTGACTATATATTATGTAGCTACAATCTAAAAACTTAAGGGTTGACTGAAAACATACAAGCAATGTATGGGCCTACTACACCAATCAAAATGTGTCACCAAACCAGAACTCATATGTTTAGATCAGGAGGACCATGCTAAGAACCCCTAGTTTAGATAACAGCTACTGAACAGTTTACTATATATCAGGGCTGGCCAAGTTTACACAAAGAGCCAGAAATCTAGAATTCAAAGCAGCAGAATCCTTTACATTTGAAGAATGGAAAAGGCATGGCAGCATCTATTTCCCCAAGAAAGGGCCAACTCTGTTAATCTCTTCCTCACCTCTAGTCTCATTCTCTCTCTCTCAATTCTCCTAATCCTCATCTATCACTGTACCATGGACACACCTCCATCCCTAGCCCTTCTCTTTTCTATGCCTTTGTCCCCACCACTTCCTCTCTCTCCCCCTTTGCCCAAACCCTCAGCACAGTGTTCCCCTGACCTCCTTTAGTGTCTTCTCAGGCTTTGAGCTGATGGCAGCAGCATAAGACAATCAAAGCACCATAGCCCCAAGGTAGTGGACACTAAGAAGTTGCAACTGCAGGGGCCACTCACAGGTAATTCCAAATGTTCTGG
The DNA here is from genome assembly GCF_901765095.1 of Microcaecilia unicolor. Lineage (NCBI taxonomy): Eukaryota > Metazoa > Chordata > Amphibia > Gymnophiona > Siphonopidae > Microcaecilia > Microcaecilia unicolor. The sequence goes on from NC_044037.1 coordinate 267,394,163, forward strand.
TGGTTTGGCAGCAGCCTGCAACTTATAGTTGCAGGTCCTACAACTTTCCCTGCTTGCTGGCTGCTCAGGAGAAGAATCACCAGGAAGGACAGCAGGCCAGTATGGCACAGGGGTTTGATGAAGGACTGCTGCCAGGCACCCACAATGCTCAAGAGCCTGGCAGCAGGAGGCTTCCAAGGTGCCAGTTGGGAACCTCTGGAATAGTTTTCAGTTTTTCTCATTTGGTAGGGCAGAGTTGGTACAAGTGTATTAGGCACCTTAAGCAAACTTCCAGTCTTGTCCACCCACTGCTAAATAACTTTCAGTCCCATAGGCCAATTCCCGGACATTTTGATAAATCATAATCGAGCACAGAAAGTGGGAGAGCGACCAAGGATACCAGAAACTGGAGGATGTTCTTTGATTAAAAGTTTATTGAAGGTTTGAAGACGCGACACAATGTCGTGTTTCGGCCGTCAGGCCTGCATCAGGAGTCTATGAAAACATACATTTATATATAATAAAAACAAAAATAACCGTACACAATACACACAAATGAGTTAAAAAAGTAAATATAAAAAGTATATAAACTATAACTGTAAAGAAATGTATATGACAATTCTATAAAGTTGTCTAAAAATAATATGCCAAAAAACAAAAAATATAAAAAAACAACATGCTGGCAGATTTCCTCTCCGATAAATCATAATCAACATTTTTCACACCAAGGGGGTAATAACACATCATATGATTTAATTGAATTAATCACATACCATGTTAATTATTTTCAAAGCAGCTACATATCTAATGCTGAATCCAGTCTAACACAATTTATATCCCTAATCACTGAAGATAAAAAATGGTTTTAGACTCTTAAAGAACAGTATACAATTTCTACTTCATTCATCTCTGTGACAGCTGACTCTTTGCCACATTCACTAACCAGTCTAAAGACTTCAGAGTGCATATAACATTGGCAGTTACAAACATACTTTCGCTGTGTGATGTGGCCTGACGAGCCAATCGCTAAGATACATATGCACCAGCATCCTCTGTCTCTACAGAAAGGCTAATATGACCATCATCATTTTGGAGTATGTTTTGGGTGCCCTGGCCAGCCCAAAAGGGAGAGATCAAAACAGACAGTGCCTGCCCAGCAGTGCAGACTAAAGAAAATGCTGATGATTCTGTCAGACTGGAATGTGCACGCTATGGTATAGTCCAATGAGGAAAAAGCCTCTCCCCCTGGACTGCTATAATGGCCAATCACAGTACTTATTGATTCTCAAGGTCCAGAATAGGACCTGAATATGCCATCCTTTAACACAACAAAATAGATGCAGTATATCCCCAGCCTGGGTTCCTCTGGAAGAACTGGAGTACTGCACTAAGCTGTAGAACTGCCCCAGAGTCTTCTCTAAAATGGCCCTTCTGTGAGGAGAACCTCCCTCTCCCCAATGTCCCCACAAAAGCATACAGCAGCAGCCCTCAGAGCACAGCCATCTTATATAGTCTCCTAGACCCAACAATCGAAAGTAATCATGGTCTACTCCTCATGTCAGTTGAGCAGAGCCTCCCACCTCTCCCGGACCTAGAAGGTATGGACTTTAAAGAGCCCTAGAAACTATCCCTCTGGAAGTCTAAGGACCTTGGACTCCTAATTCCCTTACTAGCTTCTCCAATTCCTCACCAAACACTAGAGTGCCCTTGAAGGGAGATTACAAAGGAATGCCGTGGAGTAACATCCACTGCCCAGTGATGAAGCCAGACGGTGCAGCAGCCACAGTTTTAGCCGAAGGCCATACTAAATCATATAATGCATCCACCAGGAAGTTTCCCTTGGATAGTAATGCCTACATCTCCTCTTCTGAAGGTCCATTCTGTAGGTGACTGAGCAATGCCTTAGTAACCAGTCTGCAGTTCACTGCCTGTAAGCCAATACTAGCCATCTCAAACCCAACTTCAACAAGGTCCTTTACTGCCACCCTTTACTGGATGGTAATCTTACGGGTGTCTACCATGATCCAAGTGTCCACCCTAGGAAGCTTCAACAACTTATCTAGGTCATTCCATGGGAGAGGTTAAGGTTTAGCCATCAAGCAGGTGACTTTAAAAGTTGCAAAAGGAGCCTCCCATTCTGCAGGCATGACCTCTCAAATTGACTGTGGAAAGAGAAACAAACGCTGGACTTCTCAGATCCCCATTTGAATCAGGCACACCTAAGATTTCTTTGGTGATTAGTCCTTCAAAATTTTCAGGAAAACAACCACCCATGCAATCAGGGGAGTGAGATTTCCAGAAGAATCTTACTACTGAAGACTCCTCCTCTGCTAAGGGGGCAATCTCCGCAGCCTCAAAATCTTGCAGGCAAAGGTCGCCTAAACGGCCTGCACCAATCCACCTCCCCATTCCACTTAAGAAGTCCCCCAAGTTCACAAACTCCAGGCAGTTCTCCAGCGCACTCTCCCTCTCTGCACAAATGAGGCATCTCTGGAGCAGGCACAGGAGATACCCAGTCACTGTCCTGGCTTGGAATCCCTTCCCTTATGAAAACCTCATTGTCTAGGCCTTGCCACATAGAACAATATGTTCAAAATTATTAAACTGTAGCAAGTGTTCTCCAAGAACAGCAAGATGAATGTTTCTACTCTTGAGCGACACTATCCAATGGAGCCCGCACAGAAACACTCAGCAGCATCTATTCCAGAAGTTTTCAGAAGCACCTCATCATGCATGCCCACACCTTTCCACTTGATGCTGTCATGCTGGACCTTCAGTGTACTACAGATAGCTGATCTGAATTCAAATGCAAGAGGAGATGGGTGAGTATATTAAAGAATATTCATCCTGCTGTCACTGAAGAACACCTGCTACAAGTGAGTAACTGTTTTATCCAAGGACAAGCAGGGTGGCAATATTCTTACTTTCAGAATACCTACCAGGTTGTCTTGACCAAAAAAAAAGAAAAACAAAATAAGACCTGCAACAGGCAAGGCCCAGGAGGAACATCGCAATCAACATAGCAGGTGTTTGTTTTTTTGGTTTGTTTGTTTTTAAGGCTGCCTGGAACAGAAAGAAATGGGTTTAGGAAAATGGAGTTAGATTTTAGTCCCCAAAGAGATTCTGAAGAATTGTCTGACAAAACCAACTGTCGCATTGGGAGTCCTGTTCCAAAAAGGTAGTGAGATGTGAAAGTGTGGCTGAAGTGAATGTTGCAACTTTGCATATTTCCTCTATGGAGGCTGGCCTCAAGTGGGCTACCAATGCAGCCATGGCTCAAACAGTCTAGAGCAGGGTTGTCCAACCTCAGTCCTTAAGGGTCGCAAACCAGGTTTTCAGGATTTCATAAGTACATAAGTAGTGCCATACTGGGAAAGACCAAAGGTCCATCTAGCCCAGCATCCTGTCACCGACAGTGGCCAATCCAGGTCAAGGGCACCTGGCACGCTCCCCAAACGTAAAAACATTCCAGACAAGTTATACCTAAAAATGCGGAATTTTTCCAAGTCCATTTAATAGCGGTCTATGGACTTGTCCTTTAGGAATCTATCTAACCCCTTTTTAAACTCCGTCAAGCTAACCGCCCGTACCACGTTCTCCGGCAACGAATTCCAGAGTCTAATTACACGTTGGGTGAAGAAAAATTTTCTCCGATTCATTTTAAATTTACCACACTGTAGCTTCAATTCATGCCCTCTAGTCCTAGTATTTTTGGATAGCGTGAACAGTCGCTTCACATCCACCCGATCCATTCCACTCATTATTTTATACACTTCTATCATATCTCCCCTCAGCCGTCTCTTCTCCAAGCTGAAAAGCCCTAGCCTTCTCAGCCTCTCTTCATAGGAAAGTCGTCCCATCCCCACTATCATTTTCGTCGCCCTTCGCTGTACCTTTTCCAATTCTACTATATCTTTTTTGAGATACGGAGACCAGTACTGAACACAATACTCCAGGTGCGGTCGCACCATGGAGCGATACAACGGCATTATAACATCCGCACACCTGGACTCCATACCCTTCCTAATAACACCCAACATTCTATTCGCTTTCCTAGCCGCAGCAGCACATGAGATCTATTTGCATGCCCAGTCTCCATTGTATACAAATAGATCTCATGCATATTCATTGGGGAAATCCTGAAAACCCAACCTGGAAAGGGCCAAGGTTGGACACCCTTGGTCTAGAGTCAGCCCAGCCTGGGCATAAGGAAATGCAGTCCGCTAGCCAATTTGAAAGTGTGTGTTTGCTGATGGCAGCTCCCATCCTGTTTGGGTCAAAAGAAACAAAGCTGGGTGGACCTTCCTATAGGCTTTAGTCTGCTCCATACAGAAGGTCAAGGTTCTCTTGCAGTCCAAAATGTGAGGTGTGTCTTCATGTTTTTGGGCATACAAACAGGGGCAAAATGTTTGTAGAAAAACTGATCGATTAAGATGGAATTCCAACACTGCCTTAGGAAATTAAGTTGTGTGTGCAAGACCTCTCTATTACTCTAAAACTTCAGAGAAGGTGGAGATCAGCTACTAGAGCCTGAAGCTCACTGATTCTGCGTGCTGAAGTGCTTCAGAGAACAGTGGCTCAAAAGGAGTTTTCATCAGCTGAGTTAAAACACTGAGATCTTATGACACCATAGAGCATCCATTCCCAACCCAGTTCCCGGGGCACACCTAGTCCCATCAGGTTTTTAGGATATCCACAATGAATATGTATGAGAAAGATTTACATGCATTGCCTCAATTGCATGCAAATTTAATTCATGAATATTCATTGTGGATATCCTGAAAATCCAATGGGACTAGATGTGCCCTAAGGACTGGGTTGGTAATGAGTGCCATACAGGGCCTGATAGGACAGAGAAAGTACCTGCATATAATGTGTACAGCACTGAATACATCTAGCAGCGCTATAGAAATGATTAGTAGTAGTAGTTTCCATCTGAAGCTTTAAAGGGACCTCAACCCTAAAAGACCGTCCAAGGGAATGGGGAAGTAGCAGCTACTTCCCAGGTAGGGCTATTTTACTGCCTTTTTTAAAAAATGCAACTAGGGAAGACAAGGCCACAAATAATTTAAAAAAAAAAAAGCATCTTCACACGGTATTCCCCCAGCCCCCCCCCCCCTTTTGAAAGATTTACCATAGAAAGGGCTGAAAAAGGACTAGAAACAGCACCTTGCCCTAAAACCTCTGCTCCCATGGATTACATAATTAGGAAGGCAGAGCTAAAAGTGAAATGTGTGAAAAATGCTGAGAACCTGGAGGGAAAAAAAACAAGGTTTGAGAATGCAGCCAAAATTCAATTCAAGCCACATCATCGCAAACCAGCTGGCCCACTAGGAGCTCTGCTAAAAACATCTGGAGGTTACCTCAGGCACATGGGTTGTAGCAAAAATCTAGCTCAGTGCTGCAGCCTAGCAGCTCAGAAGTCAGTAACCTCTATGCCAATATTCACGCCAAAAACTCAAGCCTCCCCGGGACTAGGTAACATGAACCCGCTACTATGGTCAAGTGTTCTTGTTGGAGAAAACTCCTGTCAGCACTCATAGGTGCTGAAACAAGGGGAACCACAGATGCCATGAAACCCCCTAAAAATTTCCTAACATTGCCATTGTGCCATCTCCTTTCTTCGATTACATGGCCTAACTTCCAACTGCCTGCACAAAGCAAGCACCAGACCACTACCTGCCAGACTCTTCAAAGCAAACACCAGAATGCCCTTTTAAAAAAGAAAAAAAAAAGCTGTAAGGAAAAGAGCAGAGCATCCCAACACCCCTGGGCTTTAGTCTTCTGAGGGTAGGCTTCAGAACATTGCAGTTGACTACAGGAAAGGAAATTATCAGTTAAGACAATTTCACCTTCCTTGTTGTCTGGCTGCATCATCCTGAACAAGTAGGATATACCCAAGCAGAACTACTGGGTGAGGGAAGACAAAGCTCCCCTCAGGACAGCTCTGCCGAAGTCAGTGTGAACCCTGGTGAACACATTCTACCTGTAATGCTTCACAAAAGCATGTAACGATAACCTCGTTGCCGCCCTGTAGATCTCCTCCAGGGTGAACTGCCAGGCCTCTGATCATGAGGTCACGCAAGCCCTAATCGAGTGGGCTTTCAAACCCAGAGGCACCAGCTACTTTTTACCAACATAGGCTGCCTCTATGGCCTCCAACGTGCAACAGTGGCCTTGGAGGCCGCCTAACCCTGATATTTCCCTGAGCAAGCTGGTTATGCCAGTGAGTGCACTGGAAAAAAAAAAAAAAGTTTTTTTTTTCTCTACCTCCATCTGCTTGTAGGAAGGGATAATGCCCTCTTGTTCAGAACAGTGCAGGCAGACAACAAAGAAGTGAATTTTTTGAAGTTTTATTTTAAATTCATAAAGTGACTCATAACAGAGCAAGCTTATGTTGATTTTACTGAGTTGACAGCAGAATACATTCAGAGATGTGTAAGGGGAAACCTAGTTCTGGTCTGCACCCATTGAGGGAGTTTCTATGGATGCAGTGTACTTTTATAGAACGCCAGATAAAGGGTTTATGTTGTGGCCTCTGTCCTATCTTCTATAGACCTTATACTTCACTTTGTTTTCTGACCTTCAAGGGGTGATAGTAGGGATAATGACACTAACAGTGAAATAAATAATTTTTATACCTGACGCGTGTGTTTCCTGAATTTGCACATAAAGTCAGTCAGTGCTGAAAGGTGACAAATGAGGCCCCTGTTTTGCTCGTAACACTCTATATAGTGCTTGTATCATATTGGAGTCATGACCCTGTTGCGAGTTTGGTGTCTGTTGCTGCATTTTGGAGTTATAGAGCCTGGTGTGATGTTTACATTGCTATCTTCTACTAGACAGAGTAATGAACTTATTTTATACATTTATCATAATGTGTAGGTTGCATATTTTAAAGTCAGTTATCTTGACCTTCTTGGAAGAAGCAGAATATAAATGACACATTTCTCTGCGTACGCTTCATTCTGTGGTTGGCACTATCTTGGTGGAGGGTCTGGGGTGGAGCTGGAGGCAAGTTTGGGGGGCAGAGCTTGGACACTCCAAAAGAAAAAATGTGTTCCGCTGACCTACCAGCACCACTGAAGCTTAAGTCCACAGTTGGTTTATAAAAGTATAAGCAGCCCAGGCTTCAATCAAGTGACCCTGAATGCCATACTGCAGGCTTGGAACCTGAGCTCCCTCAGGACTAGCCAGAGCAAAGGACTAAACACAATATGGAAGCAATTTCTTACTTGGTGCAGGATTATTGCAGAAATACCGCAGAAAAATTCAGCCATGAGTAGTGCGAGGAGGGGGACTGAAACTCCTCTGAGTTATCCTCTCAGCTCTCTTTAAAATGTTGCTTATCGGGGTCACGTGACGCTATGAGCGGGAGTGGACGCTAGTTGGATCGCTCCTGCCTTCTCCTCAAACATCTGGGCAAAAAATCGCTGCAAAACAAAGATTAACATCCTGCTAATTGAGAGTGAACATTAGCCGAACTCACAGTGAACGGACCGAGTGCAGAAGGTTACGGCAATGACGACAAAAAACACAAGAAAAGAGAAAGAAAAAACTCGCCTAGTTGGAGACAAAATGGCGGCGCCGGTGAGCCCGGGAACGTCGGAGGTGGGGTCTGCCTGGGCCGCTGAAATTGTGGGAGAAGTCACACAAGCGCTAGAGGTAATATTAGATAAAAAATTGAGCTCCTTGGACAACAAGTTGGAATCCCTTAATAACAATATAGCCCAAATACAAACGGATATGGTGCACTATCAACAGCGGGCCAGTGAAACGGAGGACCGAGTCAGTGTACTAGAAGCAGAGATAAATCAACTGAAGAAAACAATCACCTCCTATGACGATAAACTCGAAGACCTAGAAAATAGGTCGAGGAGGAACAATCTCCGAATTGTGGGACTAACTGAAGGGCAAGGAGATCGTGAACTCAGTAAATATCTTGAAACGTGGTTCACAGCAGAACTGGAGTTACCTGAGATGTTGGGGCCGCTAAGAATCGAGCGTGCACATCGACTAGGGCCGAAGAACGCGGCGGAGGGAAGACCACGTGTAGTCATCTGCAAAATCCTCAATTTCAATCATAAAAACGCCATTTTGCAAGCTCTACGCAACGGCAAAGAACTATACAGTGGAAATCGCAAAGTTCTTTGTTTTCAAGATTATTCACCGGCGGTGGCGGCGCAAAGAAAAAAGTTTTCATCGATATGCTCAGCATTGGTGAATAAAAAGATCAAGTTTGCGCTATTATACCCCGCGAAGTTGAGAATCATTCATTCTTCGGGCACGAAGTTGTTTACCACTATGGAAGAAGCAAAAATATTTGTGCAACAGATGGAAGAGAGGCCGGAAACTTAAGAGTGAAGGATTACATCGCTGAAAAAAGACATTTTCCAACTGACTTCACTAAATGCTTGAGATAATGTACAATGGCGTGAAAAGTGAAAAATTATAATAAGAGGATGTTGGGGCAGATGATCCATGAAAGAGATTATTAAAGGATAAATTGAAAAGCGACACAAGTTGGATTTAAGGTGGACATAATGGACATTGAAAACATTAGAGGGCCAATTGAAATACAAACAGGATAACAGGAAAGGACGATTTAAGCATGAAAAGTGGCCAAGAATCTTGGATATTAGGAAAGTATGCTATAATAGATATAATATAAGGATGTTAAGATCTTACTTTTGTTGTTAGTTATTTGATACTGCAGGCAATGTAAGATGCAGGGCCTGAAATCAGTTAAATTCGATTTGAAAGTATTACAATCTTAGTTTGAAAAAATCTGACAACACTAAGAGTTCATATGACTAATAATACTGCTCTTGCTTAACAATTGTAGAGACTGGCAAGTCTAAAAGTCAAATGTGTTGGGGGACTGAATGATAAAGAGGTAATACATACTCACACAATCATGAAAGTATGTTATAATAGATATAGTATAATAATGTTAAGATATTACTTTTGTTGATAGCAAGTTGATATTGCCGGTAATGTAAGTCGCAGGGCCTGAAATCAGTTAAATTGGATTTGAAAGTATTACAATTTTAGTTTGAAAGAATCTGACAACCATAAGATCACTCAAGACTAATAATACTGCTTTTGCTTAATAATTGTAGAGAATGGCAAATCCAAAAGTTAAATGTGTTGGGGGACTGAATGTTAAAAAGGTAATACTTACTCACACATACATGTATCATTAACGGAAGAACGAGTAGAGAAGGGACGGATACAAATAATGGGAGGAGGAGCGTTGACAGTGACCTGCTTCCTACGGGAAGGAGAGGGCTATTGGGGGGGAATGGGGAGAGGGGGGAGGGTAGGGAACAGATAACTACAGGACAATGCAAGGGGGGGAGGGGGAAGGGAGTAACTCAATGTAACCTACAGACGCAAATAAATATGAAGATGAGAACATGGGGTATGAGCAGGAGTGGCTGGAGGCTGGGCTGGCTACTCTTGATAGTAAAAGGTAATCAGAGGATGGAAAATCGATATATGAACGATAACTACTTAAGGTAGCATCCTGGAATGTGGGGGGAATACATTCCCCCATTAAGAGATCAAAAATACTGCGTCATCTTAAACATATAAAAGCAGATATTGCACTGCTCCAAGAAACACATTTGTCAACAGTGGAACATGCCAAATTAGCCAAATGGTGGGTGGCAGATTGTGTGGCAGCTGCGGCAATGGGCCGGAAAGGGGGAGTAGCCATACTTTTTCGGAAAGGGCTAGCAATTAAGATACATAAAACTATTTCAGACCCAGAGGGTAGATTTGTACTAAGCATAGTAACTATTAATAAAAAAACTATAATATTGGGAAATATATATGCTCCTAATGTGTTAGATTTAAAATTCTATAAGAAATTGCTATCCCAAATCACTCAATTGGAAAACTTGCCTATAGTGATGGGAGGAGATTTCAATATGACTTGGGATCCGAATATGGACAGATCGCATCCGCCAAAGGAGATAAGAAAAATAGATACTAGGGGTCTACCGGATTTATGTGAAATATTAGATTTAATAGATGTCTGGCGCACCTTGCATCCTATGGAGAAAGCATACACACACCAATCTAGAGCACATGGGTCAGCATCAAGAATTGATTACTTGCTGGTATCACGAACTATAATAACAGACATTACTGAGGTACACATAGATCCCTGTGTCATATCGGATCATTCGGTGGTCGGAATGACATGGAAGGGAGGGGAGGATGAAGACTTGCTAAAAAGCTGGACGTTTCCAACATACTTAATTAAAGATGCAAGATTTGGGGAGTTTTTACATGCTAAATGGGCAGAATTTAAGCATTTTAATGAAGGCTCAGTGGCTGAGACCAGCACTTACTGGGAAGCAGCGAAAGCGGTGTTGAGGGGGGAAATAATCAGTTATGTCACGCAATATAAACGAGTGAGAGACAGAGAAATAATGAGACTAGAACAACTCTTAGGTAAATTAAACCGCCAATACGGTTTGAACCCCAGTAATGATATCAGACAAGAGATTCTAACCATACAAGCAACTTTAAACACCAAACTACATGAGAGAGAAGTGAAATCTCAGGCCTACTATCGCTTTCAACTTTACAAGCACGGGAATAAAGGGGGCAAATATTTAGCTCGACTTATAGCATCTAAGGTTACTTCCCGAAATATAACAACTATTAAACAAAAAAATGGGAATCTCATACACTCTAATAAAGAAATTCGACAGGCTTTTCAAAATTTTTATCAAGAACTTTATAAGAGGGCAGATCAAGACGAGTTACAGGGGGAGTCTTACTTGGAGGGTGTTCACATCCCGAGGCTGCAAAGTAGAGACAGAAAGCGGCTAAATGCTAGGATGAGTGAAGACGAGGTGGGATGGGCAATCAAACAAAGTAAATCAGGCAAAGCATCAGGTCCAGACGGCTTTAAAGCAGAATTTTATAAGATGATGGGGGATTCGATTCTCCCTACCTTGACTGAGATGTTTAATGAATGGATAGAGAAGGGTGCCTTATCTGATAATATGAATTTAGCTAGGATAGTAGTATTTCCTAAACCAAAGCGAGATGAACAGCTGGTTACATCGTATAGACCCATTTCCCTAATTAATCAAGAGGCAAAATTATTTGCAAAAATATTGGCCAAACGATTAGGAGGGATATTGCCTCACCTTATTCATCCAGCACAGGTTGGTTTTGTCCAAGGGCGATCAAGTACAAAAAACTTGCGGAATATTTTGGCGTCATTGGAAGGACTGGGTCATTCCAAACAGCAAGCTGTGATGATCAGCTTCGACGCAGAAAAAGCGTTCGACAGAGTGGAATGGCCCTTTCTATACTCGGTGCTACAGAAATATGGATTTAATGGCAACTTTGTGCAGGCAATTAGAGCATTATATCATAAACCAAGAGCACAAGTGCTGGTAAATGGAAATATATCGGGGGAAATTCAGATCAATAGGGGAACTAGACAAGGTTGTCCTCTGTCGCCTCTGTTATTTGCACTTCAATTAGACCCATTAATTAGAGACATACATGATTGTGCAGCGATAACAGGGGTAAATATTAAAAATCAAGAATTTAAGATAGCCGCATTTGCGGATGACTTGTTAATGATTATTACGAAGCCAAAAGATACTCTAGAGAATCTTTTACAAATTTTCAGAGAATATGGAGATTATTCGGGTTTCAAACTGAATATAGACAAGTCAGAAGCGCTTCCAATTAATGTGGACATACACGAGCTATGGGGGGGAGATTTCCCTTTGAAGCAGGCACACAAATCTTTTGTATACTTGGGTATACAGTTGCCGGCCAGACCAAAAGAGCTATATCATTTAAATGTTGAAAAATTACTGGAACAGACAAAACAGCAGTTAGAATCATGGGGCACGCTTACAATCTCGCTCATAGGGAGGATCAACCTTCTTAAAATGGTGATATTACCGAGATGGTTATATATGTTGCAGATCTTACCAATAGCCCTGTTGCAGAAAGATATAAAGCGCTTATACCGAATGCTGCTCAGATTTTGTTGGGCTAAGAAAAAAGCTAAAATACAACAAAAATACATGTTGGGAGGTTGGAGACAGGGGGGTTTGGGAATTCCCAATCTTAAATATTATAACATGGCATGTTTATTGCGACTGGTGAGAGATAGATTATTTCATGCTTCCGACCATACACCTATAGAGATAGAAGATGCATTATTTAACCCATATCACTTTACTACCCTAATGCATCTACGGAGCGGGGAAACTCCTCCAAGAATTAGACACAATATTTTACTTAAACCCATGAGAGAGGTATGGAAATTTATAGGCAAACTATTAGGCGGAGACTCAAGAATAACGGAGTTAATAAGTATTAGAGGAAATCCGGCCTTCCAACCAGGAATGGAGAACAAAATCTTTGATGACTGGGGAAAGATAGGTGTGGAAACCCTGGCAGACACACTAGGAGAGAATGGGGATATTAAGCCATTGCTGCAGCTGCTTCATCAAGAGGAACCTGGATGGCAAGATACTTATGCACACTATCAGCTTAAACATTACATACAAAACTTAAATAAAGAAGCACTTACAATTAGGTTAGGTAATAAAATTATTACCTTCTTTGAGGAAATTACAGAAAATGCCCCTTCTATATCGCAATTATATCAGAGATTATGGAGCCTAACTCCTGAGAAGGAGATGACTCTGTTGAAACAGAAATGGGAAAAAGATATGGGAAAGAACTTGCAATCCTGGGATATAATAGCACAAATCAAAAGTATTCCATGCCTGATAGGGGGAACTGATTATAGAGAATGTGCATTTAGAATGATACACAGGGCATACTTTACACAGGTTCAATTGTATAAAGCAGGGGGTATAGAAACAGCTCTTTGTGTAAAATGTCATAATGCCGAGAACTCCATATATCATGCGATGTGGAAATGTGTGTTAATACAACGATATTGGAGACAAATAACTAATTATCTTACAGGTATGTTATGTAGTAGAGTAGATATGAATCCATTACATCTAATATTAGATATGAAGGAGGTACAACCGAGTTTAAATGCAGATAAAGTATTGCTAAAGCGCAAATTATGTTTGGTAGCAAGGAAATGTATTATGCAACACTGGACTACACACAACCCGCCAAATTTCTGGCATTGGCGTAATCAGGTACATCAATTGTTGGTCTGGGAAGCAAAAGAGGCTAAAGGAAATGATAAAAGAAAAACGAGATTTCTTAAAATCTGGGGATGCTACTTGGAAAGAATGACGCAGAAAGGGCGAAGTCTGATTATTAATACCTTATGAGTGGACTTTATGCGATACTAGAAAAGTATGGGGATTCTTATAGGTTACAGGGGGAAACACGAAGAATAAGAGGGCAGGGAGGGTGGGAAGGGGAAATAGTAGGTATAAAGATGGAAGAATGAAACATTATACTATGGTGGAAACTAATAATTGATTTGTTGTACTAATATAGGACAAAGAAGGTGGAACAATATTTGGTTATGTTAGACGTTGACAATAATGTAATGTTCTGTTGAATTCATGGATAATACAAATTGATGAAACACACAGAGGAAGAAAATGAAACACACTATCCCTGTGTAAGATAAATACTGTTTTATTATGTTATTACAAGATAATTGAGGAACAGAAAAATACTTGTATTAGTTTTATAATGTCTACAAGATGTAGATGTGTTGATTTCTTTCATAATAAAAAACAGTTGAAACATAAAATGTTGCTTATCCAGGTACATATATTTAGAGCTGAAAACTAAAGTCACCTCCTACTCAACTGGTATAAGCTCTCCAGTTGATACAGGAACACATCAGTAACAAAACCAGTTTCAACTCGTCTCTGTCACACACACACACACATATATATATATTTTTTTTATGGCACATAATCCTCAAGTGATTAATTCCTCTGCTCTACTAGCACAAAAGTTCTCCAACTGGGTGAGGAGCTTCTCAGAAACAGTCCAGGAGCTGCATGGTATGTCCATCCCATCCACTGGAGACAGAGAAATACCGAGCACTCTAAGACTGCACAGTGCTCTTAAGGGGCGAATCAAAACTACTTTGTTTTATCCCCATCCGCTGGTCGACAGGCATAACCTGTAGGTTCTGGCCTGTTATGGATACTAAGGAAGTACTGTATGTTTTATAAAATGAACATATGTTTATACCTTCACAGCAGATGTAAATCTGTGCAGTTAGAGGCTAATTTGGGGTGCCTATTTTCAAACTTTTAAAAATTGAACCAAGGATGTACAACTTGAAAACCATTCAGATAACAATTTATGACGTCAAGTGCATCCAGATACTATACCAATCCTTTGTAATACAACATGTCCATAGATCCTTTTCTTTATACTTACGTGAACAACAGTATATTCCCCCTCCCACCCTCCCCTCCCTACTGCTATCCAACCAGTCCCAACACTGATTAAATAAAGCTTTGCAACTCCTAATGAACCTGTTTCTTATGGTACACCAGAGCCTCACCAATCCCTTCCCCTCACCTAACCCCCCCCCCCCCCAACATAAACCCCATGCTTTCTAAGCCATCTGATAACACATGATCAGAACTCAACTTTGAGCCTTTAAGAGAAGTATCTCTCTATAGGGTTCCCACACCAGTAGAAATTATTCTATTTAAGAATCAGTTTAACCTCTTCTCGAACCCACAGTAGAGTCTGGGTGCCTATTTTAAAAAGAAACATAGGAGAGGGACCTTCAACACAGTCAGTGAACATGAAAGTGACTGAGATACATCCCTTAGTGGAATTTAAAATTTGATAAAATTGTAGAGCTTGACAAACACTCCTTGTGAACAGGTATATCATGTGTGACCCATTAGCATGACTATTAAATGTTCTTAGCAACAGTAGATGTAGGCAAATAAAGACCTGCAGGATATTGGGCTAGATGGACCACTGGTCTGACCCAGTACAGCTATTCTTATGTTCTCATATCTTGCACTACAAAACACATCTTCCTTCACACAAGTACTTTTAATGTGGGTGTAAAGGTTTCAAGTCCCTAATATATTGATAAAGTATCTATTCAACTTCAGAACATCTGTCTGTTAGGTTGTTTTATGTGCAGAGGTTGCATGTTGCTAACTTCATAACTCAAGTGTAGCCGTCTATGCAGAAACTGCAAATGAGAGAACCAGACAGACTTCATGACTTAAAGGTTCCTAACAGAGAAAGTTTAGCATTCCAAAAATACTTCCTTTTTCAACAATACCAACAAATCCTTTATAGTGAGTATTACTACAAAATGCCAGAACTTGTCAGAGCTGTTTACCTCTTTGGTTCTGAGGCAATGGATGCCGAAGTTTGAGGATTTTCTTGCCGATATGTTGTCCTTGTTTTGGTTTGTGTAGGATGAGGACTGGCAAATAAAAAGTTGCTAAGGAACCTCCAAACTGCTAAGAAGGGATAGAATATTGTGCCCAACAGTGCCAAAAGTCCTCCATCTGAGGACTGTACTACAGTCATAGAAGGTCTTCCTGCCTAGTTGCAAACAAATAGACTGGTTAATATAAACACACACATTACATCAATTCAATGCAAATATTAGCTCTTATTTACAGTGAAACATTTTCAGCAAAATCTTTAATAAGATAACAATGCTGCACTTGCATACAAAGTCTTTACCCTAAAGCACAACAGTGGCAGCAGCCAAGTTTTTTTAATCCAGTAAATCATCATTGATGTGAAGAATAATTACCACAATAATGAATTTGTTTCAATTTTTACCACAAGAATTAACTGCATAGTTCTCCAGAATACAACACAGCAAGTAATGCTACAAGAAAATTGTTACTGCTACAGAGCTTAGAATAAATGAGTTCAAAACTTAGGAATCACATTTAGAATTGTCTGGACCTTTACTATATTGTTTGTACGACACAGATGCCCGCTGACCCCACTCCTTTTTCTCTTGGTAATTAACGTTTGGCAGTCAGCTACCATGGGTAAGGGGGCATGAATGTAAGATTAGTTTGTTTGTTGATAGCCTTCTCTCAAAAATCTTCAACCCGCCCTGACTTTGATTCGTGAATTTGGGTTAACTTTGGGTCAAAATCAGAATTCTTCTTTTGGATGGGGACCCTTGCTATACCCACTTCAAAACCGATGCGGAACTTAGGTATTTACCTTAGTACCAACCCGGTGACAATGTAACGTACAGAGCCATTTTTACACCATCTTTAATTTTTGTACCAAGTGGCGAGATCTCCCTCCTTCCATGCTTGGCTGGGTGGCCCTGGTGAAAATGGTCATGATACTGAAATTATTGTACCCCCTTCAAACCATGCCCATATGGCTGAAACACAGGGACAAGTTGAAATTCCGCTCTACCATCTCCAAATTCATTTGGCGTGCTAAGTCGCCTCGAATTAGCCTGACTAAACTGTCGCTGGATCACTCTTGGGGTGGGGGGGGGGGGGGTTCAATGTGCCGGATATCAGACTTTACAAGGATGTGGTTCTGTTGCAATTTTGGGAAGTTAGAAGCTCAGTTTAACACTATACCTGACACTCTTTAATAAGTTATCCTATTCGTACAATGTCCTGCAGATTACCATTAGCTTAGAGGGTATCAATGGCCTTTGTGAGCAGTAGTCGATGGACTTGGACCAGAGTTTTTCGGAACCGCAGTTTCTGGATCTAGTTGCGACTCTATATGCTTTTAATAAATCTACCTTTCAATATAAAATCTTACACAGAGCATATTTTACCCAGGTGAAGGGCGCACAATATGGGTAGTGGTTGGATGGGATCTGCATTAAGTGTAAACACACAGTGGGTACATTGATACACTCTTTTTTGGAATGCGACTTCCTATTTGGCGTGCAGCACTTCAGATGTTGGAGAAGGTGATCCAATGTTCTACAGACTGAGATTACCGCTCCCTTCTCCTGTGGGTGCAGGAGTCCCTGTTGGGCCAGGGTTTGTCAGTTCCACAGCGTCTCTTTCTTTACAAAGTCATTTTGCTTATCAAAAAATTGATCCTCTCTTATTTCCCCTCCACTGCAGCAACAGTTGGCGGTTATGAGGAAATTGGTGACTTTTGAAATTCAGCTGTATCAACAGCCTCCTAACCCTGATAAGCGCTGCTCCATAGCCCTGTGGAGCAGATTTTTGCACCTATACTCTGTTTCTGCTTAGCCCAGATCTGCATATCATGGTCCTAATTAGGGGAGTCTGGCAGAGGGGGTGTGAGTGTTTGGTTGCATGAGGGGTATGGCTGACTCAACGTGTAATTAGACCCTGGAATTCGCTGCCAGAGAATGTGGTAAAAGCAGTTAGCTTAGTGGGGTTTAAAAAAGGTTTGGATAACTTCCTAAAAGAAAAGTCCAAAAGCCATTATTAAGATGGACTTGGCTGCTCATTTCTACGATAAGCAGCATAAAATGTATTGTACTGTTTTGGGATCATTGCCAGGTACTTATAACCTGGATTGGCCACTGTTAGAAACAGGATGAGGGGCTTAATGGACCTTCAGTCTGTCCCAGTATGACAAACGTTATGTTCTTATGTAAGATATCAACTGAGTACATTTGTGCACTGGTTTATTTTATTCTTTTGATACACTGTTCTTGAGAGAGGATTCTCATGCTCCAGTGCTACATTACCAGCAAAGGGGTGGAGTATCTTACTGACATCTTCCTGTGTAATGTTTAATATGTTTACTTGTCTCTGTTTCATCGAAGGTTAGTACCTTCTAAAAGTTACTTGATTTGTACACTGCTGAGTGGGGGCGTTCACTGTCTCATGGTTGCTTTGCCACTTCTGACAGTGGCAAGAAGAAGGGAAGCAGGGGGAGGTTAGAGGGAGGGGATGGGATAGAGGGGTTGTATGTTGGGTGGAGGTCAGGTTTGTGGTATTATTATGTATGTATATTCTGTTTTGACTGATGGATTCTACCACTAGAAGTACTATTAAGGTGGGCACTTATAATATTCAAGGGCTCAATTTTCCACGAAAGCGGTCTTTGTTTTATAAAGAAATCAACAGACTGGGGAGGAAGTGACATCATCAAGCAGTATGGCTGCTTGAACTGAGAGCTCCCACCCTTGGCAATATTTAGCGATATATTGCACTAACACCATCTGAGGCTCAGTTTGCATTTTTAATGGCGTGATGGGAAATACGGTTTAGTTTGCAATAGTAAGCCTGGAACTTGCGACAGAACATGCAGCAGAACACACCAAGGGGTCTTCCCCATGGGATTTGTTCGGGTCAGGGGATAAGCAGGGGGCAGCAGAGCAAAACCCTTTTGATGAACTTAAGGATTGGCTGCAGGAAATAAAAATGGATATTAAGGCAGTCTGTTCAGAGCTCGCAGCAGTGGAAGCTGACCTGAGAAGTGAGATCCACAACCTGGGCCATCGGATGGAAGAGGCAGAGGGCAGGCTTGAGGAAAATGCAGAGGCGGTGGGGTCTCTTTGAGTTGCCAATGTTTGACTGGGCGCCCTGTTTGCTGACAAATTAGAAGATTTAGAAAATGGGAGACAGCACTGAACTTCCGCTTTCGTGGTCTACCAGAGACTCCCATTTATATGGATTTTGAAACTGTAGTGCAACAGTTGGCCAGTTCCTTGTTGGTGGAGAGGGAGGGGAGGGTGGATCCAAGCACTATCCTGCTGGAACGAGTCCACCGGGTTTTGGGGACTCCAAGGAACTACCTCCCCAAGGACATTATTGCATACTTTTGTGAGCGTATCTTAAAGGCAGCTCACCTGGCCAACAATTTTCAATGGGATTCTTATACCGTGGAAATCTACCAGGATCTTGCATTGGCTACCCTTAAGCGGCGAGTGGATGTGCAGCCCTTTAATATGAGGCTGCATGAGTTGGGGATCCAGTACAGATGGCGACATCCTTTTTTTGCACTTCTCTTTTATAAAGATGGCCTTCTCCATCAGGTTTGGACCCTGGCTGAAGCCCACAAAAGCCTACCTGAGAGATCGCCCTCTGCTTCCGTTCCGGCTCTTAAGATGGAGTTACAGTAACTCCACCTTGTTGATGTAGAATTTCAATTGCGAAAACTCAGACAGAATATTACGAACACAGTAATAAATCAGGTAGGCTATTAGCAAGGAAGCTCTGTAAGCGTCAGGTCCAAGCACAGATTCTTAAAATCAGGGATACTAAGGGAGAGTGGTTTATAAAGAACAGCAAAATCAGAACAGGTTCTTGGACTTTTATAACAACTCTATACTTCTGACTCCTCCATTAAGGACGAAGACATCCACTCTTATTTAGCTGTGATGGAGATGCCATCTATCTCTGGAACAGCTCCATTAGCAATAGATCATGATATCTTACCCCAGGAAATTCTGGGTGTTATTAAAGGCTTACCCGTGGGCAAATCGCTTCTCTGTGTTCTACAAGATGTATAAGACCCGTCTAGCCCCAGTGCTCACAATATAATATATGGTTTTGCATGATTAGGGGAGGAGGGTTATTGCCCCTCACGGTAATACAGTGAGTATAATGATCCTGTGTAAACCTGTTTGTGGGTCCTACTGCCCCATATCTTTGATCAATGTGGACTTGAAGATTTTGGTGAAACGATTAGCCAATAGACTAGCGCCCTGGTTGCCGGGGATTATACACTCAGATCAGGTGACAAACCATGGACAATGTAAAGAGAATTTTGCAGAAAGTCTGGTTGATTCGGGACAGAGGGGAATTTATGAGTATTGCAGGAGTGCATCTATCTTGTACTAAAGAATTGTCTCTCCTAAACTATACACCAGACTTGTGGGCTTTGGACTTGGAAAAGTGTATCATATTGCGCTGCTCAGTGTACACTGCACACAAAATAACAGTAGCAGCCTGGAAACAATCCACTTCTTTGTCCACTTTGAGAAGGTATCAGACATTTAAACATGTTCTACTACTGTAAGGTTTGACAGTCCTTAGAACACAGAAACCAAAACCTGGCACTTTGGGATTGTGACTACAGAGATCTGAACTTCCTGGGCCATTAGGTCTGGTTCTATCTGGGGAGGAGCGGGGATTGCGGGAGGTGGATGACTTGAGTGGGTTTTGTACTCAATTGTTTACATTGTGTGGATGTTCCAGTTATTTACTAAGGCAATAAAAATAAAGTAAAAAAAAAAAAAACTCGCTACTGTGATGAAAGACACTTCTAGTCAGCTCCGCGGAGAAATTGAAACCAAGAGACCTGCGCGACGCGAGCAGGTGGAAAGGCACTTTAAGCTTAAGATAATGGGAACGCCAGGAAGCATCCGCACTGGGGCTTCATCGGGGATGCCACCCACTTGTGAGAAGCCTATGGCTTACTTGTCCTCAGAGAATGGGGAATTTGGTACTTCAATAATATGAGTATGACTGATCTGTGTTGTATCTAAGCTAAACTTCCCAAGGCAGTATTGTAAGATTGCTGAACTGGGTTTCTGCAGAAGAAACATTTTAATTTTACACAGTTTTCAAATCACTACCTTAATCACCACTTTAAGTCTCACGTTAGAAAACACAGCTTATATTTTACAAAGTAAAATGTTCTAGACAACAAGAAAGTACTAATATTCACTTCCAAGCTATACTGTCATTGTTCACATTAAATATTAAAGCTCAGTGCCTAACATCGTTTATAAATGAAATAGAAAACCATATATACTTACTGGCAATAGTACTACTGATGCACTTGGTGCAAGCTCTAAGGTTTGTAATGTCTTCCTGTAGTCATCCTCAGTAAATTCTCTTCTGGGGAACATTGTGGCCA
This sequence comes from Microcaecilia unicolor, assembly GCF_901765095.1. Lineage (NCBI taxonomy): Eukaryota > Metazoa > Chordata > Amphibia > Gymnophiona > Siphonopidae > Microcaecilia > Microcaecilia unicolor. Next base: position 267,414,920 of record NC_044037.1, read on the forward strand.
GTGTAAAGTTGCCATAAGTGTTGCCAACTGTCTGTAGAAATATAAAACCAAAAGCATTTCTTAACTATTCTATTTAGGATTTATAAAAATAAAAATGTGTTTATACATTTCAAAATGCTTGTATTCTGCTTTAACTATTCTCCCAGCAAATGTGGCACTTGATATGATCACATATGGAGAGACATATATATGCTTCATATGAAAAATACCTGATATCATTTTAAAGGCATCTATCTACACATGGAAATACTGGCACTTACCTGTATAGCCTGCATACCTGTGTAAATGGTTATTTTGGAAAGCCACTATTTTTATTTACTTACTAATTCATTAATTGGGATTCATTAACTGCCTTTATGAAGAGATTCACCCATGGCAGCAAATAGCAGGTAAAACTTAAAATTTAACAGAATAACAATAGTAATGAAGAGGTGCTGAGAGAGGACTTGCAAATGGAGAAAAACTTCATTGGTGTATCTTACCTGCAGGAAATTGCATTCAAACTTGGGAAAAGGTAATTTCATTGTCTTGTTTTGTTAAATTACTCTACTTATTTAGCAAAGTCAATTTAGACAATAGTGTAGCCTTTTAAGTCTCTGTTAGTGTTTTATATAAATAGTGCTTTAGGGTCTAATTTAGTAGTTTAGGTTGCATTTTAGAGCTTGGCATAACATCAGTTTAGAGAAGCCTCTGTTTAGTGTTTAATTCAGTGGCGTAGCCAAGGGTGGGCCAGGGTGGGCCTAGGCCCACCCACTTTGGGCTTAGGCCCACTCAGTAGCAGCACACCTATGATGTGGCTGACAGAGATCCCCAATCCCCACCAGCCGAAAACTCCCAACAACTGTCCCTCCTGCATACCTTATGAATAGCAGACCTTCGCCTGCAGCGACTGATACATACTGCTCGCACCGACCCCACAGCCTTCCCTCTGAAATATACCCACCTATGTGGAAACAGGAAGTTGCATCATCAGAAAGAAGGCTGTGGGGCCAACATGAACAGTATGTATTAATTGCTGCTCGCTGCCAGTGAAAATCTGCTATTTAAAAGGTATGCGGGGGAGGAAGGATGTTTGAGAGACCGTATGGCATGCAGGCAAGAGAGGGAAAGACTAAATCACTTGTGGGACAAGGTGTTCTTCTTCTGCCCACCCACCTTGGGTCCAGGCCCACCCAAAATTGCATTGGCTACCCTTGGTTTAATTCTCTCCCTCCTATCCCATCACTCACCCATGCCAGGGCTGATCTTTGATGTATAGGCTCTCAAGTCAATTAGGAGGTAGACATTGTAGATTGAAGAAGTTTTGTTTTGGGGTTTTTTGCAACAAGTGCTGTGCCTGATTTATTTAAATTCTAATTTTATATTAATGGGGAAACTATTGCTTTGGGGGATTTTTTTCTTATCTTGCTCTAGGATTTCTTGTTTACCTCCATTTCAAAAGGAAAGGTGACATTTTCACATACTGAAGTCTGATGATAGTAACATAGTAGATGACGGCAGAAAAAGACCTGCACGGTCCATCCAGTCTGCCCAACAAGATAAACTCATATGTGCTACTTTTTGTGTATACCTTACCTTGATTTGTACCTGTCCTTTTCAGGGCACAGACCGTATAAGTCTGCCCAGCACTATCCCCGCCTCCCAACCACCAGTCTCGCCTCCCACCACCGGCTCTGGCACAAACCGTATAAGTCTGCCCAGCACCATCCCCACCTCCCAACCACCAGTCCCGCCTCCCACCACCGGCTCTGGCACAGACCATATAAGCCTGCCCTTATAGCTGTTTTCTTCTGGCTTTAAGACTGTTCTGACCCTGTTGAAATTTGTGAAACTACGGGCTATGGGAAAGGCATGGGAGAGCGAGCAATGTTGACACTGGAAGTGGAAAGGAAGGAGTGAGAGGAAGCAATGAGGGACCCAGCCTCGAATTATACACAGGTCATAGCATTTTTTACCATTTTTAGTCCTAAAACTGCCCTTGACACATAACACGAGATTGACTTATAGATAAAAATATATGGTACTTAATTTATTTAAAGGAACAAAGTTATCCAAAACCCATATCATCCATGGGAAAAAGTAACTGTCTCCTAAACTAAATAACTGGTTGCGCCACTTTTAGCAGAAATAATTGTAACCACATACTTCCTATAATTTGATATCAAGTCTTTCACATCTCTGTTGAGGAATCTGAGCCCACTCTTTTTTTTACAGAACTGCTTTAATTCACACCCATTCATAGGTTTTCATGCACAAACTGCTCATTTCAGATCCTGCCACAACATCTCTATTGGGTTCAAAACAGGACATTGACTAGGCCACTCCAAAATGTTTATTTTGTTTCTCCTCAGTCATTCAGATGTAGACTTGCTTTTGTGTTATGGATCATTGTCTTGCTGCAATAACCACAGATAATCACATCTGAGGATTAGACCTTACACAAAAGAAGACCACTGCTACTTTTAACCTATAGGGCAGCTGATTCTCTACAGGGGAAAAACTATTCCAGCAGTAGGTAATGGAACCCACAAAGGACAGGGCCATACTGGACTTAGTGCTTACTAATGGGGAGAGTGCTTCTGATGTTATAGTAGGTGATCATTTGGCATCCAGTGATCACTAGATGGTGTGGTTCAATATTAAGACCACTTACCCATACTGGGTCAGACCATTCCTATATTCTTATGAGATCTGCAACCGCTTCTACCTTATCTACAAAGAGATTGTCACCTCGGCGAGGAACATCCACCAATCTTTCCTAAGCAGCAAGACAGTGTACTGTGGACCAAAGACTGCAAATAAAGGCTCATGTAGAGCTGGTAGGACTGGATGCAGGCAATGAGCATTGAGGACTGAAAAGCTTTCCTCCCAAACAAGTCTAGTGTCCGAGCCTCTCTACCTGGGGGCGCCAAGGCATGAGTCTTGGAGCCCCTAGCTCCATTGAATGGTGTCACAATTGAGCAGCACTCTGTATATCCACCTTCTTAAGTGCGACCGATCCAAAACTATCTTCTGAAAGTTGCAAGAGGCTCAGGGAGCACAGCCTTATTCTAAATCCAGACAAGACTGTGGCCATATGGATCTCAGGCCTTCTAACGCCACCTTCCTTGAATCCAATTCTTTTTTATAGACAAATCATCACAGTGTCTTCGTTTAAGTATTTAGGGATCATTATTGATGCTGCACTTTCTTTTAGCACTCAGATATCCTTTGTCATGAAAACAAGCTTTTTTCTTTCTGCGTCAGCTCAGATCTGTTAGAAACATAATTGATCAAAAATCTCTTTGTTGCCTATCATATGCCTTCATCAGCACACGTTACGATTACTGTAATACTGCCTACGCCGGCATCACCAAAGCAATCTTAAAAAGATTACAGGCTCTTCAGAATACAGCGGCTCATATCATCTGTCGGGTCTCCATGTACGACAGGGCTTCCCCTCTACTTCAGCATTTACATTGGCTTCCAGTTAACACAGAATTAAATTCAAGGTGTTAATCTTGACAAATAAGGCTTTTTTATACCTTGGCTCCTTCCTACTTGGCAGCTCTGACCGTTCCTTGTACTCCAAACATACTCTCTGATCACTCACTGACAACTGACTGGTTTTTTGCCATCCCCTGCCATGGCCAGATGAAAATCTATGCGCACTTCACCCCTCCAAAGGGACACCACCTTGTAGTGGTGGAGGGGCTTCTGTGTTTCAATGACTCAGAGGGCTATGCTGAAGGGTTACCCATATCAGACAGGCCTCTGAGGAGAAACCAGACAAAGAGTGTCTCAAACTGGGAGAGTGGTAAGATGGCGACCTGAAGTTTGTATGCCCAACGGCCCAGCTGCCCGCTGAAGTTTCGTATTCTTTACGTAAATTTCCTCTCTGCAATTGCAGTTACCTTAACTGAGAGGAAGGGGACAACCGGCGGTCAGCCACCGATGGCCAGCATTTTGTCCCCTGAGCAGCAAGTGCGGGACCGCTGCGCGACGAACTGCCCACAGATAAAAGGGTTGGCGAGTCCTTTCATTAGCACCGGCGAAGGAGCGTCGACGCTCTTGGACCTTGAAAAAACAACTCCATCGCTCCCGAATTATTCAACCACCATGTCCAAAGGAGTGGAGGAGTGAGTTAGAGGAATATGCTGAAACGGAGGACGTTTACAGCAGAACCCAAATCGGCGGAACCACTCCTAAACACCTAAGAGAAATCAACTTGGAGTTTTTGGCTCCTGTGGAGGTTACACTGAATACCATCTGGAAGGCGCTTCGGGACCTAACGGTGGCAGTAAATAATTTTGTTTCAGATATAATTTTATTAGAGAGTTACATGGACAATTCAACTGAACCCTTTGAGAGTAAAAAATTGATATAACAAATGATTCTACACGATCATGAAGTGGTTATGATTTTAAAAATGATGCCCGAGCGGTTTGCAGCTACAGAATCAGCTCCTTCCTGAGCATGGCTCGTATCGAAAGGTAAACTGAGAAGGTGTCGTGCCGAACCAGTAGCATGGACCTGGCTGCCCGGAGACTTGCACACTGGCACCTTTACCAAAGACAGGGAGAGCTCCTCCTGCTACCGGCGTCGCCGATGCCCTGGTGCTCCTAGCACTGTGCGTCAATAGGGATTGATGCTTATGATTCTTGGGCTTCTCCTGATGCTCAACATCGTGGTCTTACGCTGCCAACGAGGATGACGTCGAACCCGTACACCCTTGGTTTGATGCTGACCGGTCCTTACTCTCAGCACCTGATGCAAAGAGATGTGGAGACCTTCTTGATGCCAATGCACTCCCAGTGGATGCTGAAGTCTTAGCAGTAATCGAGGTTGATGCACCGGTCTTCAAGGAGCCAAAAGTCTCTCCTGTTGGACCTGCCACACCCTCCGTGTCCTCAACTGCATTTTCAAACAGAGAGAACAAGAGCTAGGCTCATGGTTAGGCCCAAGGCACCCAATGCACCATGAGTGCAGGTCACCAGATTTCATCGGGCACATGTTTTGAAGCCACTGGGGGTCTTCTAGGACATCGAGTAAAGAATTGCAGTCAAATTATATTCCTCAATTATGAACAAGGGGCAGCAATCAAACTGAGGTCAGTGTTCCAGCCTAAATGGGCCTAGCAACTCGCAAAAAAAGAAAGGAAATCTTAAGAGCTGAAAAAAAACTAGTTAAACAAAAGGGAAACAAAATAACATTAAAAAAAGGAAAAATGAAAAAAATATTGGAAAAAAAGGGAGAAAAATACCTGCACGGGAAGGTATGCGATCGAAAAAGGAAATCTGCACTTAGAAGAGAACACGATGTCGCATCCTCCCTGCTCCGTGGAAAAACAAAGACTGAGGAACCTGCTGTCAGGTGGGAAGGCACCAACACATGCGCAGTGGGACTCTGCTAGGAAGTCCCAGGTTCATCTTGCTAGTCAATGTCCGTACCAGGCTTCATCGGATGACGTCACCCAGCTATGAGAATGTAACGGCCTGCTCGTCTTCACAGAAATTAGTTTTATCCAAGGACCTGTTATTTGTACCAACAACAAAAAAAACTGCCCTACAAGCTAGGGTGTCTATTTAAATCTATTCACAAACTCAGAATTCAATACCTTAAGATAACAGCTAGAATCTCAGATTTATTCATAGTAACGAATGATTCTAAGTGAATTCCCCTGATGCTCCTCATCTTTTGATTCAATCCTTTCAGTTTTTGGTTTTGAAGGACAGAGGATCTTGAAAAGAATCATCATGTATTCTACAATTTCTCTAAAGAAGAAAACCAAGCACTTAATGAACTTAAAGAAAATAATGATGATAGGATCGAACTGGTTTATTTATTGGGATTTATTATAATCGCCTTTATTAAGAGATTCATTCAAGGCGGTGTACAGTAATGTTGACAAAAGGGGATTGTCATTATGAATAAAAAAGATCCTTGCAGAACGTGAACAACTAAGCATATCCTCCTCAGTTTAGATCCGATGTCCACAATACAGAATACAGCTAAAATCACTGTCTGGATTAAGGAAACCTACTTTTTCACCATTGTTAAGAAAGCTCATTTCCTGGTAGTCAAGAATCCAGCGATCCCTACTTTCTTACAAAGATTGATAAATCCTTAGTCAACTTCCTGGACATTCCATAGTCTCTGCTGTTGGTTCATTTCTTGAACTTCTCTGATTTCACTGATGCCTTCTCACACCCTTTTATTATTTCACAAATGTCTTATGTGCATGATTACTCCCACGTCATTAGAATTTTGGATGGGATTAAGGCAAATACTTCTGATTTAATTTTAATCATGTTGGATATATTTATTTATTATAGCCTTTATATCCCACATTTTCCCACCCATGGGCAGGCTCAATGTGGCTTACATCAGTCTGCAAAACATACATTAATTCAGCAAACAATCAAAGTCATTAAAGTAAAGAGATTAGCAAGTAACATATAGAGTCGCTTTACACTAACATTCCACAGGAGTAAGCTTGTCTATTGTCCAATCAACCTTGAAGAAATGTAAGATCTTAGAGTCATGGAGGCTACAACGGCCCCTGATATTGCAAATATATATGTAAAACTTTCTGAAAATTATTTATCACATGGTCTGACATGTCAGCTGGCAGATGCTGCACTGCTTGTGGGAACTGGTAGCTCAGCACAACTGCTGGTTGCCTTAATATTGCAGTTTCTTCTTTCTCCTATTATAATATTGCTTCGCCCCCTTTTTGTAGATTTTTTTTTGTTATTCTTTATTTGCTTTATTGTACTCTGTTTCTTTACAACTACGGTACTTGGGTGTTTATGTTTGGAAATCTTTAACAAAAACAAATGTTAAAAAGTTATTCATCAAATATAATGTGAACTGATTATATTTACAAATCAGATAAATGTATTTAATTTTGTATATTGGGGTGAATTATGCCTTAATTATATAACTGGGTGTGTTTATATGATGGGGTATATGGAACAGCACTTGATATATGTCATTGTTACCCACCTTGAACTTTTAGTTTACATGATATACAGCCTCTCAGGAACCCATCAAGATGGGTTGCATAAAATCAAATAGGATACAATAAAAATAAAATTACAAAATCAAGAATAAAATCTGTAAAATCTTAAAACAGGATCAGAGAAAGATAGGTCTACTGGAGACCTGGACCCATTTTTTAAAGGGAAAATTATTCCCTTTTCCGACTTAGAAAATGTTTTATTGGTAAAATTTAATTACATACAAAATTTAATTAAATTAAAAACTGCAGTATACAACAAAAATAATTGCTGCTGCACTACCACTTGGGAGCAAAAATCCAATTATATATTCACCTTTTGAGTTTTATCCTTCAAGTCCTATACAGACGATAGCTACTTCATGGCAAAACTTAAAACAAAATGAGATAGACACTATCACACAAAACTGACAGTGGAGATGAGCCTGTTGGCAATACTACTATTACTCTAGTGTCAGTGAAGCCCCACTATCCCTGGATTAATGGAGTAATTCCAGTTCATCATTCAATGTGCTAGTATTCAGAACTCACCATCTGTGATGCAGTCTGGCTAATTCAAGGACAGTTGTGCCCTTCCATCCCATGCCCTTCGTAGACAGAGACAGTAAAACAAACCGATTCATAATTTTAATATCCGTCAAACTCATACTCTAAAAAGTGTACATACCTTTGCAGCAAACTGTCTAGCTTCTTCCAATAGCGACTCGGACGGAAACTGGTTAGTAAAAGATGATCCGTCTGGAAGGCGGAACTGAATTCTGGCTATTGCACTGCAAAAACAATTCATATTTTGTCACAATCCAAAACACTTTACAAATCTGAATCACTGAAAGGCAATGATCTAAATTATAGGGTAGCATTTGTGGTTTTATAGGTTTAAGGGTTAATAGCCTCTCCATCATTTTTAATAACCTGTTTCTGAATCACTAACAACAAATTGAGATTCTGGGGTCAGTAGTACTACTGGTGTGTTAGGAGACGCTCCTAGGAATATTTCTTAAATGCCTTCTATAAAATAATGATGCCCTTAACTGCACAAGATAACAGTAAGCATAGGATGACACAGAGTTCTAACGTAACATCATGAAATACCATACAGCTGAAATAACACAGTGTGGCAGCATTTCACCGGGTTCTGTGCATCTCTCAGGACATTTGATCTGCATTGTAACTAAATTCAGTGCTCTCTTTACACCATGGGAGTACAGGGACCTGTGTCTCAATCTGACAGCTATACAGACCCAGATAGGAGTCCACGGAAACACTGTGGTAGGGAGGAAGGGGAAGAAGTTGAATAATCAAGAGGGATGGGAGGGGGCAGAGTGGCCATACAATTTTGCACCTGTTGCAACACAATAGGCCTGACACCAGATATTTTATAGAAACAGAAATATTTTGACTACGTGAAGCAAAGCAGGCAACAATCCTAGACAAGTGGTACAAAAATATGAGTTATGAATGAGCTAAAGTAACTGACAAAATCTTGATGTTAAAGACTATACTGATGGCCTTTGGTATGAGTTGTAAGTTATTTTGTTTGCAGTTCTTTAGGAAATACTGATAATCTCTTTTCTTAAACCGCTGTCTATGTAATGCAACATTTGTTTGCAAAAAAAAGACACTACCATATGTACAATGAGCTTGTCAAGACTATACTGGTAATGGAGAAATTAGACCTTACCTGCTAATTTGCTTTCCTTTAGTCCCTCCGGACCGGCCCAGGATTGGACTGATGGGTTGTGCACGCCTACCAGCAGGTGGAGACTGAGAAAAAAACTCTGACTCTAGAGAGCCAATGAGAGCCCTGGTCATGTGACCCTAGCCTCAGTATTTGAATAACCAAGCAGAAAGGAAAAGAAGGACCTATATTCTGTGCCCTGAGGAATTTAAGCAGCCAGGCAGCACGAGAGAAACCAACGTGCTTAAACTACGGCCTCGCCGTAACACTGGGCACACCAACAACTCGGTTCAGAGCCGTGGCATGGCCAATTATGTACAGAAATGTGTATCCCATAAACTGTGCAAGTTGTATAATATTATGAACTGAATAACCAGAGAACTTGCAAAACATTTAACTTGTAGAACATAATGTATTTCTTATAGACCATAATGTATCTCCTTTAACTGTCTAACTAGCAGAACAGCTCTGTAGACGACAGTTGCATCTCTTTACACAGTAAAATTGAGAACCATAGAACACGGGAGGGACCTGGGCCGGTCCGGAGGGACTAAAGGAAAGCAAATTAGCAGGTAAGGTCTAATTTCTCCTTCCTTAGCGTCCCTCCGGACCGGCCCAGGATTGGACTGATGGGACGTAACAAAGCAGTAGTCCTAAGGGAGGGACCCCAGCAAACCCGCTGAGAGTACGCGAGATGCAAAGACGGTCTCCTGACGACACTGTACATCTAGTCTGTAATGCTTAGAGAAAGAATGAAGTGACGACCAAGTCACCGCTTTACAGATCTCCGCTGGAGGCACCAAGGAACACTCCGCCCACGAGGCTGCCTGCCCCCGGGTAGAATGAGCTTTAAGCGCTGCCGGAACTGGTCTGTCTGCCAAGAGATAAGCAGACGCTATCATTTCTTTGATCCACCGAGACAAAGTAGGCTTAGAAGCTGCAAGGCCCTTGCGGTGACCAGCAAACAGCAGAAAGAGGCGGTCCGATCGACGGAAGTCCTTCGTAACCGCAAGATACCGTTTAAGTACTCTCCTAACATCCAGAGTATGCAACTTTCGCTGTTCCTGCGTTCCGCAGGAGGATCCCAGAATAGGAAGAAAAACCGACTGGGACATATGAAACCGAGATAGTACCTTGGGCAAAAAGGAAGGAACCGGCCGAAGGACCACTCGCTCTTTAGAAAATTCCAGAAATGGAGATCTACAGGAAAAAGCTTGCAACTCTGAGACTCTTCTAGCTGACGCGATAGCCACCAAAAACACCGTCTTAAGCGTTAAATCCTTCAGAGAACATGTTTGTAAAGGCTCAAAAGGAGGCTTTGTCAGAGACGAAAGCACCAGATTAAGGTCCCAAGATGGAAAAACCGATCTGACCGGAGGACGAAGAAGGCTGACCCCCTTCAAAAAACGAGCCACCTCGGGAAGACTAGCCAAAGACTTACCCCTTATTCTACCTCTGAAACAGGACAGAGCTGCCGCCTGCACCTTCAGCGACGAAAGAGAGAGCCCCTTATCAAAACCTCGCTGTAAAAAGTCTAACATCTGAGGTACTGACGCCTGAAAAGGAACAATGTCAGCTTCTGCACACCAATCCTCAAAAATTCTCCACGTGCGAATATAGTTTAAAGAGGTGGAACGGCGACGAGACTGCAGCATGGTAGAAATCACTGGCGTTGAAAATCCTCGCTTAGTTAAACGAGCTCGTTCAAGAGCCAAGCCGTAAGACAAAATCGAGCTGGATCTGGATGCGGAACTGGTCCTTGAACCAGCAAAGCCTTGTGTGCCGGAAGACGAAGAGGAGACGCCACGGACAGACGCTGGAGATCCGCGTACCAGGGACGCCGAGGCCAGTCCGGTGCCACCAAAATGATCGGCCCCCTGTGGTCTTCGATCTTCTGAAGGAGACGACCTATTAGTGGCCATGGAGGAAATGCGTAAAGAAGGCCGGAGGGCCATTGCTGCAAGAGGGTGTCTACCCCTGCCGCCCTTACATCTTTTCGGCGACTGAAGAAGCGAGGAACTTTGGAGTTGAGCCTGGAGGCGAAGAGATCTAGTACTGGAAGACCCCAGCGCTGTACTATCAACTGAAACGCCCGATCGCTCAGAGCCCATTCCCCGGGATCGAGAGTGTGACGACTGAGGAAGTCTGCTTGCACGTTGTCCACTCCTGCCACATGCGAGGCTGAGATGGCTGTGAGGTGAATCTCCGCCCACGCCAGGAGACTCTCCGCTTCCCGACACAGGAGACGGCACCTCGTACCTCCCTGGCGGTTGATGTAGGCTACTGCTGAGGCGTTGTCCGAGAGAACTCTCACAGCTGTGCCCTCCAGAAGAGAACCGAAGTGCAGCAGAGCTAACCGAATCGCCCTGGTCTCCAGAAAGTTGATGGATTGAACTGCTTCCAGCGGCGACCAGAGGCCCTGGGCCCACTTGTCCAGGCAATGAGCTCCCCAGCCCCGGAGACTGGCATCTGTTGTTAGAGGTATCCACCGCGGAGGCTCCAACGGCATCCCCCCAGAGAGATTCTGTATCCGTAGCCACCAAAACAGAGAGATTCGCTCCCGGAGCCTCAAAGGCAGTCTCATCAGAAGGGAATCTGTCTGAGCAGACCACCGGGTCAGAAGAGACCACTGAAGAGATCTCATGTGAGCTCTGGCCCAGGGAACTACTTCTATCGAGGCAGCCATGGAACCGAGAACCTGAAGATAGTCTCGAGCACACGGTACTTTCCGATGCATCAAATTCAGAACCTGAGACCGGAGCTTTAGGATTCTGCCCTGCGGAAGAAAAACTCGACCCCTCGCAGTATCGAAGGTGACCCCCAAATACTCTAGAGACTGAGAGGGAACCAAACGGCTCTTGGCTATGTTGACCACCCAACCTAGGGACTGCAGGAACGTTACTACTCGCTCCGTGACCTGACAACTTTCTTGATAAGACTTTGCCCTTATCAACCAGTCGTCCAGGTAGGGATGAACCAAAATCCCTTCCTTCCTGAGAGCCGCTGCAACCACGACCATCACTTTGGTAAATGTGCGCGGCGCCGTCGCCAGGCCGAAAGGCAGAGCGCGAAACTGATAATGCCGGCCTAGAATTGCAAAACGCAAAAACTTGTGGTGAGCAGGACGAATGGGAATATGCAAATAGGCCTCTGTCAGGTCCAAGGCTGTTAAATACTCTCCCTTGCGCACTGCTACTATGACTGACCGAAGGGTCTCCATCCTGAAACTGGTGACCTTGAGAGCGCGATTGACAGCTTTGAGGTCGAGAATAGGACGATGGGAGTCCTCCTTTTTGGGCACCACAAAGTAAATGGAATACCGACCTTGCTTGTACTCGGCAGGAGGAACTGGATAAATCGCCTGAAGATCTAAGAGCCTTTGCAGAGTCTCCCGAACCGCACGCGCTTTGAGGGGAGAACGACAGGGAGACTCTAGAAAGGCGTCTGAAATAGGCCTTGCAAATTCTAAGGCATATCCGTCTCGAACCACCTCCAAGACCCACTGATCTGATGTAATGTGGGCCCACCTCTGATAAAACTGAGAAAGCCGAGCTCCGACAGGTACCAGAGAAGGGGCCCTCGCACCTTCATTGGGAAGTACGCGCAGGGGAGCGAAAATTGCCGCTTGAGAATCTGCCTCCTCTGCGGTAGCCTCGAAAGGACTGGTTCCTGGTAAAGAAACGCGATCTCTGAGGCTGCGAAGGTTTATCAGGCTGAAATCTACGGAAAGACCTTAGCCTACCACGTCCAAACAAGGCACCCCGACCGGAAAGGCGAGGCCGATCTTCAGGGAGACAAGGCACCTTAGAGTCTCCTAGGGAGTGAACCAATTTGTCCAAATCCTCTCCAAACAAAAATGAACCCCTAAAGGGAAATTTACTTAACTTAGATTTGGAGGCCGCATCTGCCGACCAACCTTTCAACCAAAGAGAGCGGCGAGCTGCAACTCCCAGGGCCAAAGATTTAGAAGATGCCCTCAACAGGTCATATAGGGCATCGGCTAAAAAAGCAGAGCCCGTTTCAATCTTTGCCACCTCAACATCTATAGCTGCAAGATCATCCGAAGATCTATCCAGGACTCTCTCGGCCCAACGAAAACAGGCCCTGGCCACTAAAGATCCGCAAATGGCCGCCTGCACTGCCAGAGAGGAAACCTCAAAATTATGCTTCAAAAGAGAATCCAAACGCCTGTCTTGAGTATCTTTAAGCGCTGTTCCTCCATCAACTGGGACTGTGTTGCGTTTAGTAACCGCAGAGACCACAGCATCAACCACTGGGCGCTTAAGAAGTGCTTTATCAGCTTCGGGCACTGGATATAAACGAGACATAGATCTAGTAGGCCGAAAAGCAGCATCCGGAACCTCCCATTGTGCTTTAATGACATCCCAAATGTCCTCATGCATAGGGAAGGTCTTGCTGGAAGCCCTAGAGCCCTTAACCAACAAATCAACCTTACGGACTTGTGAAGCTGGAGGCTGATCATCAAAATTTAAAGTAGTAGCCACCATAGCAATAAGATCCTGTAAATCTTCCTTATGAAACACTCTAGCCACCGAGGGGTCTTCCCCCTGGCCCAAAGGAACAGTGTCAGGATCTAAAGAGGAAGGATCCTCCCAAGCCAGCTCATTAAGTGCCGGTCCTAAGTCTTCCTCTTCCTCCAAAAAAGGCATGTCTGAACTATGCTCTGGTACCAGATCTGAAGGAAACTCACATGTCCTAGGCTTAGCTGCAGTAGGAACCGAACTGCACATAGCCCCTGACAGCCCCGCTGTAGCCCCTGCCAGCCCCACTGCTGGCCCCTCTCGCTGCATCAGGAAGGCCTGGTACATCTGAATAACAAACTCAGGGGGAAAACCTCCTCCCTGAGTGGCTGTCGAATGTACCAGGACCTCCGTATTGAGATCTCCCAAAATCGCGGAGTTTAAAGGGCCAGACGCGGCACCCGACGTTGAAGGAGCAGGAGACAAAATGGCCGCCGTTCGCGCCACTTTCGCCGCGGGCGCTTCAAGAACTAAGCCAGAGGCCTCCGAACTAGGAGCGAGGGAGCGCGACGGCGAAATCGAAACCCCCGACGGAACCGAAGACAAAACCGGCGGAGGAAGAGAAACGGCGGGCATGTCAAGCGCCGTACAAAATTTACAAGCGCCGGCGGCATTAACTCCCCGACGCTGACACACTGAACATCTTTTCAACTTTTCCGCCATAGCGGCAACAAGCGAGCACTCGCGAGAAAGCGGCAACGCGGTTCGCGCCTTTTTAAACAGCCTATTTAGCAGCTAAAAACCCGAGGGCTGACAGGAGCAATAAAACACTAAAAGGGCACTGGCTTGCCTTAGTTCGCTTCCCCTATCTCGTGGCTCTTTTTTTTTTTTTTTTTTTAAACAGGTGCTGAAACCCACACAGAGTTGAAAAGACAGAGCTGCCTGACAGAGCTGCCTGCTCGTTAAGTCAGCAGGGAACAGATAGCTTACTCAGCTGTTCAGTTCTTTTTTTTTTTTTTAAATACTGGCTGCCTCTCCCAAAGGCAATACTCCTTTACAATGAAAGGGTAGCCCTTCCCTTAGTTATTAATAAAGCTGTGTGAGGATACACCAGAAGGGAGATGGGGAGGAAATAGGGGGGAGGGACTCGGGGCACCCGAGTTTAACACCCCAGAGGCTGAACACTAAGGCACTTAGTATCAGGAATGACCTCAATAAAATTCCTGGGCACAGAAGAACCAATAAAGAAAATATCTACAAATACCAAAAAGAGAGACTAATAGGCTCACGTCCTACCTGCTGGGAGACTGAGAAAATACTGAGGCTAGGGTCACATGACCAGGGCTCTCATTGGCTCTCTAGAGTCAGAGTTTTTTTCTCAGTCTCCACCTGCTGGTAGGCGTGCACAACCCATCAGTCCAATCCTGGGCCGGTCCGGAGGGACGCTAAGGAATCTAAATTTAATGCAGCATTGATGACCCTCCATTATCACAAATCAAAATAGCTGCATTCTACAAAGAAATTCATGCACAGCAGATATAACAGACTGCTGGCATTGAAGCAAAGAACCACTGACAGGCACATCTAAGAACTGCATTCTGATACTCCTGAAAGAATTCTGCACAAAACATTTAAAAACTCTGCAAAATTCTACACTATTTATGGTGTGTTTCTGCACAGAATTTCCCCAAGCTAAGGCCTGACATACCTCCTTCCATTTTTCCTCCTCACACTACAGCCTCCCCACTTCCATCTCTCACTCCAACTGCAGTTCTCTCTCCCTCTAACTCTCAGCAAGACCCCTAATTCTTCCCCCCAAGTCTTCTCCCGCATACAGTACTCAAACTCGCATTCTCCCTCCCTTCCAGGTACACACCCCTACCTCTGCCATGAATAGAACTCCACCTCTCAATCTTTCACATCCTCTTCCCAGCTATCATTGTATTTCTCCCCCCACCCTCCCCATGGCACACTCTCAAGCTTATCTCCTCCCACACTAGCGGCACACTCTTAGCTTTTTATGCCACATCTCCCATCCCCATGGTACTCCCTCAGCTTTCTCTGCCACGTCCCAAAAATCCTAATGGTAAACAATTAGCTTTTGCTACTCCTTCACCTTGCTCTGCTTCCACTCCCTCCTTCCCATGGCACACTCACCTTGCTCTGTCCTCCCCAACCTCTCCCATGGCACATTCACCTTGCTCTGTTCCCCTCCCCCCCCCCCCCCCCCCACTTCCAATGGCACACACACCTTGCTCTATCCTCCCTCTCCAATGGCACATTCACCTTTGCTTGTCAGCCCTCCATCCCACCCTTTTCAATGGCACATTCACCATTTTTCTGCCTACCCTTCCCCTATGGTATATTCACCTTTGCCTGTCTGTCTGCCTGCCCCCCCCCCCCCCCCCCCCATAATACACTCTGAGCAGATGATGCCAGCTCTCTCCCTCTCCTGCAGAGATTGCAAACAGAAGGCAGAAGAAGTGCACAATGGGTCACTTCCTCCTCCTCTGCTGGCTTAGACTAAGGTTGCCAGCTGGATCCAGACCTGGGTTTATCCCATTGCATGCATGGGGACTCGTAGACTTGCTTTTCTAAGTGAATTCATTGGAGAATCAGAACTACACATCCCTGTATGCAATGGGATAAACCCAAATCTGGATCAACCCTGTCAGGCGAATCTGGATCCAGTTGGCAACCCTAGCTGAAACTCAACTGCATCCCCTCTGGCCTGAACATCCAACCTGTAAAATCTGCAAATGAACAAGACAACCACGTGTAGCTTTACAAATCTCCAATGATAAAATCATAGGAGCTTCTACCCATGATTCTGCTATGCCATTGGTTGAAAGAGCTTAAGTACAAGAAGAGACTCTCAATCTTTTAACAAATGGACTGAACTATCTTAACACTACGTAATTGAAACTTTTGTAGAAACTTCACCATTCCTGGAACACACAGACACCACCCACGGCTCACTTTGCCTCCCCTCCAACACCAGCTCTCACCAGAGCTCTCTCTCAATCACCACTCCCAAACTCTCCCCACAGCATATACCCCCATAGCTTTCTCTCGGTCAGCTCTGTAGCTGTCTCCCAATAACCATCCCCCATAACTGAATCCCTTCATACATATCTCAAGCTTTCTCTCTCCTCCACATTCACCCGTACAGATAGTCGGCTCTCTCCCTTCCTGCACCCCAGCACAACTGAAGAATCAAACACCAAGTTCTCTCTCTCTTTCACCCTATCCCCTAGGCACACAGATGCCCAGGTCTAACTATCCGCTCTACCCCCACTGAACAATCAATTCTCCCCCTACTCGACCCCTGCAGCTTGCACATGCAACCAACCCTCCCTTCCCCTTTCCTCTCCAACCCCAGTAGCAACACAGGTGCCCACCTCTCCCTCCCCTACCAACCCCTGCAGCAATACAGGCACCCACCTCTCCCTCCCCCACTGAACCCTGCAGCAACACAGGCACCCACCTCTCCCTCCTCTCTCCTCCCCAACCCCTGCACAGCAACACAGGCACCCAAGCTCTCCCTCTCCTGATCCCTGCAACACAGACACCCAAGCTCTCACTCTCCCCTGACCCCTGAAGCACCACAGGCACCCCAGCTCTGTCTCCCCTCTTCCCCTGCAGCAACACAGGCAATCAAGCTCACTCCCTCTTCCCTCCCCATGGCAGACAGAGACCCCCACCCCCATCCTTAAAACTGAAACTAGGGGGTGGAGGGAGAGGTGGGTGCCTGTGTGTCTGCTTTCCTGTTTTCCGCAAATCCCCCCACCCCTGAACAATTATTTTTCAATTAAAGATACAGTGCAAGCAAATCAAACAAATACATTAGTCTCGATTATCCGATATAAACGGGACTGGGCCAGTGCTGGATAAAAAGAAAAAAGTTAGATAATATGGAAAACAATGGAAGAACCTTAAAAAAATGCATCAACAAAGGCAACGAGATCCCGGTTTTAAAAAATTCTTTATTAAAAGCATTATATTCTGCAGCATGACTGCAGCACTAAAACATACTGTTATCGCAGTACCATACTGTAAAATAAGACCAATACAGAACTGTAAACAATCAGAAAAAGAGTACATACTGTATACCTAGTAGCAATGCAACTGATAAGCAAGTTATAAAACTTTTGTAAAATTTTGCAATTAACATTTGTTTTCCCATTATACTTCTCACTGCAAGGTCATCTCAACAACATTACATCAATAGCTGTCACTTCCTCTTGTTCAACTTATGCCACACAACCTCAATTGCCTTGACACCTTCACTATGACTGACTTTTTTCAACCAGGCGTTGACCACAGAAGTGTGGATACTTGCGTTTATATCTCACTTGGGAGGCGTTAATACAGCAAGGAACCTGTTCTCACAGTGTTCTTTTCTATGCTTTTAAGAATCTTTGGACCCCTGAAGCAGGTGTCTTTGCACCGAAACATGGCCTGTGTCGGGTCTTTCAGAAATAAAGGATTCTTGTTGTCTCAGTCTTGAAGGACCAGCTGTGCTTTTTTCATTGGTTGCTACGTTAGTGTACTGTTTTACCCTCTCCTTTGTTAACTTTCTCTTTTGACTGGCCATTTCAGAAGTGATCATGTACAGATCTACAGGGGAAGAATAAAAATACAGTACTGTAGTACAGTAGTATTACGTACCTACTGTATTAGGAATGTTGCAGAAAAGCAAAGATACTTACCTATATAGCAAGTATTCTTTGAGGACAACAGGCCTTAAATTCTCACTGATGGGTAACGAGATACCACGCTGCCCGGTCCGGAGCTTGTAACAAACATTTAACAGCTTTGCGGGACACAAGCCATGCTCCAGTGTGTATGTGCGAGTGCCTTCCTGCCTGCCGCAAGAGCGCGGTTACCGCAGTTGAATAAAAAAAAGAAGAAAGAGGAGACAGCTGCAAGGGGAGATGGGAGGGTTGTGAGAATATAAGGCCTGCTGTCTCAGGTAAGTATCTTTGCTTTCTCACAGGACAAGGCGGCCTATATATTCTCACTGATGGGGAATTTCTAGTAACCAGGCTCATTGAAAACAACAAACACTGGTCAACTGCGCCTTGCATTGGCGAGGACAAAACAGAGATCAACCTGAAACTATATATATAGTGAAAGTGAAGCCTAGAAAAGAATAAAATGGGCCTAGGGAGGTGGAGTTGGATTCTATACCCCAAACAGATACTACAATACTGTCTACCAGAACAGACTATCATGTAGGGTATCCTGCTCAAGCCAATAGTGAAATGTGAATGTGTGGACAGAAGACCACATTGCAGCCTTGCAAAATTCTTCAATACAGGCTGACCGCAAGTGAGCTACCGACACAGGCATGGCACTGACATTGTGAGCCTCGACATGACCCTCTAGGGTCAGCCCAGCCTGGGCGTAAGTGAAAGAAATGCAATCTGCCAGTCAATTCGAAATTGTGCCATTTCACAATGGCAACCCCCCTATCCTTTTGGGATCAAAAGAAACAAGAAAGTAGCTGGACTGTGTGGGCTTATAGTCCCCTCCATATAATAGGCCAATGCTCACTTGCTTTCCAAAGTGTGCAATGCACTTTCACCAGGATGGGCATGAATTTGAGGAAAATGTTGGCAAGACTGGTTCAGATGGAACTCTGACACAATGTTAGGCAGGAACTTAGGGTGCATGTGGAGGACTACTCTGTTGTGATGGAACTTGGTCAAAGGTGCATCCACCACTAAGTCCTGAAGCTCACTGACCCTATTAGCTGAAGTAAGCCATCAAGAAAATGACCTTACAGGACAAGTACTTCAGATGGCATGAATCCAGTGGCTCAAAAGGAGCTTTTATCAGCTGGGTGAGAACGACGTTGAGGTCCCATGACACAGGTGGAGGTCTGACAGGGGGTTTTGACAAAAGCAAACCTCTCA
Source organism: Microcaecilia unicolor (assembly GCF_901765095.1). Taxonomy (NCBI): domain Eukaryota; kingdom Metazoa; phylum Chordata; class Amphibia; order Gymnophiona; family Siphonopidae; genus Microcaecilia; species Microcaecilia unicolor. Next base: position 267,434,000 of record NC_044037.1, read on the forward strand.
TGAAGCTAACAACTAGAGGCTGTGCAGAGATAGGCTTACCCTCTACACAGTGATATGCCCCAACTGCACTGAGGTGAACCCTTACAGAATTGGTTTTGAGACCAGACTCAGAAAGGTGTAGAAGATATTCAAGCAGTGTAGGGCAAGAAAGGGGATCTAGGCCCTTGCCCTCACACCAGACGGCAAACTTCCTCCACTTGAAAGAGTAATACCTCTTAGTGGAATCTTTCCTGGAAGCCAGCAAGACCCGGGAGGCACCCAAGGAAGCAAATTCTAGGTTCTCAACATCCAAGCAGTGAGAGCCTGAGACTGAATGTTGAATGCAGAAGAGACCCCTCATTCTGTGTGATGAGGATTGGAAAACACTCCAATTTCCATGGTTCTTCGGAGGATAATTCCAGAAGAAGACGGAACCAGATCTGACGAGGTCAATAAGGAAGAATCATAGTTCTGCGGTCTTGCTAGAGTTTCGGCTAAGTCTTCCCACAAGAGGTATGGGAGAATACACATAGAGAAGACCCGTCCCTCAATGAAGAAGGAAGGAATGGGACGCTAGTCTGTTGTGGGCCTAAAACCTGGAACAGAACTGAGGGACTTTGTGATTGAAGTGGGTGACAAAGAGGTCCACCGAAGGGGTGCCCCATGCTCAGATCTTGCAGGCGATGCTCATGTTAAGACCATTCGTGAAGTTGCATGATTCTGCTCTGTCAGCAAGGCAGTTTTTGCCCATCAGATAAGTGGCTTGATGGAGCATGCCATGCTGGAGAGCCCAACGCCACATCCGGAAGGGAGGGAGTGATTCGGTGCCCCCTGCTTGTTGGCTGTAATACACAGCATCCTGATTCTCCGTTTAAACCAGCACAATTTGGTGAGACAGCCGATCTCTGAAAGCCTGAAAGCCTGCTTCAGTCACGGCCCTATGCCATGGAGGTTATCTTTTCTCCCATACTCCTCGCCCGGTTGGCCACGGAGGTGGTGTCTGGCTACTACTTTCACCCTCTTGTAGATTTCAACCTCTTCGTCCACCTCAGTCTGTTTTTCTTCCTTCGAAGTCCACTCCATCCGTCTATTTGCTCCTCTGCCTCTCCGAGTAGCAGTCATTTATCGACCCCCCTGATAAGTCCCTTTCTTCCTTTCTCACTGACTTTGATGCTTGGCTTTCCTTCTTTCTTGAACCTTCATCTCCGTCCCTCATTCTCAGGGATTTTAACATTCATGCTAATGATCCCTCTGACTCTTATGCTTCTCAGTTTCTTGCTTTAACATCCTCTTTCAATCTTCAACTGTGCTCCACTGCCCCCACTGACCAGAACGGCCACTGTCTTGATCTTATCCTTTTCTCAAACTGCTCACTCTCCAGTTTCTGTGCCTCAACTCTTCCCCTCTCTGACCAGTACCTGATAACTTTCACACTTAAACACCCTGCTCCCCAGTCCTGTCCAATCTCAACCAATACATTTAGGAATCTTCAGGCTATTAACTCGTCTACTCTGTCCTCCAGTGCTTCAAATCTCTTCTCTACCACTATGTTATCCAAGTCTGTCAATGAGGCTGTCTCTTCCTATAATACTATTCTCTCCTCTGCTCTGGATACTCTAGCTCCTCCCATTCCCTGTTCTGTAAAACGTACCAAACCCCACCCTTGGCTGACCTCTAGAATCCGCTACCTACGTTCCTGTGCCCGCTCTGCCGAACGCCTTTGGCTGAAATCCCGTGCCCATGCTAACTTCATACATTTCAAATTCTTGCTGACCTCTTTCCAGCCTGCTCTTTTACTTGCCGAACAGGATTATTACATCCAAATGACAAATTCTCTTGGCTCAAACCCTCGACATCTGTTTGCCACACTGAACTCTTTCCTCAAAGTGCCTTCACCTCCAACTCCCCCTTCACTTTCCCCCCAGACTCTGGCTGAGTACTTTCATGATAAGGTTCACAAGATTAAACTTGAATTCTCAACCAGGTCACCTCCAACTCTCCTTCCCTTAGTCCATTCTCTCAACCCTCCAACCCCTGCCTCCTTTTCTTCCTTTTCTGAAATCACTGAAGAGGAAACTACACACCTTATTTCCTCCTCTGATCCTATTCCCACCCATCTACTTAACACTCTCTCTCCTACTGTCATCCCTTTTATCTGTCATATCCTCAATCTTTCACTTTCCACTGCGACTGTTCCTGATGCCTTCAAACATGCCGTAGTCACACCACTCCTTAAAAATCCTTCATTGGACCCTACCTGTCCTTCCAACTATCGCCCTATCTCCCTCCTCCCTTTCCTATCCAAGATACTTGAACGTGTTGTTCACCGCCGTTGCCTTGACTTTCTTTCATCTCAAGCTATTCTTGATCCACTTCAATCTGGCTTTCGCCCCCTTCATTCAACTGAAACAGCGCTTGCTAAGGTCTCCAATGATCAGTTCCTGGCCAGATCCAAAGGTCTCTATTCTATCCTCATCCTTCTCGATCTATCTGCTGCTTTTGACACTGTTGATCACAGCCTACTCCTTGATACACTGTTCTCACTTGGATTTCAGGGTTCTGTTCTTTCCTGGTTTTCTTCTTATCTCTCCCAGCATATATTTAGTGTATATTCTAGTGGATCCTCCTCTACTTCTATCCCACTGTCAGTTGATGTACCTCAGGGATCTGTCCTGGGACCTCTTCTTTTCTCCATCTATACTTCTTCCCTTGGTACTCTGATCTCATCCCATGGTTTTCAGTATCATCTTTACGCTGATGACTCCCAGATCTACCTCTCCACACCAGAAATCTCAGCAGGAATCCAGGTCAAAGTATCAGCCTGCCTGTCTGACATTGCTGTCTGGATGTCTCGGCGCCATCTGAAACTAAACATGACCAAGACTGAGCTTCTTATCTTTCCCCCTAAACCAACCTCTCCTCCTCCCCCATTCTCTAGTTCTGTGGTTAACACTCTCACCCTTCCTGTCTCATCAGCTTGTAACCTTGGGGTCATCTTCGACTCCTCTCTCTCCTTTTCTGCACATATTCAGCAGACTGCTAAAATCTGTCATTTCTTTCTCTATATCTTCAGCAAAATTCGCCCTTTCCTTTCTGAGCACACTACCAGAACCCTCATCCATGCTCTTATCACCTCTCGCTTAGACTATTGCAACTTGCTTCTCACAGGTCTCCCACTTAGCCATCTCTCTCCTCTTCCATCTGTTCAAAATTCTGCTGCACGACTAATATTCCGCCAGTGTCGTTATGCTCATATTAGCCCTCTCCTCAAGTCACTTCACTGGCTTCCTCTCCGTTTCCGCATACAGTTCAAACTCCTCTTATTGACCTATAAGTGCATTCACTCTGCAGCTCCTCAGTACCTCTCCACTCTCATCTCTCCCTACATTCCTCCCCGGGAACTGCGTTCACTGGGTAAATCTCTCTTATCTGCACCCTTCTCCTCCACTGCACCCTTCTCCTCCACTGCTAACTCCAGACTCCATTCCTTTTATCTTGCTGCACCATATGCCTGGAATAGACTTCCTGAGCCGGTACGTCAAGCTCTATCTCTGGCCGTCTTCAAATCTAAGCTAAAAGCCCACCTTTTTGATGCTGCTTTTAGCTCCTAACCCTTATTCTCTTGTTCAGAACCCTTATTTTATCATCCTCACTTTAATATTCCCTTTTCTCTTGTTTGTCCTGTTTGTCTGTCCTAATTAGATTGTAAGCTCTGTCGAGCAGGGACTGTCTCTTCATGTTCAAGTGTACAGCGTTGCGTACGTCTAGTAGCGCTATAGAAATAATAAGTAGTAGTAGTAGCGTTTGAAATCACCTGATATTTCAGGAGATTAATCTGAAGATCTGTTTCCTGGCCAGACCAAACAACTTGAGTGTGGAGCACATCTACCTGAGCTACTCAACCCAGGAGAAATACATCCATCGTCAGCACTTTTTTCAGCTGAGGAATTTGGAATGTTGTAGTGGACCATTCAATCCAATTTGATTGAATGGTGCACTACAACAGAGAGTGATCAAGCTCCGGGGACACTCAGATGACATCTTCCAGACCTCCCTTGGCTTGGCACCACTGAGAGGCCAGGTCCATTGGGCAGTTCTCATGTGAAGACGTGTCATAGGTGTCACAAAGAGTGGACGCCATGTAGCACAATAACCTCAACATCTACTGAGCCATGACGTGCTGAGAGGCTCAAACTCGAGAAGCCAGTGTGACTAGAGTGTCCATCTTTGGCCCCAGGAGGAAGGCTCAAACTTTCTGCGAACTAAGCAGGGCTCCAATGAATTCTAATAGCCGGGCAGGGTGAAGATGGGACTTGGGGTAGTTTAAAACAAACCCTAGTAGCTCAAGCACCCGAATAGTCCTCTGCATAGACTCCTGAGCCCCATCTACTGACATGCTTTTCACCAGCCAATCATCAAGATAAGGGAACATATGAACTCCCAGTCTGCATTGCGACGCTGCAACTACCGCTAGATACTTGGTAAATACACTGGGAGCTGACGTGAGGCCAAAGGACAACACAAGGTATTGGAAGTGATGTGTTCCCAGCCAAAATCGCAGATACTTCCGGTGGACTGGAAGTTTCAGGATGTGTGTATATGCATCCTTTAAGTCCAGAGAGCATAGCCAATTGTTTTCCTGAATCATGGGGAGAAGGGTACCCAGGAAAGCCATCCTGAAGTTTTCCTTGACGAGGAATTTGTTCAGGGCCCTTAGATCTAGGATGGGACACATCTCCCCCCACCCCCCTCCGGTTTTCTTTTGCTCAACACATTCTCATTAAGATTTTTCACCTCATGTTGCATTTGCGAGACTTGCTCTAAACATCCCTGCTGCACTTTGTCCACTGACTGGGACAGAATATCAACTATACTCACAAGAGTTGCAGAATCATGGCCAGACTTCTCCACCATTACATCTAGTTTCCTTATGGCCATCCAGAGAGTCTCCAGCGTTACCACCTTGGGGATTGCAAGATCCTTAGCTTCTTCTCCTGCTCATCCACTAAATCCAAGGGCACAGTTCCACCGCCTCCCACTGAAGCAGAATCCACAGCCTCCGCCCTTGTTGCTACTGGACAAGGCGATGCGTTAGCTGTCGGGGGGGGGGGGGGGGGGAAGAGACAACAAAGTGTCATGCTCCAAAAGATCAGACACTCCTTTGTCCAACCTCAACGCAGGGCCCTCTCCTCAGCTTCCTTGCTGAAATGTGGTGGGTGTAGTGGTCAAGCTTTTGCTGGATAGTGGATGAAGCTCCAGTCAGCAGTGGTTCTGCCTTCACAGTCCCCTTCCTTTCGGTATGAGGCATAATGCTAAGAAGAAAAGGTTAATTTGTTCCAACTCAACTCTGACTCAGGAACACAGCCTAACGTCCAGTCACCATCTTGGTCACTCCCCTACTCCTCCTTTGCTTGAAAACTGATCCTTCTGACTCGAGTTAATCCCCAAGTATGGGACCCTGGAAAGATACTGACAGCAACACAAAGAAAGCTTTATTCATAAGCAGGATAAACTATAAGAGAAAAAAAAGACCCCTGCAGACTGGTGCATTGAGGCTGCAACCTCTGCCTCCAGATCCCCCCCCCCCCCTTGTAAAAGCTAAGCATGAAGATAAGAAGTCTCCTGTGAGAGACGAAAAGGGGAAACGGGTGCTAACAGTAACAGTTCTGTACACCAGGGCATTATGGCTGCTTCTCCTGCCATTTTGTGACAGGTAACTCGAGTCTTTCACTGCACTTGAGGCAAACCAGCTGAAGGCGAGACTGTGCGGCTTCCAAACTCACCAACTGACAAAACCACAGTCTGTGCTGAACTGCTAAAAATGTGGTTCAAAAATGCTCTTGGGGTTATTTGATACTCACAGCATTTCTTAATGCTGGTCCTCACCAAGAAATTATTCACCAACTGAAAAGTAAGCACTGCTCCTGATGTGAAACCACACAAGGAGGTGGGGTAGGGGCACATCAGGCTAGTACAGAATCAGGAGGTCACTCCTGTCACCACTTATTGATGTAGACTGTATATATTTCTTTTCTTTTTTTATTATTATTTTAAAAACTAGTAAAAAAAGGCCCGTTTGTTTGAAAGGAAACGGGCGCTAGCAAGGTTTTCCTCTGAGTGTGTATGTTTGAGAGAGTGACTGCGTGAGAGAGGCTTGTGTTCCTGCTGCTGTGCATTCCCCGTGTTGTGCTGATTCGCTGCTCCCTGTATCGTGGCTCCGCCCCTCTCCCTTCTACTGGCCAATCTGGTGTGGGTTGTGTGACATCACTATTATCTACTCCAACATGATCCACGGTTCCAGGTAGCCTCAGAATGTTGGAGGTGAGAATTATTATATAAGATAAAAGGCTGCCTGCCAAAAGTAAAAATACATTTAAGAAGTACCAACTCCACTAGAATTCAACCAACAGGAGGAAATGGCTTCCTCCAACTTTCCCCCAAGGAGCTGAAGCCTGCATCCTTTAGATTTCTGTCCTGGCAGCTCAGCACAACTGGGTGGACCAGTTCTCCAACTGGGTTCAAGACCTACCTGATCATCCCAGACCTGTGAGGGCTGTCCCATTATCTTTTGCTGGAGACAGAAACTACTGGTGGGCTTTGCCTGTGCAGAACCTTTTATTCCACAGAGCTCACAGCTCTTAAGGCTCTGTCCCTACCTGCTGGTTGACAGACACAACCCATGTGTTCAGGACTGGTCTAGTGGGATGAAAATGAAATACTTTTACACAGGTAAATCCTGTGGGAAGCCACACCTACCATATGAAAAGTGTTGAATTGGTTATTCCTACTTTATTCCTTTCAAGCCACATCTATCAAACAGCAGATAATGACTTCATTTAACATGATGGTAACACTAGGAGTTGCCAGAGGTAAAACAAAGGATTGCCTCTTGCAGGGGTGGCCCAAGGCAAGATGCCACCTGAGGCAGGTCCAAGATGATAACACACACAGAAGGTGTACTCTCCACGAAAGAGCAACGAAGCAAGGAAAACAGTGGATACAAAAAAGTCCTCTCTCAAGTTGTGTCTTCTGAAACAGGTTCTTTATTGTTTTAATTGTTTTACAATAAAGAACCTGTTTCAGAAGACACAACTTGAGAGAGGACTTTTTTGTATCCACTGTTTTCCTTGCTAGGTCCAAGATGATGCCACTGCCCCCCCCCCCCCAAATTCCTTCACCCCGTTCTGGAGTTTATCTTCTTTTCATGTTCCACAAGCCGGCAACGTCAGACACAATTCCCATGCAATGCCCTGTCGTTGGCTTCTTCTCTACTGCAGCCACCTCTGAGGAAACAGGAAGTTACATCAGAGAGGAGGCTGCAGTAAAGAGAAGACAGGTGTCGGTGGCAGGGTAGCACATGGGAATCGATACTGCCAGCTTTTGGATCCAGAAGAAAAGAAGGTAAACTCTGGAACAGGGTGGAGAAAGGAAGGGGGAGATGCCGCTCCCAAAAGAGCACTGCCTGAGGCTCCTGCCTCAGGTGGCCTAATGGTCGGGGCCACCCCTGCCTGCATGAGTTTACATATTTTTCGTATTTGTTTTATATAATGCCTGCATTTTATAAGATGATATAATCCTTTTCAGGTTTTGTCTTTTTGGGTTTTTTTTTTAATATACCTTCTTTCCTTCAGAGCAGCTTCTTTCCTAGCTTCTATTTCAATCTGTTGCGCCTGCAAAGCTGCTGCTTTCAAAGCTTCAGCTTCTTCCTGTGACTTTGCAAACCGAGCAGCTCTCTCAGCACGATCCTTTGAATATAATCACATAAGAATTACAGATTCTTAATATTTATACTAGCTATGAAGAAATGCTAACATACTCTACCTAAAATTAGTTAATATCATAAATATAATTTGTTCCTCCCAACCTCCTACGGCTTTCACACAAGGTAACAAGGGCTCCTCAGCATCTTTCTTGCTTCATTAACTGGAAAGAGGGGCCTACCCCAAAACCAGTACTTGGATAATCTCACATGCTAAATGCCATTTATGTTTGTATACCTCATATATGTCGAAACTGTGTCCTTATACTTCATGTTTGCTTAAGGGTATGATTCTATAATGATTCAGGAGAAATTAGGCCTTACCTGATAAATTCAATTAGTCTTTTCCACTGTTCCAGAACCTGTGGGGACAGTTGTGCCCATCAACCAGCAGGTGGAGATAAGAGAACTGAAAACTGAGCTGAGACATATCTCTCTTTGCATCGAGTCTAGCTCCTTGGTATTTACGTGCCACCCTTGACTAAGTGGCTTAATAAACTTTGGTATATCTGCGATATGGAAAGACTATTAGCTGCTAGACACCACCTCTTGCACAAATGGGAGACTTTCCTACGACACTGTTCAGCTTGAATGCTTCACATTTCTCTGTTTCTGGTGTTTATGTTTGCCCTTCCAGGTCTGACTTACATGGGGGGGAGAGGGGTGGGGGCTTAGTCTCAGGGGAAGGTTTGGGTGGGGTATTCTTTCAAATATGTACACCTGTTTTTCAAAAATGTATACATAAAAATAAAAAATTTTTGAAGTTTCCTTTGCTTACCAATCGTAGCCATGGGTGCGGACAGGTAATTTGGCTGAAATATTCTCTGCTTTACACGATTGTACTGTTATGTTTTTTTCTATCTTTCATACTTGTACATGATGTTCTGTACCTTTTGGTTTTCAATAAAGATTTCTTTGAAAAAAAATAAAAACACTCTCAAACAACTCACTAACATAACACTAACCAGACGAGCAAACATGTGTGGACCTCATCTCTGGACAACTTGTAGAGAACAAGAGATATGCAGGAAGCACTATGAAAAGTGACATTCAATATTTGACCCATTACTTTGCACCGACTAAACATCTCAGAAACCTCAGGTGGGCCTCTGGAATAGTGGGAAGGACTAACAGAAAGAAAATTATCAGGTAAGACCTAATTTTTCCTTCCATTATGTAGCTTCCCACTATACCAGACACTGTGGGATGTTCAAAAGCAACCTATAGAGTGGGTGGGATCTTGGCGCCCCTGCCCTGAGGACTGAATCCCCAAAACTGGCTTCCAAACGCACCGCAACGTCCACCCTGTAGTGCTCGGCAACAGGAATGTAGAATCGACCACCACCTTGCAAATATTCGGAGACAGTAGTCTCCACCCAGGATGTCACTGTACACCTCATATAATGAGCCCGCAAAGCCTGAGAAGCCTGCTGCCTCGTAAGCAAATAAACTGACTCGATAGTTTCCTTCAGTTATGTAGCAATTGTGGGCTTGGAAGCCATGAGGCCAAGCCTGCGCTTACCAAAAAGCACAAACAGTCCACCTGATTTGCGAAACTCATTTGTGACTTCCAGATACCTAATGAGGACTCTACATACATCAAGACACTTCAAGGAAGATTACCAAGCCTCTTTGTCCTCTCTGCGAAAGGACAGACATTCCACAAATTGGTTGAGTTGAAGTGCTGATACCAATTTCAGAAGAAAGGAAGGAACTGTATATAGGGAGACCCCTGCTTCTGAAAAGCGAAGAAAGGGATCCCGACAAGAGAGAGCCTGAAACTCCAAAACTCTACGTGCCAACCCAACAGCCACCAAGAACACTGTCTTTAGTGTAACATCTTTCAAGGAGGTCTTCTGGTGTGGTTCAAAAGGAGGCTTATGAAGAGCCTGAAGGACACAATTAAGGTTCCACTCTGGACATGATGTACAAAAGGGTGGCCACATGCAGCCCACCTCCCACAAGAATTGAATATCATCCAGGTAAGCTGCAAGAGATGTCTTCTGTAGTCAGATCCTGAAACAGGCCAAAGCCACACCTGAACTTTTGGAGAACCCAATCCTTTCTGAAGACCTGGAGAAATGCTAGGATGTGCACAATCTGAGCAGAGACGGGAGATGGCCTGAGCGCGGACTACCAGCCCCCAAACATCCTCCACACCCTCGCATATGCCATTGATGTAGAGCGTTTTCAAGCCTGAAGCAAGATAGCAATGACTGAATCAGAATAACCTTTTCATCTCGTGAGCCCTTTCAATGGTCAAGCCGTAAGAACAAAGGAGTACAGATCCTCCACAAGCACTGGACCTTGCTTCAGTAAGCCATTTACCTGAGAAAGACGGAGGGCCCCTAGCAGTTGAATCAGGTCCATGTACCATAGCTTCTACAGCCTATCCAGGGCCATAAGAATTATTCAACCCCATTGCAATGTTATACTTTTCGATATGCGACCTACCATAAGCCAAGGAGGGAAGACATACAGTAGATGTGTCTCCGGCCAGGGTTGCAGTAGGGCATCGATCTCCATCCATCCCAGTTCCTTCAAACAGCTGAAGAACTTGGACACTTTGGTATTCCTTTTTGTCACCATCATATCTAGAAGCAAAGAACCTCATTGGTCCACTATCAGCTGAAAACCCTGGCTGGATAGCTCCTATTCTCCTGGGTCCAAGGAGTGCCTGCTGAGAAAGTCCATCATCATATTCAAGGACCCCGCAATGTGAGCTGTCGACAAGCAGAGAAGATTGTAAGCTCTTTTGTGCAGGGATTGTCCTTCTTTGTTTTTGTACAGCGCTGCGTAACCCTAGTAGTGCTCTAGAAATGTTAAATAGTAGTAGTAGTATTTGTCTCTGCCCTACTCATGAGGGAGGCCACCTCCACCGGACATCTGCAGGTCTGCCTTGCTTGTTGATATAAGCCACCACCGTTGATTGTTGGAGAAAACTTGGACCGGGGCCCCCACCCAGTCCGTCCATCCAGGTGCCCTGTGCCAGATGTAACTTGTAATGAGCTCCCCAACCCAACTTGCTGGTGTCCATTGTCATCACCTCTCATTGTGTTATTGGAAAGTGAGGGCCAACAGTCAAATTCCTGGGTGATAGCTACCACTGCATACTCTGTCTGGGAACCAGCGTCCAAAGAAGATAAAGGTCACACTTCTGTGACATTGGAGACCAGCGGCTGAGAAGAGATTAAAACAAAACAAGCTTATCATCAACCCTGACAAATCACAATGTGATTTTTTTCCAATTCGCCACATATAACCCTTGCACAACTAATCCGCCTTAATGATACCATTATCACACAAATACAAAGAACCAAAATACTAGGAATAATCCAACATGAAACACTTTCTTTTCACTCTCAGATCTCAACTGTAGTAAAAAAACTGCTTTTACAGGCTTAGACAGATTCGCTTTATTCGCTCACTAATTGACCCACTAGCACTAAACACTTTTACACATTCATTCGTCATAAACAAACTGTACTACTGTAACTCTCTCCACTTAGGCCTCACATCCGTCAATCTTAGACAACTGCAAATCATTCAAAATACTGCAATTTAACTAATCACCAATAAAAGGAAATTTCACCGCATCACCTACAAGATACTATTCTTGGTCTTTAAAACTCATTTGTCTGGCGAACTACCCTATCTATTCACTACTTTTGATTCCTTACTCCAATCACTGTACTCTCCTATTCACTTTCCAAAATCATTTGGTTACCCCCTCTTACCGAAACATCAGACATGAACACATTAGAAAAGCAATAAACTCAGTCCAAGGCCCAGAACTATGGAACAAACTGCCACAATCTCTTCAAAACCACACCCAGCTCTCAATATTTAAAGCAGATCTTCTTTCTTTTCCACAGATGCATGCCAGTACTTTCACCAAATTACTGAGATCTTTTCCAAATAGCCACTTGCCCTGAAAGGGGCTGATGTGTCATGACAGCCAAAGACATACTGCGGGCCATAACCCGTAACATGTCAAATATAAGTAGCAGTCACGGCTTAAGTGAATGTGCCTAGCGGCAGTCAGGTGTGAAATTGCAGCACATTGGAAGCAATCTTTGGGCGTTACAATAATGGACTGTATAGACATACTCAGGGTCCTCAACGATATGGAGCAGAAGACTGATCGCCATAAGGATCGTTTTGATCCACAACATGAGAAATGGTCCCACTTAGATTTATTTTTACAAGAGAGGAGGGATTAGGTTCTTTGGGGGGGGGGGGGGGGGGGTTCTGTTTCATTCGATGGTCATTGAAGAATCAAACCTGGCTGTCGCTGTTTGTTGTTGATGCATGGGGGTTGTGGGATGAGGAATGCTGGGTTTTTAGGAAGGGGGGAATGAAGTTTGGAATATTTCTTGGCCTTGTGTTGTTTTTATTCCTTTAGTAAAACTAATAAAAATTATTGATACAAAAAAAAAAAAATAGCATCCACCAAGTAGGCTAACCCCGCTTGTAGCTGGGCATTATGGCACCCGTCTTGTATTGCAAACTGCTGCCACTTCAGGAATGCTCTTGTCACAAACAAGCTGCACACTGTCGCTTGAAGGCCCAAAGAGGTCACTTCAAAGGCTTGTTTTAGCAAGCCTTCGAACTTCCTATCCTGTAGGTATTTTAGGGCAACGCCCCTTCCACCAACAAGGTGATCTTCTTAGTCACCATTATAATCAGGGAGTCCACCCTGGGAAGCTGCAACTTATCTTTCTCCTCTGGAACTAATAGGTAGAGGTGAACCCTGGCTTTTCCCACTCTCAGCCCTGCATCCAGTAAGACCCATTCTGCTGTAATCAGGTCCTGAATGTCTGGATGTATCTGGAAGGCCTTAGGACTGTGGTTCCCAAACCTGGTTCTGAAGCACCACAGCCAGTCAGGCTTTCATGATATCCACAATGAATACTCATGAGAGAGAGTGCATACCAAGGAGGCAGTGCATGCAAATCTCTCCCATGAATATTCATTGTGGATATCCAGAAAACCTGAATGGCTGGGGTGCCTCCAGGACCAGGTTTGGAAATCACTGACTTAGAAGTACTTCTAAACCCCCTCACGATTGAATGCAGACTGAACTCCTGACGCCGAAGCAGAAGGCTCCTCAATGGAAAGCACTGCCAGTGCCTCAGAAATGAGAGTACTGAGCTCCACTTTAAGAAACAACCTCAATACTTTCAGATCATCTCCATCCTCATGAGGGAGCTCCCCCTCCTCCAATGGCTCCTTCCAACAATAACTCTTCTGAATACACCGAGGCCACATCAGATAAGAAGAGAGAAGCAGAGATAGCCTCATCTGCCCACTGCTGGATGTTTAAACGAGATCTCTTAGGAGCTGGAAGGGCAGTGGGGCGAGAAACTGAAGCATCTTGCAGGAACTCTGACTGTCCCTGCTTCAGCAAATAGGCCTGGTGTAAGAGCAACTCCAGAGAAAACAAAGATCCCAATGCAGCTGAATGCTCTGTCAGGATCCAAGGCTGTAAAATGGCAGCTGGGCTCCAAGCGTGATCAGAGTGTTCCTGACTGCCAATCGGGCCCAACAAAATGGCGCTCATTCTTGCACTCTCCTGCATCAAACTGCACACTGGCCCTGCCACAGAGCCCGAAGACCCCAGCATATTCAGATGCTGTGCCAAATTTGAAGATATGCTGCAGCTGACCATTTCCTCCACATCCCTTGGGATTCCCAGCTTGCACATACTGCAATGCCATGCCAGCCGGTGGGTCCCAAAGCGAAATCACCGCTTAACTGTCTCTGAGGGAAGTCGCCATACACCCAACTGTCACAAGTGCAGCACATCATGTCCCAAGTGGCAAGTCAGGATCCCTCCCTTGCACCAAGTAGAACCTGCAGCCCTCCAAGCAGTTCTGAGCCAATTTTAGTCAGAATTACCACTGCCGGCTGCTCCCCATCTTCACAAGTCTTGCCACAGATAAGAAAGGCTTAGGACTCTGTTCCATGCTCTCCAGCAAACCTCTTTCCTTTCCTTTTTTTTTTAAGGTTGTTGTGTTGGAAAAAGACAGCACTACAGGAAACAAGTGAGAGATGAAGAGAGGAAAGAAGTAAATTTGCAGGGCACCAGAGACAGGAATCTGAAGACTTCCAGCTGGGGCCAGCTGACCAACTGGACCAGGAATAAATCACTAAGAACCAGAGGCTGAAAAGAGTGCTCATCCATCTGCTAGACATAGAAAATACTGATAAACTGGACTGGATGCCAAGAGAGAAATGTCTCAGCTCTAGTTTTCAGTTCTCTATCTCCACCTGCTGGTTGATGGAAACAACTATCTCCACAGGTTCTGGGATAGTGGGAAGCTACGCAATGGAACTGAAGTTATCCATGTATAGGTCTTATTTTATAAAATATCACAATACTAGACACTATATTTAATATCACCCCTCTTCCCATGAATATGAAACATTTCTAGTTTGTAGATTTTTCAATTTTACATGTTAAAAATCTTAGTCCCTTATTATACAGTTTAAAGTATGTTAAAGTAAACCCCATTATTGTCAACAGGGCTTTTTACTAACTATAATTCAAATTAATGTGTGTCAAGGAGAAATTAGACCTTACCTGCTAATTTGTTTTCCTTTAATCCCTCCGGACCGGCCCAGGATTGGACTGATGGGTTGTGCACGCCTTCCAGCAGGTTGGAGACTGAGAAAAAACTCTGACTCTAGCGAGCCAATAAGAGCCCTGGTCATGTGAACCTAGCCTCAGTATTTGAATAACAAAGCAGAAAGAAGAAGACAGTCTGTGCCCCAAGGAATTCAAGCAACCAGGGAGCACTCTTGAAAACATGCTCGTACAAAGGCTCACCGACAACTCTCACCAGAGCAACGGTATGACCTTATCGTAATGGCTCACCGACAACCCTTACCAGAGTATCGGTATGGCCTGACTGTAACAGCTCACCGAGTACTCTCACCAGAGCATCGGTATGGCCGACTTGTAATGGCTCACCATGTACTCTTACCAGAGCAACGGTATTGGCCTTAACAGAAAATCCGTTGTGTTTTTTTTTTAAACTAACCAAACAGCAGCTGTACAAACAATAGAACACATCTCTGCCAACAATTGAACATACAAACATAGACAGAAAGAGAAAAGAACGGGAGGGGCCTGGCCGGTCCGGAGGGATTAAAGGAAAGCAAATTAGCAGGTAAGGTCTAATTTCTCCTTCCTTAGCATCCCTCCGGACCGGCCCAGTATTGGACTGATGGGACGTAACAAAGCAGTAGTCCTACGGGAGGGACCCCAGCAAAAACCCCGCTGAAAGAACCCGCGACGCAAAGACGGCCTCCTACCGACACTGAACATCAAGTCTGTAATGCTTAGTAAACGAATGGAAAGAGGACCAAGTCGCCGCCTTACAAATCTCCGAGGGCGGAACCAAGGAACACTCGGCCCAGGACGCTGCCTGCCCTCTAGTTGAATGAGCTTTAACAGAGTCCGGGACTGCTTTACCTGCCAAAAGGTAAGCTGACGCTATCATCTCTTTAATCCATCTAGACAACGTGGGCTTAGAAGCCGACAACCCCTTACGGTGACCTGCCAACAGACGGAAAAGACGGTCCCGTGCAGCGAAAATCTTTAGTAACTGCAAGATATTGTTTAAGCACTCTCTTAAAATCTAAAGTATGTAAGCGCCTCTGCTCCTGCGTCCCTGAGGCCGATCCCAGAACCGGAAGAAAAACTGACTGGGACAGATGAAAACGAGACAATACCTTAGGCAAAAAGGAAGGAACAGGACGAAGAACCACTTGCTCCTTAGAAAATTGCAGGAAAGGAGCTCTACACGAAAAGGCTTGCAACTCCGAGACCCTTCTAGCCGATGCAATAGCCACCAAAAACACTGTCTTAAGCGTCAAGACCTATTAGCGGCCAAGGAGGAAACGCGTAAAGAAGGTCGGAGGGCCACTGTTGCAAAAGAGGGTCTACCCCAGCCGCTCTTGCATCCTTTCGGCGACTGAAGAATCGAGGAACCTTTGCGTTGAGACTGCTGGCGAAAAGATCTAGAACTGGAGTGCCCCAGCGCCCCACTATCAACTGAAACACCTGAGCGCTGAGAGCCCATTCTCCTGGATCGAGAGTGTGGCGACTGAGGAAATCGGCTTGAACATTCTCCACTCCGGCTACATGCGATGCTGAAATGGCCGTGAGGTGAACCTCCGCCCAGGAGAGGAGACTTTCCGCCTCCCGACACAAGAGACGGCATCTCGTTCCTCCCTGGCCACTGTCCGCAAGTACTCGCACCGCTTTGCCCACCAGAAGAGAACTGAAGTGCTGCAGAGCTAACCAGATCGCCCTGGTCTCCAAAAGATTGATCGACTGAACTGCTTCCAGTGGAGACCAGAGACCCTGGGCCCACTTGCCTAGGCAATGCGCTCCCCAGCCTCGGAGACTGGCATCTGTCATTAACGGTATTCACCGAGGAGATTCCAACGGCATTCCTACAGTGAGATTCTTCATCCGCAGCCACCAAAACAGAGAGCTGCGTTCTCGGTTGCGAAGAGGCAGACGCCTCAGTAGCGAGTCCCTCTGCGATGACCATCGGGATAGAAGGGACCACTGAAGAGGACGCATGTGAAGCCTGGCCCAGGGCACTACCTCTATAGTGGCTGCCATGGAACCAAGAACCTGAAGATAATCCCGAGCACAGGGACGCTGCTGCTGAAGAAAATCCCGTATCTGATTCTGGAGTTTTACTATCCTGGCCTGTGTTAGAAAGACTCGACCGATGTCTGTGTCGAAGTGGACCCTCAAATACTCCAGAGACTGAGAAGGAACTATCCGACTCTTGGCGGCATTTACCACCCAACCTAGAGACTGCAAGAACTGCATCACTCGATCCGTGACGCGACAACTCTCTTGATAAGACTTTGCTCTGATTAACCAATCGTCTAGGTACGGATGAACAAGAATCCCTTCTTTTCTGAGGGCCGCGGCTACCACAACCATAACTTTGGTAAAGGTGCGTGGAGCCGTCGCAAGACCGAAGGGTAGAGCGCGAAACTGAAAATGTTGCCCTAGGATTGTAAAGCGCAAGAACTTGTGGTGTGCCGGACGAATAGGAATATGCAAATAGGCCTCCGTGAGATCTAAGGCTGTCAAATACTCTCCCTGGCGGACAGCCACTATGACCGATCGCAGGGTCTCCATGCGAAAGCTCGTGACTCAGAGCGCGATTGACTGCTTTGAGATTCAAAATAGGGCGAAAAGAGTCTTCCTTCTTGGGTACCACAAAATAAATGGAATACAGGCCTTGCCTGTACTCGGAAGGAGGGACTGGACAGATAGCCTGAAGATCTAAAAGCCTCGAGTGTCCTGAACCTCCCTCACCTTGAGAGGAGAGCGACGGAGACTCCAGAAAGGTGTCTGAAATAGGCCTTGCGAACTCTAAGGCATAACCGTCTCGAACAACCTCCAAGACCCACTGATCTGAAGTGATATGGGCCCACCTCTGATAAAACTGAGAAAGCCTAGCTCTGACAGGGACCAGAGGAGAGTCCCCCGCACCTTCATTGGGCAGGGCGGGACTGTGATCTAAAACCTGGATTGGAGAAACCCGCTCCTCTGCGAGAACCCCGAAAGGACTGAGTCCTATTGTAGAAACAAGACCTGTGAGGTTGAAAACCCCGACCAGCCTGAAACCTACGGAAAACTCTCCCTGAGCCTCTACCAAACAAAGAACCTCGGCCAGACAGACGAGGCCTATCTTGCGGTAGGCGAGGAACTTTAGCATCTCCCAAAGAATTAACCAACTTATCCAATTCTCCTCCAAACAAGAAAGAATCTTTAAAGGGAAACTTTCTCAACTTTGACTTGGAGGCCGCGTCCGCCGACCAACCCTTTAACCACAAAGATCGACGAGCAGCGACCCCCAAAGCCAAAGACTTAGAAGATGCTCGGAGCAAATCATACAGGGCATCCGCCAGAAAAGCCGCCCCTGACTCAATCCTGGCCACCTCCAAATCGATAGCTTGAAGATCATCCGAAGTCCTGTCCAGGACTCTCTCTGCCCATCTGCCAGTCCGGAGGCTCTAGCTACTAAGGAATCACAAATGGCAGCCTGCACTGTCAAGGAAGAAACATCAAAACTATTCCTGAGCAGAGAATCCAATCTTCTGTCCTGAACATCCCGCAGAGCCGTTCCCCCATCCAAGGGGACTGTATTACGCTTAGTAACCGCCGACACCACTGCATCCGCAACTGGCACCCTAAGCAGAGTCTTATCCGCCTCCGGTATCTGATAGAGACAAGACATAGATCTGGTTGGACGAAAAGCTGCATCTGGAACTTCCAATTGCGCTTTAACAACATCCCAAATATCCTGATGCATGGGAAAAGTCCTTGCTGCGGATCTCGACCCTTTAATCAAGAAATCTACATTAAGGGTCTGAGTAACGGACGGAAGATCTTCAAAATTCAAAGTAGAGGAGACCATAGCAATTAGCTCCTGCAAGTCACCTTTGTGAAAAATTCTAGCCACAGAAGGATCCTCCCCCTGGGCAAAAGCTGCCGCCTCAGGATCTGTAGAAGAGAAATCTGGATCATTCCAGACATTCTCTTCCAGATCTTCCTTTTCTTCCAGATAGGGCATCTCCTGATCAGCCCAAAAATCTCCATGCAAACCACTTTCCCTCACCTTTTTAGGGGGCAGAGGAGCAGGTCTGCCAGAAACTCCTGGTGCAGCTTCTGCATCACCCTTGTGCAGCAAAAAGGCCTGGTACATCTGGAGCACAAACTCAGGAGGAAAACCCCCTGCCTCAGTGGGCCCAGCTTGAACCAGCGCTCCTGGCGGAAGAATATCACCAGATGGAACAGAAAGAGGAGTAGATGACGGCGACAACGGAGCGGGAGTTAAAATGGCCGCCTGTCGCGGCAAATTCACGGAGGCAGTCTCCGGGGGCGTGCCCGATTCCTCAGAAACCGCCTGAGAAGACTGCGACAGCGAGGGACCCTGAACCGCTGACGAAACTCCCGAAGCCGAAGAGAGAGTCGGACCCGATGCAGACAGTAGGGCCGTACAATATTTACAAGCGCCGGATGAAGCAACTCCCCGACGCTGGCATACAGCGCATCTCTTAAGCTTCTCCGACATGGCGGCAGTCGCGCCCGCGCGCACACAATTCGCGCCTAAATTTTTTTACTTGAAGGCCCTGCTCTGCCGACGGAAATAGGACTAAGAACCAAATACTCCCCCGAAAACGGAAGGTAAGAGAAAATAAAAGAAACCTTGCCTCTGTATACTTTAGTGCTGTTCTCTTCATGTCCTTGCTTCGTTTTTTGTTTCGTTTTTAACAGCTGATCCACACAACACAAACGCACAGAACAGAAAACAGAGCAGGCTACTCACTAGAAGCAAGCAGAAACACTGGAATTTCTGATTTTTTTTTTTTTTAATCTGGCTGCCTCTCCCCCAAAGGTAATCCCTTTTGCTAATCAAAAAGGGAACCCTTCCCTTAAAGAATCAATTAACAGAAGGGAGGTGGGGAGGAATAGGGGGAGGGACTCGGGGCACCCGAGTATAACACCCCTGGGGCTGCACTCTAAAGAGGCCGTAAATTCTAACAAGCCCCAAAGAATTCCTGTGGCACAGAAACCAAAATCAAAGCCAATAGAAGACAAAAGTCAGAAAAGTGAAAGAGAGATACTAATGGGCTCACTTCCTACCTGCTGGGAGACTGAGAAAATACTGAGGCTAGGGTCACATGACCAGGGCTCTTATTGGCTCGCTAGAGTCAGAGTTTTTTCTCAGTCTCCAACCTGCTGGAAGGCGCGCACAACCCATCGGTCCAATCCTGGGCCAGTCCGGAGGGATGCTAAGGAATGTCCATTAATGCATATTAACTCACTAAAGGCCCTCAATGTCTCAGAGTCCAGTCTGCATCTTTCCACATCACACTAAAAGCCAAGGTATGAAGATGTGCCTTTTTAAAAATAAATTTAAACTTAACTTGCTTATAACGTGCCCTCCCTCTTTAATATTTCTTATCTTACATTTGAGCAATACAGAAGACAGTTCCCATTACAGCAGGGATTCTCGACCAGTCCTTGGGACATACTCAGCCAGTCAGGTTTTCAAAATACCCACAACGAATATATACGAGACAGATTTCTATACAATGGAGACAGTGCATGCAAATTTCTCTCATGAATTTTCATCAAGGATATTTTGAAAACCAGATTGGATTGGTGTGTCCCAAGGACTAGGTTGAGAACTTCTAATCTAGAGCCCAGGAAATATACACATGTGACGGTAAAGGTTTTACAACAGGGGGTAGAGGTCTTCAATGGTCACAGTCAGGCTTTCAAAACATCTACACTGAGCATACTTGATATGCATCTGCAGCCTCCATTGTAAATAAATACATTTCATGCATATTCATTGTGACTATCTTGAAAACCTGACTGGCCTGTGGTATTGAAGAACTTCAGTTGCTTACCCAGTTATCAATACTTACGACATTTATTTTATATCTCACCCAATCCATATTGTCCTTTGCAACTTATAGCAAACATCTAAAATTAATGCAACATATAAAACATATACAAAGCTAAAAGACAATGAAATTCAAACATTACAATTAAATGCCTGAACAAACAAAAATGCCTTTACTTTCCTTCAAGAAGAAGAAAATCTGTCACATCCCTTATATTGGAACATGCTGACCTTCCCTCAGTTTCTCATTCTCAATGCAACACTGTCAAGATTCTGCTTTCTAGTACATCCCTCTTTTATTGACTTCCTGGCTCCAGACTTTTCCTTATCTTACCCTTAACTCCAGCAAAACTGTAGATTCCAGCATCACGGGGCATCCCCTTCGCCTTTCACTCTCTCCACTATCTCTGGCACACCTTCAGCCCTGGCTCATGTGTTCTGTTATTTAGGAGTCCACCATAGATTACCAACTGATTCTCAAGTTGCTTCTGTTGTGAAATCCTGTTTCCACACCCTCTGACTTATATAGTCACTTAGGGATTGCTTTGAGGACCCTGCCTGTGCCACCCTTCTTTATGATTTGGTTACCAAAGAGATGAAACTCAGCTGGGAAGATTGAATAGTCACGTCAGTTTTTATCTGCTTTCATTTACCAGGTTACTATGGTTCTCTCTTGAGAGGTAATGAGAGCAGAAACCAGATGCTGGTCAGGCAGTGCCAACTCTTTCGTAGTACACCTGATCAGAAGTAATTTCATGGAGTAGTCAAAGGCTAAAACGTCTATGACATGCAATCAAGTTTGGAAAGGAAGCTTAATGAAGAAATTACCAATGCAATCTGCTGCTTGATACGCTCCCGGGCTGCCTTTTCTTCTGCCTTTTCTCGGTTCCGTTCCTCTAGCATTCGCTTTGCAAGATCTTCCTCCTGTCTTCTTTTGAACTCTAACATATCTTTCCCAGTTTTCCTGCGTTCAATTTCCTTTTTAATTTCTCTCTGTAGAAGGGAAATAAAGCATTATATACTTAAGATGCATGATCAGTTTCAGTTATCAAACACATTCAATTAAGTATGAAAAAGATGGTCAATAATTTGAGGCCCAATATAATGATCAGAAGAGTTTCATTTAGTCTGTGTTTAGGATAAAAAAAAAAACTTGAAAAGATCTACCAACGATGAAATTTGTTCACACTTGTTACTTTCCTTTATCCCTAGTGGGTTGTGACTCCTTCCTACCAGCAGATGAAGGTAGGGAAAACTGAAGACCACCAGTGACAATCTAGATCTGTATGTTGTCATACTGACCAAGAACATTATTTTAACCAAGACCCCTATTTCTTCTCCGCCCCCAACTCTTTTATTTTTTTTTTTAATGCACTGCACCATAACACTTAGACCAAAAATATAAACTACATACAAAACTGCAAGATTCCAGCATACAGAACCTGAGACTGCTCCCCACATCAGTCTTCCAGGGTAGGTCTACTAGACTGATCCAGCAAGGCCAAGGGAAAGGAAACTAACAAGTATGAACAAATTTCACCTTCTTTACCATCTCTTCTAGACAAGTCCAAACTAGTGGGATGTACCAGAGCTATACCTGAGAAGGGAGATCAAGGCCCCCTGAATCACAGCTCTACCAAAGGTAGCATCACCTCTGACCAACACATCAATCTTGTAGCACTTCACATAGGAAAGCAACAATGCCCACATCACTGCTCTGCATATATCTTCTGGCGACCTAATATAAGCTGCAATCTGTCCTTCATATGGGCCCTGAAACAGAACAAAAAGCCCGATTGAGAAGTGAAAGGAGTTGGTGACTTTTTTTTTTTTTTTTACATTTGTACCCTGCGCTTTCCCACTCATGGCAGGCTCAATGCAGCTTACATGGGGCAATGGAGGTTAAGTGACTTGCCCAGAGTCACAAGGAGCTGCCTGTGCCTGAAGTGGGAATCGAACTCAGTTCCTCAGTTCCCCAGGACCAAAGTCCACCACCCTAACCACTAGGCCACTCCTCCACTCCACTTCCAGATACCGCAACAATACTCTGTAAACATCAAGATTATGCAGCCCCACCGAGAACTCCTGACTTCCCTGGTCCACGATGAACTACCTGATTTACTTGAAAGTGGGACAACACTTTTAGTAATAAGTACTAAACCGTGTGAATAGGGACTGCTTCTGAAAAGGATAGAAAAGGGTCTATGCACAATAAAGCCTGCAGCTCAGAGACTAGTCTGGCCAAACAGACTGCTATCAAAAAAAAAACAAACCTTCAACTTTGCCTCTGAAATGGGAGATGGCTACATCTTGAACCTTCAGCATGACAACAGCCAGGACCTGTTCAAAAACCCTCTGCAAAAAACAAAACAAAAAAAAAAAACTCCAGAACCAACAGGACCTGAACAAACCATGGAGAAAGATTCATCTCCTCACACCAGCACCCAAAGGCTCTCCAAACCAAGGCATAGAACACTTGCAGATTTTGAGGAGAGTGGAGATGACCAAAGCCAAGGAACCTCTGATTCTCAAGCACTGCCTTTCAAGGGCCAGGTTGTAAGCCAAAAGAGATTTGGGATCTCTATGACCTGCAAGTAGACAAATGAATGTTCCCAGGTTTGGGGGGGAGGGGGGAGAGGATTTGCTCCCAGTCCCCTTGATCCAAGGCATTCTGACTGAGGAAGTGCACCTGCCTGTTCTCTACTCTACTAATGCGAATTGCAGAGATGACAGAAATAACACTCTGCCCGGTGAAAGAGCCTATCCTACTTCCAGTGCTGCACTGCAAGTTCCTCTTTTTTTTTTTTTTTTTTTAATTCATAGAAGTGTTTATTGAATAGTGAGAAACAAAGAACAAGCAAGACACAAACAGAATACTTAATCAAGTATAATACAATGATAAAGGGATACACCCTCCTCTAAGCAGAGAGAACCTGAACAATATGTAGTCAATTCTCAAAACTGGAATAAGAAAAGTAAATGTGTACTTCCAACATTTCTAACAAAGTTTTTATTATTCTCTCCCCCCCCCCCCCTCTTATAAAAGAAGAAAAAAAAGTGGGGGGGGGAGACAAAAAAAAAAAAAAAAAAAAAAGCTTTCAGCAAGAGCAGTGTTTCAGGAAAGGATTCCAGATACCCTCCCACTTAGGCAAGGAATGGCAACGTAGGGCCCAAAGCCTCTCCATTTCACATATGTACCACATCTTATTTAACCATTTAACCAAGAAAGGGACAGTGGGAGATTTACATTGAGCAGCCAGGGTGACTAGCAGCTGACAAAGCATGAGGAACCAGTAAGGCCTGTGATTTAGTAAGGCCTGGAGGTTTCTTGGGGAAAAGAAAATATTCAAGTGACCACTTAATGGGCTTAGACAGCCAACGCTGGTCTATGCTGAATTGCCTTCCAATAAGCCCGAACCTTCACACAAGACCACCAAAGGTGGCCCATGGTACCCTCTGCCCACACTCCTGCCAGCACAATGGAGACACTATAGGAAACGTGGTGAAGACAAGCAGGAGTAAGATACCACCTGTACAAAACTTTTACAGCATTTTCTTTAAAAGGGACAGAAATAGAAATCTTCTGTAAGGCATTTTCTAGCAAAATCCAGCCCTCATCACCCAATGTCACACCCAATTTACGATGTCAACGCAATTGATGCTGCACATGGGGGTGCATTTGACTACGTTGATATTTATACAAACAACAGATAAGACCCCTCGTCCCCTTAGAATCTTCACAAAAATCTTCAAAGAATCCTCTCGAAGCACCCTGGCCTTAACATCAGCGGAAGAAAGAAAAATGTTTCAACTGAGTATAAGCACATCCAGGATAGTTGGGTTAAGGCAGTTTCAGTCTGAAATACAAGTCCCAGAAGGCATTGCAGGCAAGGAGCTAGAGGGTGAGATGAAGAACCCGGACTGGACTCCTAGCTGCAATCGGGGAAGACATAGGTGTAAGCTGGCAGGTTGTGTAGAGTGGCTGCCACTAGGCGGAAAGAGAGTTAGGAAACCCTGTGTGCAGGAGCTCAACATTGGTCTCATTAGTCTAATGCTTAACTCAGCTGGTATGGGTGTGGGGAAGCTAATGGAAGGAGAATGACTGGTTGTGGTAGCTGAAGCCAGGGCTTGATTAGGCAGGTGGGAAGGAGTCTCAGGAGTTCAGTTCCGGAGAGAGAAGAAGAAGGAGAGAAGCAGTTGCAGGCTGAAAACCCTTGGGCAGGGAGGTCCCTAAAGTACAGAAGCAGGCTGAAATTCCTTGGGTAGAGGGAGTCCTTAAAGTATTGAACTCTCCTGAAGGTAAAGAGGATAGAAGGTAGAAACTGCTTCTTGGTGACTGAACTGCGATGTTGAACTGAAAGAACTGTTTGTCTTGGGAATTGAACTACTGTTTATTGTGCACTGGATAAAGATCTCAGACTGGAGCTGACTGTAAGCCTGTATTGAATCCTGGTATGTGCTGATAGCCTGCTGCTTAAAGGGGACTATTTGCCACACACTTTCAGGTGGCTTATATGTGCTTAAGATTGAAGGTGAATGCTGCTGTTGGAACTTTGTACTAGAAACCTGCATGGAATAAAAGCCTTTAAGATTGAAGTTACTGGTGGACATCTATTTCTTCATTGTACCGGGAGCCTGTGGCTGCAGGAGATTGTTCTATCCTTGGCTGCACCAGAAAGGTACCTGTTACAGCTATAGGCATTAGTTTGGACAAAACTGAGTCAGGATTGGCAAATAATCCATCCCAATAATAAAAGGTAGTAAAAATCAAAGGACATGAATCCTTCTGCAGAGAATGATATCTACACGGAAGCCACATTAGTAAACGCAAAAGACAATGACCAATCGAAGCTTGTTCGAAACCTATCCACAACTTTTGAGAGCTAGCCTGAAATCATTCAAGAGCGGCATGAGCTTGAGCAGCCTTATAGTACCAAAAGACAATGGGAACACCCAAGCTACCCTTTTTTTGATCCTGATAGAGTAAAGATCTAGGCAAACGTGGACCATATAAAGCGGAGGAGACGGTCCTGCGAACCAGACAGAAAATTACAGAATAAACAGAGAGGGAGAACCTGGAAGAGGTACATCAGACGGGGCAAAACATTCATTTTCAACATGGCAACCCTACCAAACCAAGATAATTCAAAAGTATCCCAACACTCCAAGTCTTTATATAATTCCCGCAAAAGGGGGGGATAGTTAGCCGAGAATAATTCAGAAATTTTTTGGTTAGCTGAATCTCCAGGTACTTAAAGGCCTCGAGTCACCCACCGAAATGGAAAGGACTGTTGGAGAGATCGTAAGACCTGATGGGAAATCCCAATTACCATGGCTTCCGGTTTAGCCATATTAAGTTTAAAACCAGATACGGAGGAATATTTGACTAAAAGCTTTAAATGATTAGGCAAGGAAATTAATGGTTTGGTTAGAAAAAGAAGAATGTCATCAGTGAACATAGCCAATTTATATTTGTGGTCACCTACTATAATACGCGAGACGTTAGGATTAGCACATATAGCAACAATGAGAGGTTCCATAACCAAAGCAAATAACGTTGGGAAAGAGGACATCCCTGATGGGTACCCCTAGATAAAAGAAAAAATAGGTGTATTGCCACCATTAATATGAACACAAGCTCGAGAAGATGCATAAAAGGCTTGAATCCAGCCCGAATCCCGGCCCAAGACCAAATCGCTCCATTACCCTATGCCTGAATGGCCAATGGACACGATCAAATGCCTTCTCAGCATCTAAACCAAGAAGGCAAATGGGAATCTCAAGCCTTCGGGCCTCATGTACCAAATTAACCATACAGCGAACATTATCCATGGCCTGCTTTTGAGGAACAAAGCCTACTTGGTCAGGATGAATTAAATCGTGTAGAACTTTTGCTAACCGATTAGCGAGGACCTTGGCTAGTATTTTAACATCAGAGTTAAGAACTGAAATGGGGCGATAAAAGAGGAACACTCTATTTTGTCCTTGCCTGGTTTTGGAATCACCGCAATCCAAGTTTCCAGCATTGAGGAAGGCAGAGCCATCCCAGAACATACCTCATTAAGAATCTCAAATAATATAGGAGCTAACTCCCCCCGAAATGATTTGTAAAAATCATTCAGCAAACCATCCAGTCCAGGGTATTTTCCAGTTGGAAGATCTTTAATAACCTGGGTGACTTCATCCACAAGGACCGGACGCTTCAGAGCACCACGATGTGCTTCAGTTAAGGAGGGAAGTGTTTGAGAAGACAAAAAGGCCTCAATTGCCTCTGGATGGATCGTGGAGTAGGACAAATATAGGGACTGGTAAAAGGTTTGAAAACATTAACGAATCAAAGATGACTTCATTCCTACCATCTCCAATCTTAAGGATAGTGCGGACGACTCGTTGCTGCCGAAATTTAATGGTCAAGGAATGACCTGGTTTGTTATGGTTGACAGTGAGTTTGTTGTTGTTGGCCTCTGAGAAACTGCAACTGATCTGAATATATATTATCTAACCTTAGGCAAAGGGATTGGATCTCCCGTAGAGTGGAGACCGATCGAGAGGATTTATGACATTCCTCCAATTGGGTCAGCTGGGAAAGACAATTTGCCACTTCCACAAGTCTAGAAAGAGTCTGCGAGCTAGCCTTCTGCAAGAAGAATCCCCTAGTTACAGCTTTTAGGGCATCCCAGACAAACCTCAAAGAGGGACCCGAGTTCAAGTTAATGTCAAGGTATTCCCGCAAAAGAGATCTATAACCAGCTCGGATCTCCTCGTCCCTCAGAAGAATTGTATTCAAGGTCCACCGCCTATATCTTTCCTCCTCACAAAGAGACGGAAGTTGGACCCAAGTCGGAGCATGATCAGATATGGTAATAGGACCAATGTCCGAAAGCTCTCCCCCCTGTGCCAGAGAGGTGTCAACTAAAAGGTGATCAATGCAGGAGTAAGAATCATAAGAACGAGAATAGGAGTAGTACCACTCCGTCGGATGATGCACACACCACAAGTCACAAGTACCCAAGGTTCACGCAAGTCCTCTCAAAGCTTTTGAGTTCTTAACATCCATAGCCGACACCGAACCAGTCCTATCCAAGGTTGGGTGAAAGGATGTGTTAAAATCACCCCCACTATCATCTATCCATAGGGATTTGACAGAAAAATCTTGCCAAGCCTGTCAAAACATTTCTCCTGTGAATCATTAGGAGCATAAACAGAGGCCAAAGAAAAAGCCAGATTATCTATTAATAAATGTAAAAGCAAATATCTTCCAGCAGGGTACCGCCTGGTCTTCATCACCTGAACCTGTAAAGAAGAAAGAAGCAAAATTGCAACCCCATGTTTCCTAGAAGCATCAACAGCAGAAGCACACCAGACACATGGATAATGAGGCTGGAACAAGAATTTTTCATGTTCCCTTTTAAAATGTGTTTCCTGCAAGACCACCACTTCAGGTTTGTGAAACAAAAGTTCCTTGAATAACTTTTGGTGTTTTTGGGGTGAGTTCTGGCCCTTGATATTATATCTTAAGAATTTTCACTGGAGTTATCTCTCTCTTCTGGTTGAGAACAACAAGTTTAAGAAAGAGAGAATCCGGACACACACTGAGCTGCTGATTCAGCATTGTTTTAAATCACTTTCATCACAGGAGCACAGACTGCTGGCTGAGGCTGAATGGAACAACAAAGAAAAAAAAGATCAAGCCCAAAGCTAAGTGTTCGGAGGTTTTGTGTATCAGCAGGGGTAGTGCTTAGTAGTTTTTAAGAACTGGATATAAACCACAGCACATTAGCTCCAATAGCTTTGAAGGAGGAAGGGAGGGCATTGAGTGCAAAGATGTTTGCATGATATGTTGCTTTCAAAGAGTCCAGCCTCAGCAACAGGTTTTACTGAGCACTCACAAATAATAAGTTACACAAATTAACAAAATACACAGAAGTCACAGCATAAAAAAAACTAATAAAAATAGAAGACAAACATATAGGACAACGATTTCTTAAATAAAGTAGTCGCCTTGATATTATATGTCAAAAACTTTAAATCAACACTCAGAGATAACAGCTTACCTCCCTGTTTAGATCAAAAGCACACATCGGAACCCAACTATTCCTAAGTGAGGGATCTAAGAACAACAAAAACCCCATACAACCCCCCCCCCCCCCCCCCCGTACCCTCCCCCAATCCAACACCAGACAACACCGAGTCCTGAATGGGTAAAAAAGAAGAAGAACCCACAATGCCCAACAGACCATCCCAAACCCACCTCCCGCACTTTACAAACAACCTATCCATACTAAAATATACATACAAACACCAAGCAAGCATCTACACTTAAATAAAGTCACAAAATCCTTTCTAGGCAGGAGACCCAAGACCTCCTTAAGTCCTGAAAGCAAAAGTCAAACCATAGCAGAAGAATTCTTAGTTTTAGGAAGAACCCGTTTCCATTTTTGAAGGCGTGCTTTGGTTGAAGGGGCTAGCTCTGTTGGTGAAGCCGCCGCTGATGACAAACCCGCCTCATGTAATATCTTCCATGTTTTGCTGAGATGGCGGGCACAGTGCAGCTTCCCATTGAGGGTGAAAAGCAGAGCAAAGGGGAAAGCCCAGCGGTAGGAGATCTTTTCCTTCAATAAAATGTCCAAAGCTGGCTTCATGAGGCATCTCTGGGAAAGCGTGCATTGAGAAAGATCCTGGTAAATCATAACCTTGGCATCATTGTAAGCAACAAATGGAGTCTGGCGAGCACATTGCAGCAAACGCTCCCTAGAGATACAGGAAGCAAACCTCGCGATATCCAGAGGTCTATTATCCATAGGCTTCCCAAGAGTTCTCTGGGCTCTCTCAATCTCAATTGTTCCTGAAGAAGAATCAGATCCCAGTAACTTTTCACAGATCACACGAACAATAGTTATAACATCTTCAGCATCACCATTTTCAGGGACGCCACGAAAGCAGAGGTTGTTCCAGCGCCCCCCCCCCCCCCCCGCCCTGATTCTCCACATCATCTACTTTGTACTGCAAATCAGCATAAGCACAGACCTGCTGCAGCTTAGAGTCCATCTCCATGGAATGCTCAGCATGCTCCTCCACACACCCCTCCAAATCTTCCATACTGCTACCCAACTCGCGCAGATCCGAGCTAAGTACCTCCACACGTTCAAGAATTTCATCTTTAGAGGATTTAGTCTCCTCTCGAATAACCTGTAAAGACTTTGCCAGCTCCTTCAGTATCTCCCGTGATAATGGAGGGGGGGGGGGGGGGGGGGAGTGCGCCTCAGTCTGGGACACCGACAAGTCAGACTCAGAGTGCGAGAGAGAAGACGGAGACACGTGGCGCTGCGGGCTCCTAAGGATTGCTGAGAGGCTTGGTGCTCAGTCTTCTTGAGGGTCTGTGACGAAATCTTACTCATTGTATGATCGGGTACCGTTTATAATCCCATCCGGTAAGAAGGGAAGCGAATGACGTGCTAATGAAGGCAAGGCAAGCCTCTTTGCCTATTGATGTATGCCACAGCCTTGGCACTATCATATAGAACTTAAACCACTTTGGCCCATGCTAGGGGAAGGAACTGCAAGGGGACCGAACAGCTCGTCTCCAGGTGACTGATGGTTCACAATGCTGCTGTGAGATCAAACAGACTATGCAAGACTTCCCAGACAACAGGCATACCAGCCCTGGAGGCTTGCAACAGAGGTCACTATCACCCATTTGGGGGAACCCCCAACCAACAGCTGCCTGGGGTCTTCCCACCAAGTCAAAGCTTTGCTTATTGGGCTAGGAAAAAAGGCATGCCTCAAAGCCCTGACAAAGGCACCCACTAGTACAGAAGCACTTGCTGCAGTGTTCACTTATGAGCTCTCACCCAGGACACCACTTCTAGAGTCACCACCATGGGCCCAACGACCTGTGGATTGTCCCAGGCTCACAGGGCATTGTTGAGCGTACAACACTTACACCTGTGGTTATAACTTTGCCATGCACTTCTCTAGCAGAAAGACAGCCCCCCCCCCCCACCCCAAGATAAACTAAATCCTGGAAGGGCACAAGGTAGTTCTTGGCACAGTTCAACACCCAGCTGAATTGTTAGAGCAGTTGAATCACTTCTGTTCTGGCTGCTATTGAGCCACCTCTAAGTTGGTGCAAATCAATTGGTCCTCCAAGCAAGAATGAATCCTGATTCCCTGCTTACGAAAATACACCAATCACCACCACCTTGGAAAAGGTTTGTAAAGCTATCATCAACCTGAAAATGCCTGTCCAACCCAGAACTGAAGGAAGCACTTGTCGAATTTCATGATGGGTCATTCCAAGCCAAGTGGTCTAAAATTTAAAAAAAGTTCCCACCATCATGTTCTCCAATTTTGTTCAAATTGTATCTGTTGCGCGATTCAGGTGTTAAACTAAGTTTCCCAAAATTTGAGGTCTCTAACTGCAATAGTTGCAGATCTAGACCCCCTTTTCTGAAAGGTTGTCAGTCCATGAGTGCGCGACATTTACCAAAATGTCATTTTTGGGGTCTAATAAAATCCAAA
This sequence comes from Microcaecilia unicolor, assembly GCF_901765095.1. Taxonomy (NCBI): domain Eukaryota; kingdom Metazoa; phylum Chordata; class Amphibia; order Gymnophiona; family Siphonopidae; genus Microcaecilia; species Microcaecilia unicolor. Next base: position 267,464,717 of record NC_044037.1, read on the forward strand.
CACATCTACAAAATTTAAAACCTGTACAGTTTTTGATGCTAATTCCGATGAAATACATTTTAACATTATGGATGCAAAATCCAGTCAAACAAGTTGACTCAAAGTGTGCAACAAAATTGGTCTTCTCTAAGATGAAGAGCTCTAGTCTCTTTAGCTTTTCTAAAAGCTTGAAGGAGTAAGCGAGTCTTGAAAGAAAGTTTACTTAACTACACCTTCAAGGCCACATCAACCACTCAATGCCAAAGGTATGAGAACCATAGCCAACTCAGTTACATCTAAAGGTGGCTTTCTCCAAAACACTCTCCTATAAGAAGGGGAGCCAGGAGTGAAGAAACTGGGACCAAGCTCAACCCTTCGCAGGAGGGGCAAAGGAGCAGCTGGCTCCTGTAGGCTCCTCAACAGCAGGCCCCCTCAGAATGTTTGAGCAACAGGCTGCTGCTTTGTCATACCCCCCTCCCCTGCACCCATGACCCACAGGAGAATTACCAGAGGGCTTCTGGGAGTGAACGCCGCTGAACCAGCACTGCTGCCCCATCTAAAAAGCAACGTTCACTTTGCTGCATAGAAACTTTACTTTAAAAAAAAGCCTTATTCCCTTAACTGCAGATAGGGAAATTAAGCTGAATGCCCAACCTTTTTTTTTTTTTTAAATGCTACACAGCCCAAAACCAGGGAAGGAGGAGGGGAAGCCAATGAGATCCACAATACCTGCTAGCACGGGCCCCATACACCAAGGACGGATCCACAGGCACCAGCTTGGGGCACGATGATCAACCACTCCTGGCTCAACCTTGCTAAATGTGATCCATGGACTGTGTTCCAGGGTGTCAGACCTGTATCACTGCTGCACCAATCTGATCTACAACATCTGCTGGATGTACAAAATACTGGAGTGTTCCAGGCTGCACCAGCACTTATATCAGTGGTATCGCTGGTAGTCTCCAGTTTTTGCTATCTCCATGTGCGGTAGAAAGGAGTCACAACCCATTAGTTTGAACTGGTCTAGTAGGGAAATAAAGTATGATTCATAGACCACCCAAAATTACAATGGGGCCCTTTTACTAAAGCTTAATATGTGCTAACGGAATCAGTGCACGCTACATGCTAAGAAGCCCAAATGTATAAAAATTCATTCATTTATTCAAGTATTTATATACCACTTAGACATAAGTGGTTTACAGGTACTGGGTCTGCCCCTAGTAGGATCACAATCTAAGTAGTACATTGTACTACTGTTGTACCTAGGGAAATGGAGGGTCAAGTGACTTGCCCAGGGTCACATGGAGCTGCAGGGGGACTTGAACCTGGTTCCCCAGGATCTCAATTCACTGCTGACCATGACGCAGAAGTGGGAATCAAACCCGCTGCACTAACCATTAGGCCACTCCTCCACTTCTTAGCATTTAACTTGTGATAATTCCATTAGCAAAAGCTAAGCTTTAGTAGAAGGACTCCTACAGTGGTGGAAATAAGTATTTGATCCCTTGCTGATTTTGTAAGTTTGCCCACTGACAAAGACATGAGCAGCCCATAATTGAAGGGTAGGTTATTGGTAACAGTGAGAGATAGCACATCACAAATTAAATCCGGAAAATCACATTGTGGAAAGTATATGAATTTATTTGCATTCTGCAGAGGGAAATAAGTATTTGATCCCCCACCAACCAGTAAGAGATCTGGCCCCTACAGACCAGGTAGATGCTCCAAATCAACTCGTTACCTACATGACAGACAGCTGTCGGCAATGGTCACCTGTATGAAAGACACCTGTCCACAGACTCAGTGAATCAGTCAGACTCTAACCTCTACAAAATGGCCAAGAGCAAGGAGCTGTCTAAGGATGTCAGGGACAAGATCATACACCTGCACAAGGCTGGAATGGGCTACAAAACCATCAGTAAGACGCTGGGCGAGAAGGAGACAACTGTTGGTGCCATAGTAAGAAAATGGAAGAAGTACAAAATGACTGTCAATCGACAAAGATCTGGGGCTCCACGCAAAATCTCACCTCGTGGGGTATCCTTGATCATGAGGAAGGTTAGAAATCAGCCTACAACTACAAGGGGGGAACTTGTCAATGATCTCAAGGCAGCTGGGACCACTGTCACCACGAAAACCATTGGTAACACATTACGACATAACGGATTGCAATCCTGCAGTGCCCGCAAGGTCCCCCTGCTCCGGAAGGCACATGTGACGGCCCGTCTGAAGTTTGCCAGTGAACACCTGGATGATGCCAAGAGTGATTGGGAGAAGGTGCTGTGGTCAGATGAGACAAAAATTGAGCTCTTTGGCATGAACTCAACTCGCCGTGTTTGGAGGAAGAGAAATGCTGCCTATGACCCAAAGAACACCGTCCCCACTGTCAAGCATGGAGGTGGAAATGTTATGTTTTGGGGGTGTTTCTCTGCTAAGGGCACAGGACTACTTCACCGCATCAATGGGAGAATGGATGGGGCCATGTACCGTACAATTCTGAGTGACAACCTCCTTCCCTCCGCCAGGGCCTTAAAAATGGGTCGTGGCTGGGTCTTCCAGCACGACAATGACCCAAAACATACAGCCAAGGCAACAAAGGAGTGGCTCAGGAAGAAGCACATTAGGGTCATGGAGTGGCCTAGCCAGTCACCAGACCTTAATCCCATTGAAAACTTATGGAGGGAGCTGAAGCTGCGAGTTGCCAAGCGACAGCCCAGAACTCTTAATGATTTAGAGATGATCTGCAAAGAGGAGTGGACCAAAATTCCTCCTGACATGTGTGCAAACCTCATCATCAACTACAGAAGACGTCTGACCGCTGTGCTTGCCAACAAGGGTTTTGCCACCAAGTATTAGGTCTTGTTTGCCAGAGGGATTAAATACTTATTTCCCTCTGCAGAATGCAAATAAATTCATATACTTTCCACAATGTGATTTTCCGGATTTAATTTGTGATGTGCTATCTCTCACTGTTACCAATAACCTACCCTTCAATTATGGGCTGCTCATGTCTTTGTCAGTGGGCAAACTTACAAAATCAGCAAGGGATCAAATACTTATTTCCACCACTGTATATGTAAGCACTGAGTAATCCTAGCTGGTGATTGATCATTTTCACAATGAAAAATCAGCATTCACTATCATGACTGGAAATAGGCAGGGTAGTAATGTGGATCCAATTTCACTTTACCTGCTCCTCATCTTTTTTTTTCTGTTCTTGTCTTTCTTCAAGTTTTTTTGTTATTCTAAACAAAATAAAGAATTAGAAACAAATATCAAGAAGAACAAGAAATGTGAGCTTTTTTAAAATGTAAATAGCTCAGCCACTAAATGGTACAGACAACTATCAGCATACGGCTTCAAGCTCAAACAGGAAACAGGGCTGGGATCTCGGACCACGAGCCTTCATTTGAAGCTACTCAATATAAGTTTTTCTCCTTATTTTATCTATTCCCACCAACTTAATTTAGTTCAGTTATTACAGTGACAATCTTTGCCAGGGACTAGTCACAATGGTGTAATTATGGGTCCTAACTGCAACAGCTGTCACCACTGCTTGATTACCATGACTCCCACAGCCTCCACAGTATTCCTTCCCTACTAGAAGTCAGGAATGGAAGACCTTAGCTAAGAATCAAACCTAGGTTGTACTGCAGGGCAACATGCAACACTGACTGTCTCACCTGATGGACCCAAAATATTATAAAAGGTTCTCCAACTTTCTGATCAATTTACATTGTTACTCAAAAACTAAATACCAGTAGATGCTCTGTTTTCATAATAACTCTGGCAAAAATATGTGAGCTAGCTATTTTCCTTCTATAAACTAATCCCAAAAGCAAAGCCCTTCATAATACGGACAAGATTTTAATGAGAACAAACCTTTCCACTTTGTCCTGGAATCCCTCTGTAACACTTCCATCTAAAGAAATATTGGTGGCTTCCTGAGTTGAACTTTTTTGACCAGAATGTTCTTCATCTTCAATCAGGCAATGAGATTGCAAAGGAAACAAAATCAGGCATATACTTATGATTAAAATAAAATAATTACAGTGTCAACATAATATATTCCATAATTTTTTTTCTAATAAATTATGTCTCAAAATAAATAAGGATGTGGAAAAATGTTGCTATCCAGACTTACCTGCTGGAGCATCCATCTCAGTTTCACAAAGAGGAGGGTGGCTTTCACAGCATTGCTCAACCGTTGGCTGAGAAGATTCTGAAGTGCTGGCAGACTCAAAGGAAGGACATGGTATAGAAGGAAGACTTGATGACTGGTTTTGGTTATGCAAAGGTACTTCATTCTTCGGTGTGCGCATCTTAGGAAAAAACAACATTTTCTGATCAGCAATATGTTAAACAGAATATGCAAGTCTTAACAAGTCAAAAAGAAGTCTGTGTAACAGAAATACAGACCAAACAGAAGAGTAGAGGATAACACTAACTTCTACGCAGGAAGTGTACAAAAATAAATGTTTATTGTGGTACAAACAAAAGACCCGACATGGGCTGTGTTTCGGTGGGTGTGCCCGCCTGCCTCAGGGATCAGATACACTTAAAACAGCAAAGCTATATCAAGTGCCTGGAGTAAAAACAGCTCTGTGTTGACTTAATCAGGCAAAGTCAGCAAGAGACACTGCATGAGAACGCCTTGGTGCCAAAAATGCCACTGCCTGAGATGCAATGAAATGTAGAACATGATGGCAGATTACAAACTGTAAAGCTCACCTACATCTGTCCTACTTACCATCACTGGGAAGGATCTAAAGAACACCAGAGATGGTCTCTAAACTAAATCCCACTGCAGAAGGGGTATGAATAAGAATGCTCAAATTTAAACCCACTAGACTGATGCCAACATGCAGGTTAATGGAGAAGAGAGCCTTGGTTTATAGCAACTTAAGTGCTATAAATCAGAAGTTGATTCTCCAGTATTTTACCTGTGTGACTTTGTAGATTCTTGCTATAAGCTCTTCAGCAGAAACACTCCCAGCAATAACCTCCAAAGGAATGCCACTGTCTCCTATGAAGAAACTGGATGGGATGCACACTACAGGATCTATGTGGTAACCAGTGAAGGACAAGAAATTCAAGTAACAGGCTGAGTGTGAAAAGCAAATAGCTACTCATCTGGACTATACAATGCACCGCTATTGATGATGAACAATAGGCTTACACCACACAAATGGAAGATATTTTAACAGAATCTGAAACGACAGTATTTAGCAGCAAATTCAAATTGACACAAATATTTTTCTCTTGAGCTTTTACAAAGTAAAACCTGGTAACTGAAAGCAACTCAAATACTTAGGGAACAAGTATAACCAAGTGATCAACTAGATAAACGCTTGTGAATGAAGTTCAAATTTAAACTTTTTACCGACACAAACTTTACAAAATTCACAAAACTCATCTCCCAGTGCCTCAATTTACCAACTAAGCATTTCTTGAAATGTTTTTAACAGGGAAGCACCAAGCTCTGCTACTCAGCTCAGTTTCTCCAGCTATACCAAATCTACTTCTAGATTTGAAAATCTCAAATCTGGACCTGCTTCTCTCAGATCTGTGCTGCTAGTTTTTAATTGGTTTTGTTTTCTTGTAATAATTCACAGATGCATCCAAGAGTTTAGGCAATCCTAGTCAAACTGTATGTTTCAAATAATCCTTAAGTGAACAGAACATGATAGCTTCTCCGTGGTTAAACATGACATCTTTCTGCAAATTTAAATACAGTACGGTCTCGATTATCCGACCTTCGCTAAACCAGCATATCAGACATATCTGACAGACTCCCTGGTGATGTCATCACATTGCCATTAAGTGTACAGGTTCTCTTCCTATTTTCTGGCTTCACACGCTGCTTGTTGGTTAGTGATAATAAACAATATTTTAAATACAGATACCCTATGCCTGCTCTTTATGCATAAAGCATGTTTTCTGTGCATTTTTTAAGAGATTACCATTGTTTTCCGTATTATCTGACAATGGCTCAGTCCCATTTACATCAGATAAATGAAACTGTACTGTATATTAGTGACTATTTGCTGATCTACAGGTTAAATAAGAAAATATAAATGAATGACAGGTGCAACCATTTGAACACCCTTCTTATTAACTCATTACCACTTTAAAGTTCTTAAAAGATCCCAAAGGTTTAGTGACTCATTAGGTCTTCAATTAGTCAAGTGAAAACAATTCCACAGTTGAACAAATACTTTGACCCTTCTAACTTCTCAGCTTGTTATAGTTCTCTCTACTTTCAACAACCATGAGCTCTTCTATGCAGTTGCCTGAGCATCTGAAAATTAAGATAATTCACTCTTACAAAAGAAGGGGAAAGCTATACGAAACATTCAATTGAATATATCCTAGAAGCTAATGTTTCAGAGTTGGTGAAGAACCTGAAAAGTTGGATATTTCAGCTAGACAACAATCCAAAGCATACTTCAAAATCATCATGTCGATGTTGCATCACCATCTGTTAAGGGCCCCTTTTTACCACTTGCTAAAAAGGAAGTACTGCCGGGCTACCACAGCAGCCCAGTTGTAGTTCCCAGCCCCCGTGAGCCATCATATCCAGCGCTACAAAAATATATTTACTTTTTAACACCAGTGTGTACCCAGTGATAATCGGGCAGTGCCGGCGCTGCCCTTTTACCACCAGGTTAGCACAGGAGCCCTTACCGCAACCTCAATGGGTAGAAGGGTCCCCCCCCCCCCCCCCGAAATGGCCGCACGGCAAGTGCTTCACTTACTGCACAGCCATTTCTTGAAAAAAAGACCTACCTTTTACCCACTGCAGTAAAAGGGGACCTCTGCGTGGGTCAGAAACACGCGCCAAAACTAGTACAGACCCCTTTTGCCGCAGCTTGGTAAAAAGGGCCCTTAGGGATATGTTGAAACATAGAAATTGACCAGTAGTGCCTAAACATTTGCACACAATTTAATTATAGCAGATTGAATTTAAAATTATATTTTTGATTCAGAAGTCCTTGCAGGGGAAAGCAACACTTTATGAAAATGCATATTCAAAATTAAGGTCCAAATCAACCACTATACTCTGCAGACCAAGCTCTCCAGTAGGAATTAAATTAAAATCTACTAATAGAATATTTTCATATATGGGTTCCTCATTATGGAAACGTTTTTCTTTACGACCAAGAGAAATAAGTAATCTTGATGTCTTTGTAAGCACTTCCAGGGTTCTTTTTTTTTTTTTTTAAGTAAACTTTATTGGAACTTTTCAATAAACCAGGGCCCTACAATAAGGTAAAGGAGGAAAGGGGAAGATAGGGACACCCTGAGGCGGACGTATGGTAACCCTAACATTCGGTCACTTGGCTTGGCCCCAGAAGAAAAATTGTCAATGCAGATGGAACCAAGGCTGTATCTTGTCACATAAAATGAGAGTAACTAGGGGAAGGGGCTGAGATATATCCTTAGCAATGTAGACTGAAGTAGAGAAACTTGATAATCCAAATAGTCTGACATCATTAAATATATTATGTAATTATGTAAATAAAATATTTTGTAACCCTGGAAACTACTATTATATGATTAGGTACCATGGACAAAATCTTAAAGGATACAGATCTGTGAGAACTGCAAGCAAGCTTCACTGCAGAAAAAAACAAGAAGAAAAAAGTAATTGCTGTAAATTGCTATCTTCTTTCAAACTACATTATATTTACAAATGTGTTAATGATTTTATACCCTCTTGCCTACTATGCTTCATTGTACTTTTCTTTCATACCAAACCATCATTCTCAAAACCAATTTCCTAAAAGACATCATTTAAAATTACAACAGGTAGACAAAAAAAAACAAATTATCATAAGAGTTTAACAACTAATCTTTTAGCTGGGTCCAACAGTGCAAGGTATCATATAGACCTGGATTTGTTTTTAGTGTCTGTCTGGCTTCCTTTCTTTGGCCTCGGACATTTGAGGAGCAGCATTCACAGTCACTGAAGGAAAGAGACTCAATCACTGTTCCCGCTAAGCTGAGCAGGAGTCCTCCAACTGCATTGGTACTAGTGTGGGGTGGTGTTTCAATATTGTGTTTTCAATTACTGGGGGCAGGCAGGTAAATGTGCTAATGAAACATCTCCCACTGGCAGGACTGTAAGTGGAGGGCTCCTGCTCTACTTAGAGGGACCCTGGTTGTACGATACTAGTCATGGAGCAAGCTATTTAATGGTTCTTGCCAAGGACAGACTGCAGTGGAGGGAAAGGAAACATACTAGTCCATCCTTGAAACAAAGTGGTTTACATGTACTATTTGTACAGGTACTAAAAATGGGAAGATAAACTACAGGTCACTGCAAAAAAAAAAAAAAAAGACAATAGCACAGCAGCCATACTACAAACAAGTTCCAAATGAGCTGGAAGCCCAAAGGGCCAGGAGGAAACTGTTGAAACAAGAAGAAAAACAAAACAAACCTTTTGGTATCAATTTTAATAGCAACAAAACCCTCAGCAACAGCTTCTGCAACTTTTTCATTCTCCCAGCTTGCTGCCATCTGAGAAGACTGCTCATCATCTCCTGCAAAAAAAACAGATTTAATATAAACCTAACAGCCCACCATTTATAAGTTTTATTGCATTAAAATTCAAGCTTAAGACTGAAAAAGCAAACTAAAGACCACCTGATTCACCCAAACCCAAGGTCTGACCAAAAGCTCAAAATGAACTGAAACATCTGAATATGTATAGCCAATAATGATCAGCTCAACAAGCATCCCAAAATTCCCCCCTCCCCCCCCCCAAGGTCCTGCATGATCTAGGCCTCTGTCACAGCTCCTGGCAATCAACATAAACCGCACAGTCAGGAGATACCCAAGTGAGAATCAGATTACTATATTAGCTCTCCATACTTGATAGCAATCCCAGGTCTGGTGGAACGGCGAACAATATCCACAATATCCATTTTTTATGGTTGTCAATTCAGACATCAAGTAAAAATAATCGTTTATACAGCAACCCAGACTCTGTAGGAACACTTGGTTGCTTCCAATCCGCAGCTAGTGTCAAATAGGCTGCTGTAAAATTATGAATAGCCAACTTATGCTGGGCAGGCTTGATCCCCAAAGGCTATGGTGGATCAAGCTATGCTCCACCTTCAAGGAATATGAAAGCTGCAATATGCACTGTACCAAGTCAGTAACACGTCCCCCAATAGGGCTGAATAACAGGACAAGTTCAACAATATGAAACATATTCCCACACATGCCACAGTTATGCCAATACATAACAGTATCAGATTTAAACAGCTTAAGAAGTCTCTGGTGTACAGTACCAATTGTATTGCATTTTATGTCAATTTTCCATCAACACACTGATCACTGAAAAGACATTTAAAACTAAGTTCCCATTTTCTCCATTCACAAGCAATCCCCAAGTCCTTTTCCCAATGCTGTATATAATATTCTATGGGTGAACGAGCCAAGATTAATGCCAAATAAAGGCAGGAAATAGAACCTCTACTCCCCCCCCCCCCCCCCCCCAATGCCTGTTCTAATAAAGTCTCCTCAAGGCTGATTTCCTTGAATGCTATCCGAGAAATAAGTTGCAAATAATGAAAGCTGATAGGGAGGCAGACAATATTTCTCTACCAACTCTTGATATGTAAGTAACTCCCCATCTTCTCAAACCTGCCCCAGTCTTTGTAAATCCTTAGCTGTCCATTGATGAAATACAGTACTAGTTATCCCAGTGGTACATTTTGTATTGCAGTTTACAAAAAACACATCCTCTCTGGAAATAATGTTTTTCTAACACCATACCAGGTTTTCAGGGGGCCTACTATATTTACCAGTACACTTTTGATGAACACTCAAGAATCTGGGAGAAAGACAAGGAACCAACTTCAGTGGTAACAATCTCACCCAGCACTGTTCCATGCACACCCATTCCTTGGGAGAGCATGAGAGCCAGTCCGCCAAAATTCAGAGTTGCTCTGCCTGATAGTATACAAAAAAAAAAATAAGAGTCAGGTCCTGCCATCCACCCTTTTTCCTGGGATAAGGCCCCAGCTCTGACCTGAGGAGGACATTTGTTCAAAATATAACAAAAAACCTTTCCGCATAACCTAAGAAAAAAGTGCTTGAGATTGGAAGGGGCAAGGCCATAAACAGGTACAGCAACTTCAGCAAAATCATCATTTTGATAGCACTAATTCATCCCACCCATGAAACATTTAACACCTCTCCCACGCAAGTCCCCAAAATGTTCTTCTAGCTTGGGAAGTAGATTCTGCACGTACAGATCCTCTACCCTCCGTGTTAAATTTACTCCTAAATAACAAATGGAGTAAGGAGTCCAGCAGTATGGAACAAAACAAAAAGCAATGGTGAGAGGACACAGCCCTGTCTTGTTCCCCTATACAGTCGAAAAGAGCCTGTATAGATGCCACTCACTTTAATACAGGCCTCAGGGGGTGGCTTAGATCTGACGTAACCAAGTAACAAAGCGGCCCAAGAAGCCCAATGGGCGCTCATTTTCAAAGCACTTAGCCTTCCAAAGTTCCATAGAAACCTATGGAACTTTGGAAGGCTAAGTGCTTTGAAAATATGAAGTGTCTAACAGGGTGAACATAAAGGGCCAGTGTACCCTATCAAAGGCCTTCTCTGCATCCAGGGATAATAAGAGAAAGGCGAATTTAGTCTGGACAGCCTGCTATATAACATGAATCACCTTACGCACATCATCATAAGTTTGCCTCCCCGCCACAAAAACTGATCAGTCAACACGTATCAGCCAAGGCAAAATATGTTTTAGTCGTTGTGCTAAAATATTTGTCAAAATTTTATAATTGATATTTAAGAATGCAATAGGCCTATAGGAAGCACACAATTGTGGATTTTTGCCAGGCTGAGAGAGCACTGTAACAGTAGCCAATTGCCAAGACACTGGCAAACCCCCCTCATTCTTCCAAGTGATTCAGATGTGCTCCAAGTGCCAGATGTGCTCCAAAACATTTGTAATATCTATTGGAAAACCCATTGGGACCTGGGGTCTTTCCAAGCGGCAAATGCTTAACAGCCCTCTGTACCTCCTCTAAAGCAACAGGACTCAAAACGGTCTCAGCTTCCGCAAGGGACGCCTGAGGGGTCCAGGTGGGCAAAATATTCCTGCATGTCTGACTCCGTAGGGAATATATCTGGCATATAAAGCTTTTCATAATACTCAACAAAGGCTCCATTTATGTCCTCTGCAGAAGTGCAAAGCCCTCCCCCATCATCCCTTAAAGAACTAATTTGGGATTGCCCCGTCTGTTTTTACAATTTATGGGTGAGAAGACGATTAGCCTTATTGCCAAATTCAAAATGTTGTTGCTGTACATGTTGTAATTTAATGGCCATGTCAGCCATCTGTAACCTACAAAGGTTCAGAAAATCATTTTGTATTGCAAAGAAAACTGTTAAAAAACCTGGCTGTCAAAAATTTTCTGGAAGTGGAACAATCTCTCCTGAATTGAAATATCAAGTTCTAGGCGGAGGACAATCAGATAAGGTCAAGACCTCTCCAAAATCCAAACACATCAATTCAGCTTATTACAATATGCTAGTGCGCCAGAGATGTGAATAGCAGCCCAAGTGACTTGCTCTCCTCCTTGATACAGAACATCGGCAAATTTCAGTGTCTCCACAGAACATTAACTACCTTTTCTTCTACTACATAAACTGCATTTAATGTCGGGTGCAAGATCACTCAAGTCTGACCTGCCTATCTTCTCCTCAGCAAAGCGATTAAAGATCAGAGCACAACCCACCAACCCCTGGAAAATGGCACCAGGTAAGTCCTCAGCGCCTGCTACCGACGCTGTACTCAAACTCAAATCCTTATGAGATCTTTCTTCTCGTCACTACGAAACAACCTGCAATTTAAAATCTGAACTTACAGCTATTTCAGCCTCTTTAGTCACATTTCAACTAATAACAACTGATCTAGAATACGAAGCAGATCTTGGCACGTTACAAACAGCGCAATACCAGTAAACTACTGATAAACGCTTCAAAAAGCTTCAGCTAGAGGACCTAACCAATAGATCCCACCGGAATAATACAAGAATACCTGGTCTAAAAGAAGGGGTTGAAAGTTCCATTACGATTGCATTTCTTACCAAAAGGCCCGTGTCTTGTACGAATGAAACGGGCGCTAGCAAGGTTTTCCTATGAGAGAGAGAGCCAGAGTGAATGTGCGGGTGTGTGACAGAGTGAGAGTGTGTGTGTGAGAGTGTGTGTGACAGGGCCCCCTCCCCTGTTCCTAATGCCCCTCACCCCGTTCCCTCCCCTCCTTTTCCTCCTCCTTCCCACACTTTGGGTTCCTTAAGGCTTTCAAAAGTCTATGTAACCCCATGGCCCTAACGCCCAGTATCCGGATACCCCACCACTTTCCTCCTCACCCCTCCCCCAAGATGTAATACTTTCACGTCCTTCATTTTTTTTTTTAAAGTGTCCTATCTACCCTGTGTACAAATGGCCGGCATTCAGATTGTGTTCCTCTCGTAAATTTTCATTTCTTTCATTCATTCAGAACTCCCCCCCCCCCCCCCCCCCAACACTTTTGGTTCCTTCAGTCTTTTAAAACTCTCCTATGTACCCTGTGTGCTAATGGCCAGCATTGAGATTGTTTTCCTGTCCCAAATTTGCATGTCTTTTAGTCATTCACAACTCCCCCCCCCCCCTTCTCCAGTTTAACACTTCAGTTTCCTTCAGTCTTTTAAAACTCTCCTATCTACCCTGTGTCCTAATGGCCAGCATTCAGATTGTTTTCCTTTCCCAAATGTTCATGTCTTTCAGTGGTTCAGAACTCCCCCCCTCCCTCCATTTAACACTTTCGGTTCCTTCAGTCTTTTAAAACTCTCCTATCTCCTAATGGCCAGCACTCAGTTTGTTTTGCTTTGCCAAATTGTCTGTCAGTAATGTCACTGAGGTCAGTGCGTGCCTGCCTAGCAGACCACTTCCGGCAGGCACGGTCCCAAGCACTTCAATCCTCATTGGATCAATAATGAATTGTGGTCCTTCTTCACATTCTTCGTCTTCCCACAATCTGGAAAGGGCGTCTGCCCGACCATTTTGCTCAGGTAGGCAAAACTTCAAAATAAAACGAAATCATGCAAAAAATAGGGCCCACCGGGCCTGTCTTGCATTGAGTCGTTTGGCCTCTTTCAAATAGGCCAAATTTTTGTGGTCCGTGAGGACTATGAAGGGGTGATCGGCGCCTTCCAGAAGATACCTCCACTCCTGGAAAGCTAATTTGACAGCAAGCAGTTCTTGGTCACCACTCCGCTGGAGAGAACTTGCGGGAGTAATAGGCACAGGGTTGCCACTTTCCTCCAGGGGTACACTGCGACAAGATGGCTCCTATCCCAACCGAAAAAGCATCCACTTCCACCAAAAATGACCGAGTAGGGTCAGGATGATGCATCAACCGAGCCTTGGTAAATGCCTGCTTGAGCTGGTCAAAAGCCCTAACGGCTTCTTCCTCCCAATGCCGAGGATCAACGCTTTTCCGGGTTAGGGCGGTCAGCAGGCTGACCAATGTCGAATAGTGGGGTATGAACTGGCAATAGTAATTGGCAAACCGAAGAAAGCGTTGCAGCTCTTTGTGTGAAGTAGGGGGAGGCCAATTCAATTACACCTTTACTTTACTCGGGTCCATCCGAAGACCAACACTGGAGATGATGTACCCCAGGAATGGCAATTCCTTCACCTCAAAGATGCATTTTCCAGTTTCGCATATAACTGGATCTCCCGCAGCCTTCGTAGTACCATTTTCACTTGGGACCGATGCTCTTCAAGAGACTTGGAGAAGATTAAGATGTCATCCAAGTAGACGAGGCCACGCCTTTGAAGCAGGTCCCGAAAGACTTCATTCACGAATGCTTGCAACACTGCAGGGGCATTAGTGAGCCCAAACGGCATCACACGTGTTGAATGCCGTCTTCCACTCGTCCCCCTCATGGATCCTGATAAGATTATACACCCCCGAGGTCCAGCTTAGAGAATATCCGGGACCCCCCTGGAGGCAATCAAACAGTTCCATGATGAGTGGAAGCGGACAGTGGTTCTTCACGGTGATGGCATTAAGTTCCTGGTAGTCAATGCATGGCGAAGGCTTCCGTCCTTTTTCTCTACAAGAAAAGCCAGCCCTCGTGGAAAGAGGAAATTATGTCAGAGGAGGGCGGGACACTGAGAAGGTAGGCTGGAGGTGAGCCGAGCCTACCGCTTTCACTGCCGCCGTTGCAACTTCAGGTAAAATAAAAGTTTTAAAGGAAGGGTGGCAGGAAGGAAAGGAGGGCCGTTGTGGGAGAAGAGGGCGAGCAAGTGAGGGCTGGGGTTGAACTGGAACTCAGGTGCTTAAAAGGGGGGCAGGTGGGGGCTGGGGCGAGTCACTGAATGTCGATTGGATGATAGCCTTGCTAGGGCCCATTTCATTTTTTGTGAAACGAGCTTTTTTGCTTGTATTATCATAAACTGGAAATCAATACAGCTAAAATATCTGGTTTTAATGGGAAAAAACTCCAGAAGGTCTTCATTAGATCTATATTTATAATCACTTTCTTTGATATAGAATGCTTTGTATATAATTTATGCTATTGTCTCTCTGGTAAGCAGCTAATTAATGCAACCTTTTAGACGTTTCTTCCTCTTGGTTTCTTTCTTTACTTTCACCTGTCTTTGAACAGTGCTGATATCTACATTCAATTTATTTTTGTTCTTATTTTTGTCAAGTTATAATGGAACATATTTATCACGATTATTGTTCTATCCTACGTTACTTAAAATTTAATAAAATTTCTGGAAACAAAACATAAAAATCATAAGTTCAATTCCCAAGGACAGAATTCAAGATCCAAAATGTTTTTGGAAAAGTCAGATTTTCACTGAACATCAAAATCTCACATAACCCATTGCCAATCTGATTTCCAAAGGTAAGGAATTCCAAAGTACGGCTCCTCTTCCAGTGACAGTCATATTAAACATATTTTTCAGACAACATACCGAATTAGTAGGAACTAACAATCTAAAATCCTTTAGGTTTATGTTTAGTCCACACTTGATATACTACCTTTCTGTAAGTACATTCAAAGCGGTTTCCATATACTAGTTGTACAGGTACTTTCTGTCCAAAGTGGGCTCGCAATATAAGTTTATTTGTACCTGGGACAATAGAGAGTTAAGTGACTCGCCCTGAGTCACAAGGAGCTGCAGTGGGAATGAAACCCAGTTCCCCAGGAACTCAATCCACTGCATTAACCATTAGGCTACTCCTCCACTCCTTTAAGAATCTAAGAGCCCTCTTTGGTTGATATAATTGAGCAAAATCTTGTAGATAGGCAGGAGCCAAACCATAAAGAATTTTATAAATCCGAAATCTATAAAATGTATTTAACTATTAATAACGCTACTGTATTAAACATGAATTATTCTTTCAATGAGTTTAAATCACTGCTTCCCAAACTTTTTATGACCCTATTTTAACACCTAAAAATTCACATGACCACCAATGATGATGAAAAAAAAAACAGCAAACCTCAAGTCACATCCCTCCCTTATCCACCTCCTCCACTCCCTATTTATACAAAGAATAAAGGCAACAGTGGTCAGCACAGGGTCATGTATGTCAATGTGCACTCAGAGACCACAGTACTTCTATGGGTTTGCAGCCTAACAGAAGTCCACACAGGAGGCTAAGACAGGGCCTGTGAACTGACTCACTAGGCTCCATGCTGACCACTACTACTGGACATGTGTGCAGCTTGCTAGTCCAATGATCCTCAAAATGGTTCAAGTAAGGACTCCTTCGGCAAAACTTCTCCAACGTGACAGCTGGTACCATCACTAAAGATACATCCTGAGAAAGACTGGGAGGGGAGAGAAGGGTCCACCCTCCAATGATGCAGCCAGTCCAGCTGCCAAAACAAACTTCAGAGTAACTCATTTAACAAATGGTCTACTTTCTTATATTTTCATTCCCTCAACCCAAATCCACCCTACTCTTTCCTCCCCCTGTCGATCAACACGCATTTACACACTCTCCATCATCCTATACCCTCCAACCTGGCTCTCCCCTTACTTTGTTAAAACTCCCTCCCTCACTTTCTCTGGAAGCATACAACGAGTGCTACCTCTATAAAAGCTATTCAGTTTTCTTTTGTGAAACACAACTGTGACTGATTCACACAATGCCCAAAGTTTTGCACTGTTTTTCACAATTTTGTAAATGACGGCATATGGGCACTGTGTGGCTCAAACTCACTAAGAGTCATGCAGAAAAGTAAAAACAAAAAAAACAAAAAAAAAATGTTCTGAAGACGGAAGGAGGGCAAGAGTGCATTGGAGGGAACCAAAAGAAAATGTTCTATTCAATGTGGAAGCTCAAACGATTAAAACCTTTCTTCCCAAGAGCAACTTTTCAATACCTAATACAATCAATGGTCCTAAACCATGCAGATTATTGCAACAGAATCTAAGTGGGCTGCAAAGAACAACTCATAAAAAAACTCCAGACCCCCCCCCCCCCCAAAACATAGCAGCCAGGCTGATATTCAGTGCTTCGAAAGAGCCAAACCCCTCCGAGAAAAGTTGCATATTTACTCCCAATCAAAGAACGGATCATCTTCAAAATCTGCACCTTAGTCCACAAAATCATATACGGCATAGTCCCAGGATACATGACAGACCTTATAGACTTACCAATAAGAAACAAAGTCAGATCATCAAGATCCTACTTAAACCTACACTACCCAAATTGCAAAGGACTGAAATACAAAACAACTTACGCAGCCGGCTTCTCCTACATAGGCGCACAACTATGGAACGGGCTCCCAAAAGCTGTGAAAACAATCCACGACCACTTGAACTTCAGGAAATCACTAAAAACCAACCTCTTCAAAAAGGCCTACCCCAACGACCCCACGTAACCCTCTTCACCTACCAACACAGCATGACTATGATTGCACAGGACAACACGCAATCTTTATCCATTCCGACCCTCCACTTATACCTCATACGATCACTATACAATTTTGTATTTGTTTTCCACCGACTGGGCAAATGCCTTTGACAGTACTATATAAGCCACATCGAGCCTGCAAATACTTGGGAAAATGTGGGGTACAAATGCAATAAATAAATAAAGCTGATGGGACTACCACTAGTCATCAAGCCTTACAGTGAAGAATGAGCTTTAGCAAACAGCCAAGTCTTAAGAGAATCCACTTTAATTGTTACAAGAGTGCAAATCACCGAAATGTTAGTAGTACTGAAAGATCTGAGCGTGGAGGAGGAGGATAGCAGGGAATTAAGTACAATGGTAAAAAAAAAAAGAGCCTGTACAGTAAGTGGATGAGAAGCAATATCTGATAGTAAATACTACGTAAAACAGCAGCCAGCGTTACTCAATTAAAAATACCAAAGGCTAAGTGATAAGTTTTAAAGAGCCTGCACAACAAAATAATGTCGCACACGAGCTTTTATGACAAGTCCCCATTCAGCATCTGTAAATCTTATTTTATCGCACATTGCTTTGAGGTAAGTAGAAACACGGTGATCCATAAACAAATCAAAAATAAAAAACTCTACTTCCCCGAAATGTCATGCTCATAGCAGTCCTTTAAATCAATTCCCAAAGTTTACAAAACAGAAAAAAAAACATTAACGTCTTTCCTTAAGCAATCGGGGTAACCTCTCCATTTCTTCCAAGATTTCAGCGACCCAAAATAACACCCTCATTAGCGCTCGAGATTAAGCAATCGTTCCCATGCTTCCGCGTCAATACATGACACGAGCAAAAGAATACTTGTTGATGTAGATATTACATAGCCCAGAGCTTACATCTACTCCTACTTAACTATCCAAGTTCAGAAGTCATCTTTAGGAGGATCCAAAGCTCCAGCGGTAACACAGGGGCTGCTTCCACCCCCCCCCCCCCCCCCCCCCCGAGCAAAACGAAACTTCCTTATACGTCTCCCCCGCAGAAAACCAACAGATAGAGGAACTCCGAAAAAAACAAGCTCCAACTAAGCACTTCAGCAAACCAAAGCGACTCCCCAACGCTGGTATCCATCGTCCCTCAGGCGGTTTGTTCTCCTTTCTTTATTTCAACACCATTAAAACTAACACATCTACAGTAAGAACAGGAGAACAAGGCGCTAGGGAAAGGCCTCCCCTCCCGAATACCGCCCGCCCAGAACAAGCGGCGGAGGGGAGAGCTATCGAGCACCCAAACTCCCCAAAGCCCCAGGCTCCTCCCATCGACCGCCGCCCGTTTTTTGTTTTTTTTTTACCTGCTACGAACACGACGAAGACCGAGCTGCGCCGCTTGGCCGAGGCAATAGCGTCCGGGATGGCGCCTTCGAACCACAGCATCTTCGCCGCTCCCCGTGTGCGCGCGCGCGCGCCTGCCTCTCAACCCTCGGCCGGCTGCGGCGGTCACCCGAAGAAGCCCCTCTCTACTACTCCCGAGGAAGCAGCTCACGCATAACGTCCACGCCACGCTCGCCTCGCCAGAGATGATGACTCACCACTACGTGCTGCTGCTGCGCCTGCGTTCCTCGGAAGCGCTAGGGCAGACTGGGAGTCGAAGTCGAACAACGTACCCGGCGTGACTGACAACGAGGCTAACGGTGACGTTGCAAGTTCCGGGGTGGGGGTAGGGTAGTAGTAGCGCGAGTAGCCTCGTGTCTGCGGTCATGGCTTCCCTGTCCTCCTCGCTGGCGGAACTTGCCTGCCGGCTCTATGAAGTGCAGGCGCTGAAGTTCGGCGCCTTCACGCTGAAGAGCGGTATCTCGTCTCCCATTTACTTCGATCTGCGAGGGGTCGTGTCGCAGCCGGCGCTAATGAACCAGGTGCGGGTCTAGGGGGAGGGCGGCTTGGAAGATGCTGGTAGAGAGGAGGAGGAGGAGGAGAGCAGAAACTGGTCACCTTCCTGGAGACAAGAGAAAAGATGCCAGGTTACTCCCGGTTCCGGGCTGGAGATTTGGGGACAATCCTGACCACTCCCTCCTGGTGCATTATTTATTTACTAGACTTTGAGCCCGTAAAAACGGGCTATTATAGGAAGGGGGGGTTGAAAGGCCCGCCCCCACCGCCGAGTTCGCCGCTGCCCCTCCCCCTCCGAGTTCGCGCCCCCCCCCCCCCCCCCCCTTTCCACCCGGCCGGGCCCTCGCTCCGCTATTGAAACAGCGAGGGTCCGGGAACGCAGCACTGAGCTCTGCTGAGCAGTGTTGCCAGGTGGAAAATTTTTTTCCCACCCAATCCAGCGTAAAAACAGCCCAAAACCCGCCCAAACTCAAACCCTGCCCCTGACACTCCCGCCCCCGCGTCATCACCCCCGCCGTCATCAACCCCGCCTCTGCCGTCACCGGCCCCGCCCAAAACGTCACTAACCCTGCCCCCCGCGGCCGAAAAAACCGCCCGAAAAACCGCGGAAAAGAAAAAAAAGAAGCCCAAAAAAACCGCGACCCGCCGCAGGCAAAAATTTCCCGTGGCGGGTCGCGGAAAACCACCCACCTGGCAACACTGCTGCTGAGCTGCCGACGTCGGCCTTCGTTCTTCTTCTCTGCCTGTCCCGCCCTCGTGTGACGTAACGTCGTCGAGGGCGGGGCAGAGAAGAAGAAGGAAGGGCGATGTCGGCAGCTCAGCAGAGCTCAGTGCTGCGTTCCCGGACCCTCGCTGTTTCAATAGCGGAGCGAGGGCCTGACCGGGTAGAAGGTGGGTGGCGGAGGCGGCGACTCGGGTGGGGGGAGCGTTAGACGGCGGTGTCCCTCCCTCAGCATTAATGCGCAGTACAGACCCTCTGTGTTCCGGCCCCCCCCCCCCCCGTCATCACGTATTGACGTGGGGGCGGGGCAGAGAAGGTCTCTACTGCGCATTTGCGAGTGAGTACGGTCACTCGCCGTTTATATGTTTGATTTTTATTTATTAATTTATTGCATTTGTATCCCACATTATCCCACCTATTTGCAGGCTCAATGTGGCATACAGAGACCTGTTATGGTGACACCATTCCAGGATATCAAATACAATTGGTAATGCAAAAAGAATAAAGACAGGAAAAGAGATCTAAGCAGATAGTTATCGAAGGATGACTTTCAGAACAGGGTAGTTTGATGAGGTGGTGTTGTTGGTAGGCTATGGGACTCGCAGCACTGATTTCAATGGTCACTACAAATCCCACGCTGCTTTGGGATGTAAGTTCAAAACCAGGTCTAGTCAAAAAGTCTGCAGCCTGGAACTGGGTAACTTGGCGTCTCTGCATGGGCAATTATTTCTTAAGAGTTTGGCACATCTTTATTGTAGGGTATTGTCAGGGCTCCCTTAACTGTTGGACCAGGTGAGACAGTGGCCCAGGGTGTCAGCACTTAAAAGTGCCAAAATATCCCGTCTTTAACCTCACCTGGTCTACAGGTTAAGCCTTTTCTTCCTCTTCCCTGCCACAGTCCGTCTTTCGCTTTCTCTCTTGGGTCCGCATTACTGTCTTACTTCGCGCACTCCCCTGTGGTCCTGTAAAGCTGATGTAAACTTTACGGGATTGCATGCGAGTGAGTGAGGGGAACGGGAGAGAGAGAGAATGAACCAGGATGCTGGCCCAAAGAAGGGAGAGATGCCAGACCTGGGGGCACTGGAAGTTTGGGGTGGGTGCCGCCAAAGCATGCCGGTTCGTGGTGCTGCCAAAGCACGCAGGTTTTGAGTGCCACTATCACTTGAGGCGTCCCTGGGTATTGCAGCTTCGCTTCTTGACCATGAGTGTCTGTTCATATACAACTCTTTTATTTGGAACTGATGAAAGCTCCTAGAAGCTATTAAAAAAATTCATGAAAATAACCTAATAAAATGTTATCTTACTAATCTAGTTTATTAATCTTTATCTTGGCACATTCAGT
This sequence comes from Microcaecilia unicolor, assembly GCF_901765095.1. Taxonomy (NCBI): domain Eukaryota; kingdom Metazoa; phylum Chordata; class Amphibia; order Gymnophiona; family Siphonopidae; genus Microcaecilia; species Microcaecilia unicolor. The sequence goes on from NC_044037.1 coordinate 267,485,591, forward strand.
AGATTAATGGCAATTTGACAACTTTCACCCAGTGTACTGATATTTTCTCAGCTTTTAAGCATGTATCTAATGGGTAACATAGATGGCAGATACATGACAGACTTGATCGACTTACCAACTAGAAATACATCAGAATCAACACGATCATATCTGAATCTGCACTACCCAAGCTGCAAAGGACTTAAATACAAATCAACTTACGCATCCAGCTTCTCCTACATAAGCACACAACTATGGAACGCATTGCCAAAAGCCTTGAAATTGACGTACGACCACCTCAACTTCCGGAAATCACAAAAAACTAACCTGTTTAAAAAGGCATGCCCCACCGATCCAACGTAAATGCCTGCTCCCTGCAACACAACAAAACTAAAGAACGTAATGGACAAAACGCAACTCTTCCGATGCACGTTTCCCTAATGTGGCAATGCCATATGAACTTCACCTTACCATAACATCACTTTGTATTTGTTCTCACTGGAGTCTGCAAATGCCTCTCCGGTACTATGCAAGCCACATTGAGCCTACAAATAGGTGGGAAAATGTGGGATACAAATGTAACATAAATAAATTAAACCTGAACGGTCCATCCAGTCTCCCAGCCAACAGTCACATTATGAGTGCGTGATTAAACCAACAGTGACTGTGGTGTAAAAATACTTGATCCTGATCTTTCTTTGCCATTTTTGGGACCTAGACCATAGAAGTCTGCCCTGCAGTGTCCTTATGTACCAGAGTTGCTGTCCAAGCCCTTGCCAGTCTATAATCTGTCTTGTCATACGTGGGACTGTATCTAAAAGTCATTAGATGTGGCCTAGAAAGTGAATAAATGGGCCAATCTTGTTATGACACAGCTCTGTGAGCTTTAACATTAGATAGATATGATCAAGTTTGGCCAGTAAAGTCTGCATGACTGGCATGCTTTTCCTTTTTCAGTTTTTAGATAAGGTTACCTGTTCTGCTGTAGTCGCTTGCCGCCCCTGTTTAATAAGTCGCATGCTAATGCCGCTGTGTCAGCATTGTTGCGTGGCAGCCGTTAGTACGGGGGGGGTTGGTTGGTTTGGCACCCTTTCTGCACATTGTAATTTACTTTTTTATGGAATTCCCTTTCCTGTACAGCAGAATTAGTTTGATGATTTTAAATAATTAAATACATTAACGATTATTCTTTACTATATTAAGGTTGCAGATCTCTTGTTTCAAACTGGAAAAGCTGCTGCAATCCCCTATGACTGTATCTGTGGGGTTCCTTACACTGCCTTACCGCTGGCTACTGTTATCTGTTCAACCCATCAGATACCGATGCTCATTAGAAGAAAGGAGGCCAAAGATTATGGTAACCTTTACTGTTCTTTTCTTTGATTTAAAAAATTAATTAGAAGTATATAGATGTAAACATTAGAAAAAGAAACTTGCAAAATACAGCTTATTCTTCAATCATTTTTTTTTTAATTTTCTCTTCAGTGCTTCATGCAAAGATCTTGTATAATGTAAATTTTTGAGTTTCCTGAACCTTGTAGAGTATCGTTCATATGTGTTCTATGAATAGTTGACAGTATATAGAATTCCTCTTTTCACATTACCTCTCCCAGTCACTCAGACTGCGCCCCCCCCCCCCCCCCCCCCCCCGGCACAAATATATAACTTATAAAAGGTTGTCACACTACAAGATTTCTTATTTGAAAGACTAAGTGAACTTTTAAGTGTCTGTTTAAAGATATAAAGATTATATAGGATGGTATATTTTGCATTCAAGACTGCCTGTGCCTATTCAAAGAAGCGAGGGCACAACAGATAACTGAGGCCTATGGCATTCTATCAGAAAGTTATTTGGGCGGTTGGATGGATTATATAGTCCTTCTCAACCCAGTCCTAGGGACACACCTAACCAGTCAGGTTTTCAGGATATTCATAATAAATATGCATGAGAGAATTTGCAAACAGTGGAGGTAGGGCATGCAGATTTATCTCATGCATATTCATTGTGGGTATTCTGAAAACCTGACTGGCTAGGTGTGTTCAAGGACTGGATTGAGAACCCCTGGTCTAGGGCAAATCTGCTGGAGCAGAACCCGAGGCTGATCACAACAAGTACAAAGGGAATTAGAGGGTTGGGGGAATTGAACTGTTGAAGTTATTCATTGCTGTATGATTGACCCATGGAAGAAGAAAATGTGTGCCAGATGATTATAATTTATTGAAGTTACCAAAATGTTTTATTTTATTTGTGGGGGGAGCGTGCTCTCAGCTCTGTCTCTTATACCCTAGGTCTCTGCTTCCACATCCCCTGGCCCACCAGTTCTCAAGATCAGCATGCCTTTGGGTTTGGCTTCCACAGTAGTAAAGGGTTGACTCAACACCCTTTTTCGCTACCATCATACTCTGTTCTCTGTTATAATTCCACATAAATAATTTCAAAGCTGAATTCCCCAAGGACCACAGTCTTAACTGTATCACATCTGTCACCAAAAGCTAATGGAAACTCAGGACTAAGATTCAACATTAGTTAGGATCCTGTATTCCAGTTCCTCTTCTGTAAGTGGCTAGGTAACCACAGGCAGATAAGGTTATCATCGTACCTTGATTTATTAAGGTGTAGCTGGGTCACAATACTTGGAGGAGTGGCCTAGTGGTTAGAGCACTGGTCTTGCTATCCAGAGGTGGCTGGTTCAAATCCCACTGCTGCTCCTTGTGATCTTGGGCAAGGCACTTAACCCTCCATTGCCTCAGGTACAAACTTAGATTTTGAGCCCTCCTGGGACAGAGAAATATCCAGAGTACCTGAATGTAACTCACCTTGAGCTACTACTAAAAAAGGTGTGAGCAAAATCTAAATAAATAAATAAAATAAATTAATAAATATGATGAGAGAGCTGGAAAGCAAACTTGTTAGTAGCTGTGGTTTGACAAATTGGCAGCTTATTGGTCTCCAGTCTGTCAGTACCACACAGAGCTACCTATTGGCCTCCCTCGGTGTTTCCTTTCTTCATGTAAAGCAGCATGGATAACAATGTGGTAGGCCATCTTAGACCACTTTGTGTTAATAAGAAAATAAGATGATACCTTTTTATACAGAGCAGCATGTCATTGTTCAAGGAGAAAATGATGAGCAAAGCAATTTAATTTTTAATTTTTTTTTCAGGCTTGGCTTGAGTATTTTTCTTAATTTTTGTTTTGGTTGTGCAGGTACTAAACGTCTTGTTGAAGGTAGAGTTAATTCAGGCGAAACTTGTTTGATCATCGAAGATGTGGTCACCAGTGGATCTAGCATCTTGGAAACTGTTGACGTCCTTCGGAAAGAGGGGTTGAAGGTTTCTGATGCTATTGTGCTAGTGAACAGAGAGCAAGGCGGGGAGGCCAGGTTACAGGAGCATGGCATCCGCTTGCACTGTGTGTGTACGCTCTCGAAACTCTTAGACATCCTCCATCAGCACAGCAAAATTGACACACAGATGGTAGATAAAGTGAGGAAGTTCATTCAGGAGACCAGTAGCCTCCCAGTCACACAGCTGAATGGTTCTGTGCCAGTGACGAAAAAGTGCAAAGAAATGGGCTTTGGCGCTCGCTTGCAGCTTCCAGGAATTCACCTTCTGACAGCTCGGCTCCTCAAAGTGATGGAGAAGAAACAGAGCAACCTGTGTCTCTCTGCTGATGTCACAGACCCCAAAGAACTACTGCAGCTGGCTGACAGCTTGGGGCCCAGCATCTGTATGTTAAAGACTCACATAGACATCCTGAGCAACTTCACGCTGGATCTGATGAAGGAGCTGAGAACGCTTGCTGATCAGCACGAATTCCTGATATTTGAAGATCGGAAGTTTGCAGATATTGGGAACACAGTGAAACATCAGTATGAAGGTAATTTGTCTTATTTTTGATCTCTTCTAGTGCAGGGTCTTTCAACCTGTATAAGGGGCTCAGAACCCAGAGGTGGGCTATGAAGGAGTTGTAAGAGGCTCAGAAGATTAAACCTCATTGGAAAACTTGAATGAGATTTAGGATGTGTGGGGCCTTTTAACTTTTAAGAAAAATTGTCAGCTTCTTTGTTTTGAAAATCCAAGCTTTCCAAAGTGCCAAGGCTCCTTCATGGAGCCCACAGACGTGACGCTGGTGGTGCCTGCCTTGGATGCAGTGGTTTTGGCATAGCTCTTGAGGCGGTTCCAGGATGGGGATTTGAAGCTTGAGTTCTGCAGGGGCCTCAGTTTCATTGCTTTTGCTTATACTTGTAATAAAAGACTTAATAGACATGACTTGATGGTCACACACTCAAGGCCCTTTTCAGCTGTCAGATTGGCTTCCAACCGAATATTGCTGCAAATATTTTAAGTATATTAAGCCTTATTGCTGTTTAATTAGCACCTATATGTCATGCTGACCGGTAGCCTATCTGTTCCTTTTCAGGCCCTTTGGTCTTGTCAGAATCTTTTTGTGGTTTCTTCTACTAAGGAGGTACATTTGCAAGATCTGAAAGAGCTTTTTCAGTTGTAGGCCTAGATCTTTGCAGCAACATCCCTAGGACAGTAAAATTCTGGGATAATTCGTAGCACTATTGCAAGTGTTGAGATATTGCTTTAGATTGTATGCAAGATTAAAAAAAAAGTGGGGTCTAATTTTGCTAACTTTTAGAGAAATAGCTTTGTGGGGTTTTATAATTTTTTGCAGCTGTTTGTTTTGATATGGAGAGAAGTGTTTTGTTTTGTATTTAATTTAATGTTGCATTTTTTTGTATGTTGTATAATCTTTGTATTTTGTGTCATTTGTATTTGTGATAGGATTTTATGTAAATTGCTGCATGCTATTAGTAGTGAAAATTAACCCCCAAATTCTGTATATGGCGCCCAAAGATACACGCTCAAATCTGCACTCTGTGCTGGGTTGTGCGTGTATATCTTAATTAGTTAAGCTAATTGGTGATCGCTAACAAGCAATTAATAGCACTAATTGGCACTAATGAGGAATTATGCTCACACCTCTCTACGCGTATTCTATAAAGTGCGGTGCACAGTTTGTGAGTCGCACAACTGAAAGGGGGGTATGATCAGGGGGCATGTCTGTTAGTTATGCATCCTATTATGGAATCTGGCCTTAACAGAAAAAATTGTCAACATGAGCTACAGTTAAGACATGTTATTGTAACGTTAACCCGGGTTATTAGTAATCAGGCCTCATTGTTTACTTTAGCACAGGTCCCATTGATAACTCCTCCCCCCCCCTTTAGTGTGAAGCGTTTCATTCACTGGTATCAGAGCTGATTATTGTGATGTCATAATGCCTCATTCCACCAATTCATAAGAGCCAACCTCATCAGTGATGTCACAGTGGCTTTGATTGCCCCATACTTGGCTCACTTTTATTGCATACTAGCCGTTAAGCCCGTTAAAACGGGCAAGTATTGGTATGCTCTATTTTGATGTATAACTCCCTCCCTCCCTCCCCTCGGCTCCCCGCCCTTCCTCCTTCCCTCCCTCCCAGCTCCAAGGCCCGATTCCCTCCCAGCTCCAAGGGCCCCCCCTCCGTCCCTCCCAGCCAGCTGCAAGGCCCCCCTCTGTACATCCCTCCCAGCTCCAAGGCCCCCCTACTTCTGACCTCCCATGTCCAGCATCCTCCCTCCTTCCCTGCCAGCTTCAAGGCCCCCAGTGTCTCCCTCCCTCCTAGCTCCAAGGCCCCATTCCCTCCCCTCCCAGCTCCAAGGCCCCCCGTCCAAGCCAGCTCCAAGGCCCCCCTCCGTCCCTCCCCTCCCTCGCAGCTCCAAGGCCCCCCTCCTCCTTCTGAGCATTTCTCCTGCCTTCCCCTCCCCCCCGAGGTCGCTGCTGTTGCCGCTACTGCTCCCCCCCCCCCCCGAGGTCGCCACCGGCCCCCTCCACCCGGGCCCTCCCTCCTAGCTCCAAGGCCCGATTCCCTCCCAGCTCCAAGGCCCCCCTACTTCTGACCTCCCATGTCCAGCATCCTCCCTCCTTCCCTGCCAGCTTCAAGGCCCCCTGTCTCTCCCTCCCTCCTAGCTCCAAGGCCCCCCGTCCAAGCCAGCTCCAAGGCCCCCCTCCGTCCCTCCCCTCCCTCGCAGCTCCAAGGCCCCCCTCCTCCTTCTGAGCATTTCTCCTGCCTTCCCCTCCCCCCCCGAGGTCGCTGCTGTCGCCGCTACCGCTCCCCCCCTCCCCCGAGGTCGCCACCGGCCCCCTCCACCCGGGCCCTCCCTCCCAGCTCCAAGGCCCGATTCCCTCCCAGCTCCAAGGGCCCCCCCTCCGTCCCTCCCAGCCAGCTGCAAGGCCCCCCTCTGTACATCCCTCCCAGCTCCAAGGCCCCCCTACTTCTGAGCTCCCATGTCCAGCATCCTCCCTCCTTCCCTGCCAGCTTCAAGGCCCCCAGTGTCTCCCTCCCTCCTAGCTCCAAGGCCCCATTCCCTC